>NC_141689.1:442603322-443165322 GCF_964263255.1 Lissotriton vulgaris | reverse complement strand
GCATCGGAAAGGGTACGAATGCAGTGGCTCTCTCGGTTTCCTGGGTCAGAATTCCCCCAGAGCGTCGCTGATCATAAGGGAGCGGCAGCTTTTTCAGATGGGAGACATGTATCCAGTGCTTTCTCCAATCCACCTTGACAGCCGTCCGAGTTGCAAGCAAAATTTGATGCGGCTCGGACCACCTTGGAGCCAGGCTGGAGTCTTGTTCGAACTTCTTGACCAGCACCCACTGGCCAGGTTCCAATCGATGTCCGGGGCCCTCTGGCAGAGACTGCAGTACAGATGCTACCTGCTGATGAATAGAACGGAGATCTTTAGTCAGGGCATACAGGTAATCGATCAACATAGGATATTCGATATCAGAGAAGGACCGTGGTCTGGGTACCCCCCCATATATTAGCTGGTCGCCCGAAGGTTATCTCATAAGGAGAAAGACCAGAGCGAGAATGAGGGGTAACTTGCAATGACATGAGGGCCAAGGGCATGGTGTCAGGCCATTTTAAACCTGTGCTTTGCTGAATCTTAGCCATCTTTAGTTTTAGAATCCCATTGTACTTCTCCACGAGCCCTGCTGACTGGGGGTGTCGGGCTGCGTGGAATTTTTGTTTTATCTGTAATCCATCACAAATATGCTTAACAAGGGCCCCATGGAAATGCCCCCCATTGTCCGACCAAATCAAACGGGGCAAACCATAGCGTGGTATAAACTCCTTAAGAAGGGCTTTTGCTGTAGCCAGGGCAGTGTTCTCTTTCGTGGGGTAAACCTCAATCTATTTGCTAAAAGCCCAAACCACTACTAACACATATTTCAAATTGTTGACGCGTTTCATGTGGATATAATCCATCTGGAGCACTTCAAAGGGTAACGTTGGAGGTGCAAAGTTCCCACTCAGAACATTTTCTCCCTTCCCCGGATTGTGTTGTAAACAGACCATAGAGTATTGGACGAAACGGACAGCAGTCCTTTGTATGTTAGGGTTATTCCATACTGGGTCTAACAGGCCACAAATACCATCAGCTCCTACATGGGCAGGATCGTGGGCCATAGATGCAACGGCCTGCACCAATGCATTGGGTAGCAACCATCTCTGTTTTTCTGTCAAATCAACCCAACAGTTATTGTCATCCAGTCTTCCCACTTCCTTTTCCCATCTCTCTAATTCAGCCGGGGTGGCCTCCTTCTGCAATTCTTTCACACTCTCTATGGTACTATCGAACAATTTAGATTCCTCCACCCACCTTGCAGAGGACATTACAAACATAGCCGACATTGGAGATTGGGCTGCCTGTTTGGCCACCAGGTCTGCGAAAGCATTCCCTTCCCCTACTTCATCCACCACTGCATTATGTGCACTGCATTTTATTATGGCTAATTTCTTGGGTAGAGTGAGGGCATCCAATAACTGCAATACCAGGGGGCCATTCTGTATTTTCTGACCATGTGAAGTAAGGAAGCCACGTTCCCTCCACAGCCACCCAAACCTATGGGCCACGCCGAAGGCGTACTGGCTGTCTGTGTAGATATTAACTTCGAGTCCTTCACTCAATTCACAGGCTCGTAACAACGCCACTAGTTCAGCAGCTTGAGCTGACCGGTGGGGCACTCGAAATGTTTCAACTACTGTCTTCAAGGTCGTGATTGCATATGCAGCTGTTGTTGTTCCATCTGCTAATTTAAAACAGGACCCATCCACATATAACTCCCCCTGAGGGTCAGATAGAGGAATGTCAGTAAGGTCAACCCTTCCCTTCGTTTCTTCTTTGGTTCGAAATATGCAATCATGTATATCGTTGGTAGTTTCACTCGTAGGGAGTGGTAGCAATGTAGTTGGATTTAGCGTGGCACATCGTGTAATCGTGATGTGCGGAGCAAATAGTGTCAATTCATACCCAGTAAGGCGTGCGCTCATAAGGTGCTGTGTCTTAATTTTGTTTAGCAATGTGTCCACAGCATGCGGCACCATCACTGTTAGATTGGAATTTAGAACAAGTCCTTCTGACTACCGGATGGCCACCGCGACAGCTGCAGTGGCCCTCAGGCAGCTAGGAAGTGCTCTTGCGACATTATCCAATGTGGCTGACAAATAAGCGCATGGTCTTTGCTTACCACCAAATTCCTGCGTTAACACTGAGAGCAAGCAACCGTCGACCTCATGCACGTATAGTACAAAAGGTTTACGGTAGTCAGGAGTACCCAAGACAGGAGCAGAACAGAGAGCAGTTTTTAAAGAGTCAAAGGAATGCTGATATTCATCCGTCCATGGGAGGGGTTCATGCACGTCTTTAGTGGTTAGATACAACAAAGGTTTAGCGAGAAGAGAAAAATTAGGTATCCACTGGCGACAGTAAGAGGTGATGCCAAGAAAGGCACGTACTTCATGCTGAGTGCAAGGGACAGACATGTTAGAGATGGTAGTAATGCATTCAGGAGTCAATCGCCTACCCTCCTTCGACAGTACATGACCTAGGTAGGTTACCTCCTGTCGACAGTATTGGAACTTAGACAAGGACACCTTATTCTCCTTTGCTGCCAAATGGTGTAATAATTTAACAGTGGCAGCCTTGCAGCCTTCTTCAGTGTCAGAGGCGATCAACAGGTCATCCACGTATTACAAAAGCACGTTGCCCTCGGGCAAGGCTAGATCGTCCAACAGAGCCTTAAGGGCCTGACTATAGATACTCGGACTTTCAGTATAGCCTTGAGGTGCACGACAGAATCTGAAGCTTCGGCCAGATGATGAGAATCCGAAAATCTGTCTGCTATCGGGGTGTATAGGCATACTGAAGAAAGCATTCTTCAGATCTATGACCGAAAAATACTGAGCAGTTGGCGGAATCATCATAAGGATAGTGGTGATGTCTGTTACCACAGGATACTGCGGTACGACAATCTTATTAATGGCTCTCAGGTCAATCACAAAACGATAAGCATCACCGTGTCCCTGTGTGTCAGAATCAGAACTCTTCTTCAAAATTGGAAGAATCGGGCTTTTACAAATATTAGCAGCTGTCTCCTCCACTACTCCTTTATCAATGAGATCCTGAATAATTGAAAGTAAAGGCCGTTCACCGGCTGGTGAAATCTTATACTGCGGGATGCGTGGTAATTTTGCACCACGTTTCAACGTGATATGGACTGGTGAGATGTCTAACTTACCCACGTCCGCATCTCCTGTTGCCCATAAAGCAGCTGGAATGCCGTTAAATTCAGGGGGAAGAGCAAAACATTGTTTCATTCAATCAGTGTGGGGTTGTATCATCAAATAAACTCCATCAGGGGAGCAGTATATTTTTGCATTCAACCTTTTCAGCATATCCAAGCCCAACTAATTCTCCCCACAATGCGAAGTTAGCAGAAAAGGTGATTCAACAGTAGCGGGACCAATCGTGAAGGGGATTGGCTTAGAGATGGGACTGACTATTGAGACTCCTGAAAATCCCACTGATACATTATTCTGCCCGGACAGAGCCACCCCTGGAACCAATGATCGAGCAACTGAACTATTCATTGCCCCATGTCAATTAGGAAATTCTCAGAAGACCCCATCAATTCCCCCTTCACATAGGGTCCTTGTTGATTGACTGGGATCAACACTTGGCCCTTACTCTGTCCCTGGCTGTCCTATGGGTGGACATACCCATCCTGATCCTCGAATGAGTAATCATCATGATAATATTGTTGACCTTGGTGACCATCAAAATGATTCCGTTCGGACTTGCCTCATGCTTCCTCTCTGTGCATATCACTCTGGTCTGGGACACCTCATTCTCGTCCTTGCCCTCGGACTGCGCCATTCTGGGCATGTAACAACGGGCACTGCGCTTTCCAGTGTCCTTTTTCTCTACTTTATCCTTGCTTTCGTTCTCCCTATGCTCGTTATATTGGGCCATGCTCAAAATCAATTAGGGAGTGGAGGTAGTCCAGGTGCTTTCTGCGGCTTGCAACCGTGCAGAAATTTCCGGTGTCAAATTGGTAACAAATCTATTCACGAACAACCTAATTCCACCTTCCGTGGCCAGATCCTGCCCACTAAAGTCAATAAAAACCCCTTCAAACCTGGTAAAGAAATCAGACACACTTTCATCCTTTTTCTGCCTACAAGCTGTTGGTTTGTCCCAGTCAACCTTCTGTGGAGGAATCAGGGTATGCATGTATGCTATTATTTTTGCTGGTAAGGAGGTGATTTCGTTTCTAGGCTTATCCCCAGGCTTTCGATCTCGGTCCCAATCCTTCAACTCATCCCAAGTTCCTCCTAGTTCCGCAGCATGATCGGCGTCATGCACCTGCCGCCATATATCAACAGGAACTAATAACCCAAAGAATAGCTCGACATCTGCCAGGGTCATCACAGCCGAGTCCGCAGCTTCGGTCAGTTCCTTGTAATAGGCGGTGGGATTTGTGCGGGGATCAGGCAGTTGGGATTTAAGGGCAAGAACCTTGCTTCGTTTCCACGGAGTGTACACCCATTGTGGAGTGGTGTGGCTCACTGGTTAGAGGCGGCAGACCCGTAAGCAGAGAACGGCCAGGGTTCAATTCCCGACGCGGCAAGGTTGTGGACCAGGGTCAAAACGGACTCGATAATTCTCGCCTCGGTGCCTACTCTAACCAGGGAACACACTCGGCAACTCTGGGCATTAAGCTTGCCTCATCTCTACAATGGCCCCCCACAGACGCCGGGGATGCCTGGTTTCACCTTGGAGATACCCAGAAAGGGACCATTTCACAGGGAAAACCAGGACGGGTTCCCCAGCGGTCTTCAGCGCCAGGATACTCAATGGAGTCGCAGTGCGCTTTACAAGTACACCCACATTTACATTTACATTGCTCCTGGAACCGGGCGTCTACTCGAGCCCTTATTACTTGGTCAGCAGTATCGCGTGCTTCAGGAATTTCGGGATGAAAAATAAGGTGTACTTCTCGCATGGGATGCTGGGAAGTCCATTTGGGGCTTTTTATGAACATTCTGCCTCGATATTTCACTAATGTGTCAACATTCTTGTATACCTTCTGTGGATCCATATTAAACTTATGAGTCCAGTCTCGGATGGTATATAGTACCTGAGGGGCCCTCCCATCCCGAAAACATAGTTCCCAGGCCTCGATGAGGTAACAAGACATTTGGTATAGGGCATGCTGCTGCATCACCGGATCCAAATCTTTAATAGTGCTCCATACATCAGCTACTGTGTATATATCGTTCCGCATCCATTTGGCGGCTTCTTTTTCACCGTACCCTACAGACGCTCTAGTGAATAATCGTTTACTGCTCAGATCTCCCGCCCCCCCCCCCTTCGGTGTTTGCCCCAGATCTCCGGGTGTTGTACCGGCTGATTGGGAGGTCCTTATGGGGCTTGGTGTTGCTAACAACTTATGGGACGTTCCCGGGGGTTGTCTGGGATCAGGGATGAGGGTAGCCAGGTCTCTCACTGAGGTAGGTAGTCCCCAGGGAGGCGAGAGGCACATGTTCCTCCGGTGCCGAGGCTTGAGGTGCAGCCACCATCTGGAGGGGTACCGCGGGGTATATGCGTTGCTGTGCATACGGTTGGGGAGGTCTTTTATCTTTCACAAATCCTCTATTTCATCTTCTGCTTCATTCCGTGTCACATAACTCTTATCTACTTGCCGCCTGAACTGTCTGTCTGCATACTCAATATTCTGCTCAGTCTTATTCTTGTCATGAGCAACGGCTTTCTGAGTTACAGTCTGCCCTTGCTGTATTTTCAGGAGTTTCTCAGACCGTATGCGTCGCCGCTTTGCCTCTTTCTGCCATTTATTAAGGACATCAAGCATGGCCTGTCTACTACGTGTATAGCAAATAGGCGTTCTTGCAGATACTGGATCTTTTTCTCATCAAAAGACCTGGTTTTTGGCCATTGCAGTTCTACGTTATCCTTGGTGTATTTGTTCCACAAGGTATTAAAGGGGAGGGGTCCTATTCCATGTTTGCAATACATATCATGGATGGGAGTTCCCTCCGGTGGGGCTGGTTGGCTTTCATCCAACCTCGTGCTCCCTCGGTGAACACAGCCAAAGCATAGTTTACTAAAGCACGGCATTGCCCCTTGTTACCTAAATTGAGCTGAAAAGGAATCAAGAATTGTTAATCACAACACTCTCATACACCTGACCATGTCTTCATTGGAATTCACTCTTACACAAATTAAGTAACCACATCACGAAAGCGAATCTTCAATTTATATCAACATAAAAAAAAAAACGAAAACACAGATATTTTCAAACAAGAGGTGGAGCCCGTCGACTCCCACCTATGGAGAACCTTTCCCAGAACTTCAAAGCTCAAAAATGACAGCGTTCAACAGTCCTGTCCTTTGACTGCCTAGAGATAGCCACACAGGTTTCTAAACCACAGACCGACCTAGGGGCCATCCGACAGCATTCATGGTTCACCTCCCGAACTATTCTGGCTAAGCCTGCTTTTTCAAGCGCTGCTCCAGATTTGTCCGAGCGCTACCCAATATCAACCGCCGGCGTTCCCAAGAGCAGTCCGGCCTGGTGAAAACCGCAATTCACACCAAGGCGTCTGGTCTCTATCTCTAGTTACTTTCACAATCCAAAACAGGGGCGTTCGCACGTGCAGTTTCAGTGCTGCCCCGTCAGACCCCCTTTTCCAAAGTTGTCCGTGACCAAAGATCACCAAATGCCAAGTCTCAAATCCAAAATCCGAAAAATATCCAACACAAGACAAGACACTCACCTGGTGCACGCAGGTCTGATTGTACGTTCTTCACTGCCAATTCCCGTTAATGCCAACGTGGCTGGTTCTCGGGTTACACCCGAAGAGCTTCGGCGTGGGGTCACTAGCAGCTGAGGTTCTCGCGATCGGGAGAGCAGAGCAGACCCCAAATTCTTTGGTCTATTTTTCAACCCCCCTGATCAAAATTGCCCCTTTCAATGTCCTGTTTCTTTTCTGATCACAGAGGGACGACCCCAACGCGGAGTCCCGGCGGAGTCACCAACTGAAGTACCGAAAATTATTATTACAACCCAATTAGAGCCATACTTACAACTAGCCCAATACCCATTACCAATAATCAGTTGGTTGGCAGTGTAGAAGGTCCAGTCGTTTATTATAACAAACAAACTCTGCCAGAGGAGCTCCTTGCGACCTAACCCCACGAGGTCCGCCAAGAAGACTGCTGGCACATTGTCAGAACATCACATATATACTGTTACATTTCGAAACTGTTACCCAAGATGGAAAAATACAAGTTGTTACAGGTTGGTGCAGAGGGAAAGACCATATATGGGAGACAAAGCGCTCTTGGTTTAGCTCATCTCATTTTAGCAAGGTCGTGAGGGTGACTCCCTTCTGCTAACTCCCAGAGAGTCCGTGCAGCACCCCTCAGAATGTGCTTATCCAGCCTCTTCCTTCTACCTATAACCTTGACAGGCCTAACGAGCAGAAACAGCAGTTTGCAACAGTTGGACTATTTCTCAGGGGAACGGCTTTGGTAAAATGCAAGGATAGGGTTTGCTAGCGCAGGGATCAAACGAGGCCACAAAATGGCATTGGTCGAGTCAAGCAGATACAAAAACGTGCAATATGGTGTATGTTAATTCCTAAATTACTGCTTTTCATGTGTATATTAGTATTTGTGTTTCTTTTTACTATTCTAGATGCATCACGCTAAAGATAAGAAAAACAGGGACTATATGATTGGCGGAACCGGAAACCATTTCCAGTTGATCAGTGGGAGAAGCTGGCAGGCGGTGATATGGGGAGGGGGAGGGGCAGGCTGAGTATAGTAATCTATGAATTACGGAGGATTACAGGTAAGTAAACATATAAATAAATAAAACAAATTTTGTTGCGGACACTGCATCCCTAAATGCGATGCAGTGCACGCAACAATTTTATTTTTATTTTTTTTATATGTTTACTTACCTGTAATCCTCCGTAATCCCATTACTACCCCCACCATGCCCCTCCTCCTCCCCACGCCACCGCCCTGCAGCTACTCCCACCATCGACCGCTACTGCACTTTACCCGTTGTCTTTTTGTGAAACCACTGTTGGTAAAATATGGGGCTCACACACTAAAAGAAGCCCTTAAATTAATATTTATTATAGTGAATGAAATAATGTGTTATACAATTTAACTATTTTTAAATATGCTTTGAATATGTATTTTTCACAATTTTTGGATCTCATCGTAGATCTAAATTTTAATAACATAGAAATTGTGAAAAGAAAAGAAGAGTGCTGAAGCATTTCTTGTGAGTGTGATGGCCATCCATTAGCATGGTAGTCTATGGGGAAAAAGTAAAATCTTGAAAATAAGTTTATTGGCCTCAATTATTGTCTGGCTTCCTGGCTACTAAACCACTAGTGTGACAATAAATAGCTAGATTTTGAATTTTCTGCTCTTGCATTGGGCATTGTTCTTTAAAAAAGGCTCTTGCCTTCATGTCCGCTTATCTTCAACCCACTGTGTTGGAACCTGATTGCTTTTCAGAAACAATGATGATACAGTAGACACCAGTAATGATTAATAGGTATAGATGCATCTCCACTATGTTGTGTCCAATGCGTCATCTAAATACATGGAAACCATTACATCATGGAAACAGCTGCACCAGATCACTGACCATTACCGCCTAAGGAGTGTGCATACTAACTTAAAAATGTATATTTTATGAACAGGAAGCCAGTGAAGAGAATTAAGGCAGACCGAAGCAGAACTCCTGCGAGTCCTCTTACAAATCAGTCTTTTCACCATATTCTGAATAGACTGAAGACACATGAACAAATAATCCAGCATACCCATATATAACATGTTCCAGTAGTGTAGTCTCCTCAAAATCAAAGCTTGAATTGCGATATTCCATTGCCACATTAATAGGATCCACCAAATATAAGCTACGAGGCGTGCATAGCAGTCCAAAGCAGCTCCGCCATGCTGTGGGACTTAGTTATGGGGATTTGGTGAAGGGCAGCGCAGCAAGTCACCTTGTTGTGCTAACCCTATGTCAAAGTGAAAGGGCAGGAAAGCACTGTATTTATCTAATACAGTGCATTCTTGTCCTTTTTCCTAGCACTGGCACCGTTTCAGCAGCCTAGCGTCAACGCAGGCAGCCTTGCACCATAGTGAAGTGCACTAGTGCCTGTGTTGGTGGCAGGATTGTTTTTGAGCAGAAAAGAGCACCTTCCTGCACAAAAACAATCCTGGGAGGCTTTTTCCTCTTTCTATGTCTGCTACAGAATGCACCACACATGGGAATAGGAAAAAACGAGGAGAAATAAGGATATTTCTCCTTGTTGCGCTTCTCCTGGAGAGGCGTGCGATTTTGACGCAACCCCAGTTTTACATGGATCTGTAAATCTGGGGAAGTGTCAAAACCCATGGGTGTTGCATGGGAACACTCACCGCAATGCCCATGGAGCTCCTCCTTAATGCAGAGTAAGGCAACGCAGCAATTTGCACTTTGCGTGGCCTCATAAATATTGTATTGTATTGTAATTGCATGTGTATAGCGCTTACTACACCCGATGAGGCGTTGAAACGCTTTTTCCGTGAGTAGCACGCCACTCTGGGACCCATAGAGGATTAGTGTTGAGTTAGTATAGTGAAACATGCAAGTAAATTTTAAGTGGTAGATATGTCTAACACCTGATGGCGTGTTGAAGCACTTTTTTTGGCGAGTAGCACGCTACTACCGAAACCCATAAAGGATTAGTGGTTAATTAGTATTATGAAATATGAAAGTAATTTGAGTGGTGGGTATTAGTCAGTTATTTGGAGTGAGAAGGATAGCGGAGGGTTAGAAGGGAAAGAAAGGTTTTCATTCATATAGCGCCTGTTACCCCTGACGGGGTGTTGAACCGCTTTTCTGGCGAGGTGTAGGATACTCCGAAACCCATAAAGGATTAGTGTTGAAAATTAGTATAGTGAAATATGAAAGTAATTTGAGTGGTGGATAGTAGTCAGTTAATTGGAGTTAGAAGGACAGAGGAGGGATAGAAGGGAAAAAAGGTTTTGTAGCAAGAGAACGACCGTAGGGCATAAGCGCGAGTTACAAGAAAATCTGGCGTTACATGTTTTTTTAGTTTAGGCACGAGGGGGATTGATCGATTTGCCCCACTGAATGGTGAGCCAAGCCTGGAGTGTGCTGCCATGCTCAAGGGGCTCATAAATATACCCCTGTATTTTATCACTTCCTCCATTGAAAGATAATCATCAATTTAGAAACACAAATTCTGTGGGTGAGACCCACAGTAAAAAGTCCAAAACCTGGGTTATCAGAAAAGCAACAATTCCAGGCATACTGCAGAGGCAAAACTCAGTGCACCAGTCCACCACAAATGATAGTCACTAACTTGTTACATCCAGTTAAAGGTTTCAGTAATTCAAACATGACCTGAGTCTCTGGTATCTAGGCGTATCGTAGAGAAAATAAATAAAGGGTTAGACATACCAAAACAGTTAAAAAGTCAAAAAAGCAACACAGTTAAAATCCCATACCAATTATAAAAATAGAGTACAATTGATGAACAGATCACATAACAACAACAATCTAGTAAGGGGAACCAGAGATGATTTTTTCCAAATATTTAAGAGAAAATTAAGTTAAGAAGTGCTAAGTATCAAGTATGGTCCATGCTCCTGATAGACTTGGACCTCTGGGAACTTGCCACAATTTGAGGCCAACTGAGCTGTGGCCCTGTTCAGGTACAACAAGTAGACTGGCCCTTCAAAGGCCTGGAAGTAGACACAGTAGCACCATTCCAAGGCCCTTGGAGACTCTCAGGGTGTTAGACAGAAGGCAGCAGCAAAGTTCAGTGCAGGTACAGTAGTTGCCACTGCCCTGGCGGGATTCCACACAGAAATGTCCTCTTCAGCTATTTTATGTTACTGAACCCACTCAGGAAATCAGCTTTGTGATCCTTGGAGTTCTTTCTGTCCTTGGATATCAATTGGAAGGGGGTCCAACATAACCAAATCATTTTCACAAGGTGCAAATGCCAAGCACAGTAGGTTTGGTCAGGCTGGTTCCTTTTGCAAGCCCAGTAGTGGTTCTGAGGAAGCCTGGGTCCCGCTTTGTAGGGTTCCCCAGCCAGTGGGTGGGGGACACACTAACACAGTCCTTGTTCCTCTCTGCGCCATGGAGTAGAGGTTCCAAGGCTGTGACCTACCTAGTTTTTAGTAGTTCCGGTTTGCTTCACTGCAAACAGGCTCAAAATGCAGTATGTCAGGGCAAATCCAAGATGGGGAAGGTCTTCGGCCACACTAAACTTAGGGTCGGACACTGGGGTTGTGAGTGTGGAAGGTACTATGGTAATCCTAGTGCCCTCCCACATCTAACACTACAATCCACTTTGAGGAAGGCACAAAAAACAGAGATAGTGGTCTGGTGGGATAAAAGCAGGGTCCTTCAGCAAGCAGACAGGGGATCAACAAAATTTCTGGCATACTGTTTGTTCCCCTTGCAGGGTGCAACACTTTTTCATGTGCTTCAGACACACTAACCATGCAGGATTTGACAGTAAGGGGTCAACAAGAGGAGTGCAGCCTAACCCTGCATATTTTATTGATTTCAGAGGATTTATCTCTTACCATTTAGGCCATTCTATTGTGTGTTGGGAGGAATTTCACCTCTTCCTGGACTGAGCACAGGCTGAGGTTTAGCAGAGGTTAAGGCTAATTAGGTTTGTGACAGTTCAGGCAGTTGAAAAGTAGCTTTCTCAAAGTTTGTTTCATTAATATTTTAATAAAAATCCAATTCACCATTAAAGTGGATTTTTAGTAACTATTAGAAATAGTGGTTAATTATTTTTCTACCTGGTCCCATTCTTGAGATGCTGTATTAGCACTTAATTAGTACTCCTGTTTGTTACATAAGACAGCTAGGCCTGCCACAGTGACAAAAGATTTTAGGGCCCTTTTACTGTAGGGACAGGGCAACAATCATTTTCAGTGCATCCCACCCTTAACTACCATGCATTTGTGGGCCACAAGGCTTACATAGGGATGACTTACTAAATCTAAAAGGTAGGTTTTTACTTGGTAAAAAGATATTTTTTTACCAGGCTCCCCTTCACTGAAGTCGATCACCAGGGTAACATAAAATTTGATAGATCAACCTATTTTTTTTTTAAATTGTCTTTGTACTGAAATCACTTCGGATCATACAGTCCAGGTGGGGTGTATTTAAGTGTATTTGAGTGTGGAGGGTAGAAATAGTACTTGAAAGTGTTGTGACCACATATAATGAATATTTATCTTATACAAGTCTATATTACCCTGATTTCATTGTCAACGTTTTTCGCCCTGGTTCGGAAATTGGAGTGACTCATTAGCACATGGGCTGTTATTTTATATGTTATGTTATGTTATGTTCTGTTCATTTATGCAGACTTGTAGAGCACACTATCACCTGGGAGGGTATCCTGGCGTTGAGCAGGTGTGAGTCTAGGCACACTTAGGGCCTTGTGTGGCTATTGGAAAACCCAAGTCTTAAGCTTGCTGCGGAATTCAAGAAGTGAGGAGGCGGCTCCTATGTGTAGCAGCTGGCCGTTCCACGCTCTAGGAACAATGTAGGAGAAGGCTTGATCACAGGGTCTGGTTTTCCGTATACATAGGAAATAGGAGTCTGGAGGAGTGGAGGTTTCTGGAGGTTTGTGAAAGCAGATGCAATTGTTGAGGTATGGTGGGCCAGTGTTATGTAGTGCCTTGAAAGTGTGGGTGTGGAGTTCGAATTGTGCTTGCTTGTGAATTGGGACCCAGGGGAGCTACTTGAGGTGTGGTGTGAGGTGAGTGCAGCATGGGAGGTTGAGAGTGATTCTGGCTGCTGAGTTCTAAATGGTCTGCAGCCTTCTGGTGAGTTTTTTGTTGATCCAAACATAGAGGTCGTCCCTGTAGTCCAGTTTGATAGTGATCTGTGCATACATGATGGTTTTCCGGGTTGAATTGATGAAGTCATTATTTTAGAGTGAAGCTCTGTTTTTGTGAACATGTAGTGACAAAAAGTAAATCAACTTTGTGCGAATTTCAGAAGCGTGTTTAATGAAAAATTGGTGTAAATTCCATAAAACAAATTTGTGTCTGTGGAAACAGTTGGACCACTTGAACAAACTTGCACAAGTTAGTTGTGAAAACTGCTCAGAAACAGTTACTATAGTCTTTTGTTTGAGTTCCTTTGGCTTTGTCATATCTGATTTCCTAATGTGTTCTCAGAGACTATAATCCCTGCTAATCAATGCCGTTCTGCATCTCAAGAGCTCAATCTATAGCTTGGCATTATGTTGACTGGTAGAGACAACTCTCAGTACCTCAGGATCCTGCTCCACGTTTCTCGTCATTTCAGTGATCATTTGTACAGCCTTTTGCAACTGCAAGTTGGTACAAGCTAGCTTTCAAAGGGAAGGTGCTTTGGGTCGCTTGTCCATCCTCTAGCGTGCACCTAGTTTTTGGCTCTGTGTCTAGCTGTGCAATATTGTTGGTGTGTGTGTGGGGCGAGTGGGCTGACATTGCTCTTGGGGAATGGAATGGACTTTTGGTTAGACATGTCTTTTTGGTGGGTGGCATCTGGTTGCCTGGGGGTTCGCTTGTGATGGGGTTTCTGACAAGTTTGATATGGCCTTTTCATACGTTAAATATTAAAGACTTGGAGTGGTTGAATTATTGCCGGTTCACCGTAAGCTTGCAATTTTCTAACTTTTTTTCAGCCCAATGGGTGTGGTGCTGCACATGTTCATAGTGCGAACAATATGGAAGAGAAATTCGCTGGAAATAGAAGCCCCTATCCTACATAAAGCTGTGGCACTTCACTCTTTTATATTGTTGATACTGTTACTGGGTGAAGCATGCACAAATGGTTTCTATCTACTTGCAGTTGGTGGGGGAAAGACGTCTGAAACCGTAGGTAAACAACAAAAGCTATACATTTCTGAAAAGTGTAGTAAAGTCTGAATTCAGCAAGGTGTCATTTTGTGGCATATCTATTTATCTAGCCAACCATTTGCACAAACCCACATATTCCCTCTAATTATCACACCTAACTCCTATTATTTTAGTCAAAGAAACTCGAGTAAATGCACAGAATGGTTTTTTTTTTCCTTGAGAGCACATGACTGCTCCCAAAAATCAACAATAATCACTGAACCAACCATTAAACTTGGGCATAGCTGCCAAGGTTTCAGATTGCTATGTGTGACATTTTCATAATTTCAGTGTAATTATGAGTAGTAACATTTCAACGACGATGAGTGACACTTTTTTGCAAGCAAAATCAAGTAATAACTACTTTACTTACTAAACTCTGTTCTTAAAGATCTGATCTTTCAGCATGGCAGCTGCAGCGTTGCATGACTGGCGTCGGCAACTGACTCTGCAGCAGGCACACAGCAGGCTCAGACTGCCTCGAGCCAACCCCTGGGGGAATCACTTTCAGTTTGCCACCGGTGGCTGGTTAGTCCAGGCAGCCTGTCCGAGTGGGCGTCCCAGCCGGTGGGAGCACTAGTCACTCAGCACTGCAGCATACAGAACCGGACCGCTGCTGGCAGAGCCGGGTGCACCATGATTGCGTTTGGTGGTGCCCCCTGCAAACCACTGAGCCGCTGGCCCTCACACTTCCTGCGGTACTACAAGTCTAGCAGGAGGCAGGACATGATGTCCTGCGGAGCCACAGCCATAATTTATCAAAGAACCCCACTGACAGTCTCGGTAGTAACTATTGCGCATGCTACTGGGCCAGCAGTGACTTCAGGCTGTCTGACAAGTGACTTAGGGGCATATTATCAAGGGGGTTTATCTCCGCTTTTTTGGCTTTAACAGCCAAGAAAGCGGAGTTAATATTATCTCCCTATTACCTAGCTGTCGCTAACACCAGTTAGCGACAGCTAGTAGGGGATAGCGACCATCTTGGGCCCTACTTTGCATGTCAGTGATATTTATCACTAATGACATGCAAAGTGGGCGTGCCAAGATGTTAGCGACTGGAAACAGTCGCTATCTCCTATTACCAACTTTTGGAGATATTCGCGCTAAGCGCGAATATCTCCAAAAGCTAACAGCTAACACCTGCCCTGAGCCAGCCAGCCATGTTATCCAATGGGAGGTGGATAACATGGCTGAGAGAATTAGCTTGGTAATGCATGACTATCGCTGACTTTTCAGAGATATTCATGCATTGCGGCTGATTTTTATCGCATTTACGATAAACCTTGGTAATACCAAGGATTATCTGCGATAAAAATCGCCGCAGCTCAGCGGTAAATTTTTGTCTCTAACCAAGCAATAGCGATAATTATCGCTATTGCTTGGTAATATGCCCCTTAGAGCTGAGCAGGCAGCGCAGTGCTGCAGGAATCGAATTGAAGAATACATTGTAGCACTGACTGTGAGCTTTCCATCGCTGCCTTAGCTCTCAACGTGCAGTCCTACCAAGTACAACAGAGCGCCTCAAGCTTATGGGACAGGCAGCATGCTGCCAGCTGCCACACACAGGTTTGCAGAGCTTCAATGACAACAAACATATAATGCAAATATGTGTACTAATGCTTTTCAGTGCAGTGACGCGTAGTACCCCACTGAAATGTAGTAGCCTAGCACCTAGTGTGTGGTACTTGACCGGACTGCTTGGCTTCCAGAGTTAAATAATAACAATGGGGTATACCAGTAACATGCAGAACCTGGCAATAGGCAACAGTATATGGACAGAGGTTCTACCACAAAGAAGAAAAATTGCTTTATTAATTAATGTATTCACTGAAGCAGGATTATCAATTAATGATGTGTAAAAACTAAAATGACAAAAACTCAATTAAACTTGAAAAATTGTGAACGATGTATTAGAAAATCAAATACTGTATTTGATTCATAAACAGAACAACAATAATGAGCGACAGGACTAATATACAATGTACAGATTCAAAACAGAATAACAGAAAATATACATAGTCGTGACATAAAAAGTGACTGAAAAATTACACAAATATCAACAAAAAATTATACATAGTTAACCCATGAACAAACAATTATTTTCAGCGTCAATATACACTGGATCACCCTAGACATACGATTTTTCATTCCAAGCATAAATATGTCTGTTTGTTGCAAAAACGCTTGTGCAGTTAACGTTGACGTTTCGACCCCCTAGGAACGTGTGAGGGTAGGTAAATTCGCCGTGGGGTCTTCATCAGGACCACAAACCAGGAGTGTACAGCCTGTGTGAGTAAAAAGATTGGTATTTCAAGGTCAGTGTGTGGGAAAGAGACCGCGAAAAGAAAAGGTGAGAAACATGTAGTATATCTCACTTACAGAGTAGCAGCATCGTACTTGCCGTCAAGCGATTTAATGCCTTGCGGTTTGTAATTAGCACTATCTAACTGCTATTACAATTACAATACAATTAGAGCCCCACAATACAGAAGACGAAACTTCTGTTTACACAAATCCCCGAAAAAACTAACCTTATATTTAAATAAAGTTTGTTGTTCAATTATGTCAGTGCTCCAGAGTACTTTCTGGCCAGAGGCTCGTGATGTATTTCTTAGTATTATTGTTATTTTTTGCCGTTTTATATAGGCGACCTCTTTGCTTTAACAGATAAAAATGCATGCTGCTAAATTCATATTTCAGTAGAGGGGCGCTGGCACTCCGAGGCAGCACTCAAGGATGCTGTGAATTAGAATGATCCGCGTCCCCTCCAACGCGCCCCCAAGTCATTATCCATTGCAGTCACGCGCTCCGATCCGCGGCCTTTTATGCTCGAGGGCGCTTGAAACTGCCTGGTTATTATGCCGCCGTTCCATTTATTAGACACATCCAAAAGCGCGGTGTCTCGGCTGACAGGTCAGAAGAACGCTATCTGTTTGTACAACCTGGCTTTATCTAAAATAAAAAATCCTGTCTATAGGCACTTTCCAGGCTTGAACACGTCCTACTATGTTGTGATACCATGCGGTCTGGTAATTATTATTTTGCCATTTTGTTAGTTACGAATCGCCATTTTATTTATTTTTTAATTAATGTAACTTTCCCGCTGAGACGACTAGCGAGTACTTTAACATTTTGTGATTCAAATTATGGAATGATGTTTGAAAAGTTAGCGATTCTCGAATCAGTTAAACATGATTTACAAACTCAAAAACAACACAGCAATGTATCAGCCACAAGAAAAGACCATTAAAACAAGTCACACAGTACACCAAGAAACTAGGTCATGCATAATTAGTATTTAAAAACTTCGAATTGCAAATTATGAATCCCAAAATTGCAATTTGTTAAAAGTATGTACTCTACATTTGTAAATTGCGAAATGGCGCAAAAAGTACAAATTGCACTCTTGAGTTGCCATTGAATCAAATCAAGTGTTATGCTAGTTCAAAGTATGAAGGTCACTCAAAATTCCACAATAAGACTTTCAAAATAGCAGACTTTTATGCCATCCTGAGACCGAGATGGATTTTATGAGCCCAGCAGAGAAGGAAGGGAATATTCAGCCACAAAGTAACACTTTTCCCATCCTATGAGAAGGAAGGGTGGTAATCAAGTCATACTAAACCTTATTGATGAGGCAGAGCCAATGTAAGGCTACATCTGTCTAGTAGCTACCATTCCACAATAGATGCAGCTAGAGGTCAATCCCCGAGTGCATTATAACTAGGGGTGGGCTGAATTCGCAGAGTTTGATTCCGAGCAATCAGGCAGAAATACATTAACATTTTGTGCCACTGTCAGTTCAGTATGATAATTATGTGGTATATATCCAGTTGCATAACAGTGTTTCCATGGCTTGCGCATATCACATACACCAAGGTGCTGCTGCCATCATACTATTCACTCTATGAGGGTCTCAACTTTAAGATACTGATAATTTCTAAAATGATGTGTCTGCTCTTAACTCTCAAGCTCAGGTACAGTAATGTTTGCTGCACCATGTTGGAAGGAGGGATTCCACTCTCAAACAACTCATCCAAAACCTGACCTAGAGGCCCATCTACAGGCCGCAATGGCAGGCCTGTAGATTCCAGTTTGCATGGCCTCTCATGGGTGGCATGATACATGCTTCAGCCCATGGGAGGCCTCTGTGGTACCTGTGCCCTGGGTACATGGGTACCGTATACTAGGAACTGATAAGAGTTCCTAATTATCCAATTTGGAGTGCTCCTAAGTACATGACATAATAGTTTAGGGAGGAAGCTGATAGACTTGGGTCCTGATTAGCAGGATCCTAGTCAGACTAATCAAAAACCAGAACAGCACCGTTATTACAAAATGCCAATAAAGAAGTTAAAAAAAACAGCACAGGACCAGGCAAAACGTGGGGGTATCTATGCAGAAAGATCCTACCTTCCTACAGATCAGTACGAAGCTGTCTCCACAGGATGTCTGTCTATACCCCAGAATAAAATCCTCAAGTAGTCAGATCATTTCTGAGATGTCACAGCAACCAGAGCAATTTGGCCCATTATTAAAATTTATAAGGGCTTAGACACCTAGGAATGACTCCCACAAACACTATTCCTGCCTCGCAGGATGGACTTCGGATCTAGATATCCCACTCACAGACTAAATTTTGAAGTACCCTTGCTCGCATGCAGGTGAACTCCTACCTAACAATAGGCTGAGTTTAACTCACAATAGGTTGAGGAAGCAGGATTCCACCACTTGGCGTGGGAGTGTCGTGACAGCTACACATTTTGGGAGCAGGTGATAAGCACATTAAATACCTTACAGGCCTACCTATACAGTTATCTATGGAGGTTCCATTGCGGGGATGGGTAACAACAATACCATATGCTAAAAGAAAATGCACTGCTCTGGCCTTGCTCCTTGCCAAACACCTGGTTGGCAAGCGCTGGAGAGCACAGAAGGCATTGATAGTAGATTTGACATGTGGTAATGAACAATTAGACGCATATGAAGATCTGCTGCCAGCACCTCATGCCCAAAAGTGATATGAGGCCCATTCAGACAATACTTACTTTTCAAACTAACAAGAGGGAACAACTTGACTAGTATGTTGTATTAATGTTAATACTCTTCATTTGCAAATGCTGGAGTTATGTTTTGCACTACATTCTACATTCTATGAGAATGTTGATCATGGAATGCAGAATGCAATGCGGTTAATCTGGAGCTGTCTTGCATGTACAATGCATTGCTGTGCTGTGGGAAATAAACTTGTTTAATACATCATCATCTGCTGTGGGTCTAAGTTTTCAATAATCGTGGCACGGATGGGATGAGGCATGCCATCACGTTCTCACGTCACACCTTCATGTCACGCTGTTGTGTCATCATGCTGTGTGGTGGCCATATTTGTTTGGGCAATCACGGAATAACCAGAACAGGGTTGTCTGCATTTGTGGTGATTTTTATCTTTGGTTTTTGTGACCAATTTGTTGGGCTTTATCGAGTAATCCCCGTTTCGTTTAGGACCAGGGCGTTTTACCGATTAATCATTTTCTGTATCCCAAGGATTACTTTTTTTTTGGATGAATGGAGGAGCGCTGCTAGTTTATAACTGCTAGTTTATAAATAATACATTACCATTGCCTATTAATTTGATGCTTGAAACAACAATATTTTGTCTGGAATTACTATAACAATTTTCTGGGGAAATATATACATTTGTGGTGAGGGACACAGATGCTATGCAGTTTGATAATGGAGCCAAGTTTTTGCAAAGCAAAGGTGAACCTCCTAGTCCATGGATAAGGTGGAAGGATGAGTTTTGTACTTACATGAAGGCTATAGATGGCAAAAGCATAAAGGAGGTGCGGAAGAAAAACATATTCTTACATTGTCTTGGTTCTGAAGGCCAAGTAGTTTTTAGGACTCTGTCTCAAGTTAGACCATTGCATTGCCAGGATGAGATGGGGGTGTATAAAGATTAAATTCTGCGAATGGAGCTGAGATTTAAACCTACCACTAAAATTGCTTTAGTTAGGTGTAAGTTAGGCCTGGGCAGAGTTTGCGGCATACTACGTACACTACTCTACGGGGTTTGTCCCTGAGCTCGATAATCAGCGCAGACTGCACCATATGCAGTGCAAGAGGGTGCTGCTGCGTTCTGCTGCTCAAGTAGATGTTCAACTCGAGCAGCAACTTCCTCAACATGAAAAGATGGTTTCTCAACGCAAGCAGTCACGATCATCCACGACCGCGGCGCTGTGAAATCTCGCTGGAAGGTGGTCTAGTATTGGATTTGCCTCACTTGAGCTCACTGATGTTGCGCAAGTGAGGAAATAATGCAACTTCATGAATTTCTGAACTCTGCGTGCTCCGCGAAGCACGAAGTGCAGAAAACTCTGCAAACTCCAAGAGTGGAGCAGAGTTCACCGCCCAGGCCTAGTTCAAATTATACACTAGAGCACAAAAAGAGGGGGAATGATTGGATGAGCTTTTGACAGCATTAAGGCATTGTCTGTGAATTGTAATTTTGGTCCTATGACAGATGAAATGATCAGCGACCAGATTATGGTATATGTGAGAAATAAGAAAACTCAGCAGCAATTATGGGTTATGGGTGATCCTAAATTACAAGATACTATTTCCAAGGCAAAGATGTTGGGACAGTCTGAAAAGTGGATGTCCACTGAGAAGAGTACTAGCATACATGTGGTGTGTACAAAGGTTGTTTGTGTGGTGAAATGCCCAGATGAACTGCGGGCACATACTTTTACTGCAGGCAATTTTGGGGGAGTTAGGAGCTCAGATAAAACAGAGAGAAGTGGTGCATGTTATAGGTGTGGTAGTAGTGCACATATGGATTTGTATGCAGGTTGTCCTGCCATTAACAGAGAATGCAAGGGGTGTGGATGAGTGGGTCTTTTTGCATGAGTTTTCTGAGATCTTAGGAAGAGTTGGGGGTCAGACATGTGTTAAGGTATCGTGTAGCTCTAAAACCTAGGGTTAAACCATGGTGTGAATGTGGTGAATTAGTTGATAATAGTAAAGGGATTATTTTATCCATCCAAGAGTGAGGGGGATGTTTATTTATTTTATTTATTTATTCAAAGTTTTATATAGCGCAAACAAGATCCTTACAGATATCAGAGCGCTTCACATGGACAAGGTATGGGCAGTAGGAGTGAACAGAGATAATGGGAGCAGTGTAATAGTCATTAACATGGTAATAATCATAACATACATAAAACATATGCATATACAATCAAATAAACAAGTAATATAAGACAGCACAAGTCGTTGATCACACTACAGGAGTGTTCAGGTACACCTTGGGTATGTGGATGGCTTATACCAGTGTTATAGTATATAGAGAACACTGAGTGAGGGCAACGGGAGAGTGGATCAGTAAACCAGCGTGTATCCTATATTAGTCGGTAGACGAGAGTAGCGTAGTAGTGTCCCCATCAAGTAGAAGTATGGTGCCAAGGGACAATGAGAACAGTGGTACAAAGCAATGCAGAGTCACTGATCCAGCACCTGTGAGGTTCAGGAGATCTTGGCCAGAAGGATGCTTTTCACCTCTTTCTTGAAGAGTGTAGTGGAGGAGATAAGCCTTGTTTCAGGGGGGAGCGCATTCCAGATCCTGGGTGCCATTCCTGAAAAGGAGCGCTTGTATGTTTTCTCTTTCCGGAATCTACAAGGTTTCAGGAGTAGATTTTTTGTACTTCTATTGGATCTCGACCCTCCTGATATAGACAACTTTTGAGCGAGGTAGTTGGGTGCATTGTGGTGCACGGCTGCATGTGTCATAACTGCAATTTTTAGCTGTATTCTGGCTTCAAAAGGCAGCCATTTTAGCGAGTTTAAGTCTGGGGATATATGCGAATGCTTTCTTGATCCAGTAATGAGTCTCGCGGCAGCGTTCAGGGAGGCTCTTAAGGGTGCTGTTGTGGATAGCGGTAGTCCGCTAAGGGTCACAATTCCGTAATCTATTCGGGGGATGACTAAAGCTTGTACAGCAGTTTGGAAGTCTTCGGCAGGGCGGAAGGGTTTAATTTTCCTTAGTGTTTGAATGAACAAGTGATAAAGAATCCTCCCAGGTGTGTTATTTGTGTTTCGGGAACGGAACTAGATCTTATGGCAGATTCAAGCTCTCCTTGGACCATTATTACTAAGAAGCATTTCAAGCAGAAATTTAGTGATGTTTTGGACACGTATGTTTTCAACCTTCTGATATCATAGCTGAGAGTTTTGATGGTTTTACGATTGATATGGATGGGAACGTCTTTGAACATTTGGAATTTAAAGGAAGGTGTGCACATATCAAGCTATATGTAGCTGCAAAAGGGGCAAATATGTTGGGTTGGAGAGACCAGTGGAAGTTGGGTATAATGCTGAATGCTGAATCCCTTTGCAAAGAACCTGTTTTATTTTGTGATGATGCATATGACGAACAAGTGTCAGTTGTTGAAGAGGGCAGTGGAGTAAAGTTGGTAGAAAAAAGCTTCAAAACGTTTTCACCGAGAATGTGGGAAAATTGAATGACTCTTTTAAAGAAAAGTGGAGAAGAGCAGAAGAGTAATGCATTGTGAAGGATGTGATGGAAATGGTGAGAAGGATGCAAAGTAAATCCAAGAAGTGTTACAATGCAAAATGGAAGACAATGCCACATGAAATAAAGATTGGATACTGGGTCAGGATCTTAAAACCGGGATTTAATAATAAAGATGTGGCCAAGTTTGGTTAGGCTACGAAAGTACTGAAGGTGTTCACTAATTGTGTGAGTACCCAAGATAGCAAAGTATGGAATGTGAAAACAGAGGGCAAATGTACGGGAGAGGATTGTGAGGATAATGTCAGGGAAGAAGACGAAAACACTGAGGTTCAAGACAAACGATTTCTTGTGAGGTTCGACAATGAGGTACGAAATGGTTACCAGAATGGAAGAAATAATGTTTGCATGAGATATTCTGTCATTTTGGTGAATATTAGTGATTATGTGGCTTCTAGAGTCAAGGATGGGGTTAGGCTTGGACAGCCACCTGGGAAATTTGCTGAATTTATCAAATAAGTAATACCATTTTTAGGTGGTTGTTGGTGTCCAATTTTATTGTAATTTAAGCTGTGAATTTCATTCTATCGTTAAGATCTGTTTTTATTTAGTACCTATGATTTGATATCTTTTGTAAAATCTTTTATTGTTTCACATTTATTTTAGTTGTTAATTTCCTTCATCTTGTTTTCTTTACGAGGGAGATATGTTGTATTCATTGTAATACATTTCATTTTCACATGTTGGTGTGATGCTTAGCAGTAAGTTCTCAATTCAGAATGTTGATCATGGACTGCAGGAGGCAATGCAGTTAATCTGGAACTGTCCTATTTATGAGACTCATTGCTGTGCTGCTGGAAATAAACTTGTTTCATACATCATCATCTGCTGTGGATCTTACTTTGCAACATATGGCAATGGGCTAACTACAAAACATGGAAAGGCTGAGAGGGGCTACATATCATAATGTGGGAGACGTTTCATGTGGTCAGCATGTACTCTAAACTGGATCAATGATACAATGTTTTCTTTTTTATATTTTTTGTAAATCTGTAAACAATCAACATTTATTTAAAGGTTTTGAAAAACAAAATACAAACTTTACAATCTGAAAGTGTGACAGAAATTAGATGCAGATGTGTGGCCTCGTGAGGGGTATTAATTGCACTACGAATACTACCATTCAGTACAAAAGAAGACATTCTGGTCTTATATCTCTGAAAAGGAGTCTGAGTTCAGCTAAGCTACTAAGAAATGAATCAAACAATTCCTTCGGAGGAAAGAGTGAGCTAAACCTGTGGGATTTCCTGGCCAAGTGCATGGCGTTCAGTCACAGCTTACCAGGTTTCTATGCACTTTAGCCTGCCAGGCGGATGTTTTAGAATGAGAATTCAGGAGATTTTAGACAGCGCCAAGTATTTTTGGTATCTTTTTAGACCTTCATCACCTGTCAACATTTTTGCTTAAATACCGAAAATGTATTTTTTTCTTTTCACTCAGAAACGTTATCTATCATCTATCACTCAAATTGTGTCCGGTGGCAATAGAACTAAAACTATTCAGTGAAAAGTAATCTTTCATTAGTCAATGGGTATCAACGCTTTGATGCGAGGTTCAAAGGTTAATAAAGAACTCTCCCTGGCGCAATTTTCTTTTTTTTTAACTGAAAGGGGCAGATTTACAAGCCCCTTGCGCCACGTTTACGCTGCCTTGCGTGACGCAACAGCGGCGTAAACGTGGCGCATCCCTGCGAGGCATTTACAACGTGACGCATCTAGGGAGATGCGTCACGTTATAAAGCCCAGCGCCACAATGGGGGTGTTCCCAAGCAGGGTGGGCGTTCTGGCGCCTGTGCGCCTCGCAAAAGTGCCTGCGTGAAATCTACAAGATTTCACGCAGGCACTTCCGCGCCGATTCTAGGTCAATTCCTTGCGCCTACTTGAAGCAGGCGTAAGAACTGATGCAGCATGTTAAGTATTGGGCGGCCCTGAGCATTGCTGGAGTTGCGTCGCGCTTGCGACGCGACTCCAGCGATGCACCGCCCTTACGTCACGAGATGATTCACGCATCTGCCTACCCTTGCGCCACGGCGCGCCGCATTGTAAATGCGGCACATCTGCTGTGACGCAAGAGTAGTTTGGCGTGACGCATTTGTTCTGGCGCATCTTTGATGATATGCAGAGATGTGCCAGAAGTCGTAAATATGCCCCAAAATGTTCACTTTGCGTGACAACAGAGGTACTTCTGCCTGCCTCTCCATATACTGGCAAGTTTCTCCTGATGAAGGTGGTGGGGAAAGTACAAAACTTCTCCATGGTTTTAAAAGGTGCAGAGTGGGAAATGAGTTCACCTTCACTAACATCGTAAAATAATAATAGAGGTCTCCTCGGACAGATGCTAGACTTCAAAGCAGAAAAGCAAGAAGATAATGGTGACCGCAATCCAGCAAAGGGTGTGATTTACCACTGAAGAGAGCTCAGAATAACCCACTGCCAAGGCACAAGGGGGTAGAAAGGGCAGTGCTCGTATCCCACCCTCTCCATGAGAATAAGCACTGTGTTGATGATGACGACGAGGAGTTTTGAGGGGCCCCTGACTACTCAATTGCGTCTGCGGATACACTTATGTAAGCCATCATAGAGGTACGCAAGCTGGCTGACCAGGGGTCCTGGGAAGCTTCACATGGTGATGAGAGATGGGGGAGGGGCCTCAAAAGATGGCCTTGGGAGTATGCTTGCACCTGGAAATAACCCTGAAGAGCCATCGGCAGAGGATTGTAGTATTATGAATCGTCCATATTCACTTCGTCAATAAACATGCAGTAGTAGTGGGTAGGAAGCCGAAGAATCAATAGGAATACCCTCATGGAAAGGTGACTAATGATTGCATACCAATAGCGGGGCAAAGAGACTGTTCATACCCAGTGTTGCATTGCAATGTTAGCTAATTGTTATTAACTTACATAAAACAAGGGCATCTTTCAAAAATTAAAACAGGAATCTCGAGTTGGGTTTTTGACTGGAGCTATAACTGATCCTGGTGGATGGTCAGATGATGTTCCACCAGAGGAGACATCACCCAGAAGTCCGCTACCCTATGTGCAATGTTTAAAATTACGATCGAGCTTGTCACTGAGGAAGATAATGACCAGATGAGATATGGCCAATGGGCATCTGATGAAGGAAAACAATGAATGGGAATGGGTGTTATTAGAGGTATTAGGGTTTGGCCTTAGTGCATATTTCATGATAGCAGAGATTGAAAACTCGTCAGACCAGAGTGGTCGCCTGGCACACATCTGGCAAAATCTTCTGGAAGTGTTGAAAAAAGATAGAGGTACAATTGCTTGTGGGTTGTACGTCGAAGGAAGCTGGAAATCAAATATATGGGCATGAAACTCATGGCGCTAAAACAGAGGCCAGTAAGCTAGGATTGCATAGGCAAAGTCTACTACTACTGCAATGATGGTGAAACATATTCAGTAATTGTTATCTATTTCAGCAAGTTCATTCTGGTGAACTTGCTGGGGTTTTTAAGTAGCACTCCTACCATAAGACATTCATTCCCAAGTGTTCATGCCAGAAAACATGAACACATCAACGTCACTTTGAGAGCATTGGCATCTAGTGAAAGATGTGAACTGACTGAAAGAAGAAAAACATATTTTCCAATGTTTACAGAAAGAGTAATATTTATAGAAGTCAAAGTTATGGGAAAGGAAGTATTTGAAAACCCTTGGACTAAAGGCGACCTTACATGCTGCCCGAAGTATCAATTATGTTATGTTTTATTTCACATCAGAATAGGCATCACATAACTATAACTCACCCTTTCAATATCGACAACTTTACTAGTTTATTCAACCCATTTTATCTTGCTGATAACTCAAGACAGACCTTTAAATGCACCCTAATGGAGTTTCCTTCATACAGAAACAGAGAGGGACAATAAAGTATTCAGTACAAGGTTACTCAGTCAGTTAACTCCCTTAATGGAAAAGTTCTTCCAGTCCAAGATATATTAAAGGTATATTAAAGGGCCTCCAGTATGACCACTGAGGTCTGTGTTTTTTATTTATTGTTTTATTGTATTGCCTGCAATAAAACAGAAGCCATGGCAGAGTCATCCTTATCTAGCTCTCCTCTTTTTAGGTCGAGCCTCAATCAACTTGTTGTATCACTTCTATGGGCTCTGGCTAACCCACCAATTGCCATTATTTTTTTCTTGTGCCAATCCGCAATGCTGGCCTTCTATTGGTCCATTCCCCTCAACTGCCCCTTCTTTGGCTACCTGTTTCTGCTGAGGCGATATCTCGAAGAGATTGTTTTTGTGT
The DNA here is from genome assembly GCF_964263255.1 of Lissotriton vulgaris. NCBI lineage: Eukaryota > Metazoa > Chordata > Amphibia > Caudata > Salamandridae > Lissotriton > Lissotriton vulgaris. Next base: position 443,138,557 of record NC_141689.1, on the reverse strand, counting down.
TGGCCATACTCCTCACCGCACAGCACACAATGGCCCCATCTCCCCTCTGAGCATTGAAGGTCTGCAAAGCAACGTCGACAAACCAATCACACTGGCTTGTTTTAAGTGTTTAATTTCCACCGTCGCTCATCAGTGCTTGTTTTTTTAAGCAGGGCTTCAACAATTGCGGCCCACCAATAATGCTCCACATGTCCCAATGCATTTTTTTAAAGCAGTGCAACACCTCTGCCTTTTCTTTTACGTCTCGCTTCATTTTCATCACCATGCACGCTTCGGGGGCCACACCATTTGTTTATGTGTGGCTGGCTCACCCATAGCACATGAATGGCAATATTTTTTAAAAATTCTGAACAAATAGGCATGCCGTGCTTTTAACAATGGTGGCCTCATGATTAATGTTGTTGTTCGCCGCTGCAACAACCACTTGCAGTCATTGACACAGCAAAAATCCAGCGACACAAATCTGACAAAACACAGGCGACATCACATACCTGTCACTGGGCTTGCATGAACCGCAATGCAGGACTGGACTCAGAATTCCGCTTGGGCTCTGACCCCACAACTCAGGATGAGTTGGTGCGGAGTCCAGCCATTGTGCATCTGGTACCTGTGGCTGCAGCTTCAAGTTCTGGTTCTTCTCATGTGGGAGGTGCTTAATGATGTGGAGGAGGACATGGGAATAATACTACCAGCAGGGAAATTGTGTCCCCTGTTACATGTCTTCTATTACTCCAGGTAAAAGCACTTACTCCCGCGTCCCCCTTTTTCTTCTAACTGAAATGTGAAGTTGCCCTACATCTGCTCCCCTTCTTGATTCTTTGTGGGGGTTCCAGAAATGCAACTGTGTTTTCTCCCATGTGTGCCTTGGGTTCTTCATAATATACTTTATAACTAAGGAACCTGTCCTACTCTAAACTGGGTGTGTAGGGAGTCCACCTCATGTGTCTCACTCTGGTTTCTTTCTATATTGCACACCTTCTTGGACGGTTGTTTTGGGGACCTGCCCCAGCTCTCCCTTTGGAATTGATTCCCAGTGGAATACTCTTGAGGTGCGCGTTGCTTGTCATCTTCGGATGCCCTCTCCCACTAGCATACCTTTGTTGTATGCTTTGTCCTAGCGGTGCCTTGAACTAGGGGGGTCGGTATTCAGTTTCTGAGTGGGAATAATGAGGGGCGGTCTACATCCGTGTTTGAGAAAAAGTACAACACATTCTACTAAATGTATTTTATGGAAAATATTCAACCCAATACTGAAGGGCAAATAATACCCTCCTCCCCCATATTTGAAGTACCGTAGCATATTGTTTTAGGGGCGTGATTGTGCGTCCTTTATATAGTCACTCACAGTGCATATTTTGCACATATGCAGCTTGCCTCAGATGTTGAAACCACTCATTTTGCCTCATCTTTTTTTAAGAAAGAGCATGGCCCCATGAAGGTAATGGAACCTGTTGATTACTCTGTAGATCACTCATACCTTTGTGCTCCAGAATGTTTAGGTGTGTGTTCACATATTTAGTTTATTTAATACTTGTTGCAGCACTATTGCGTTCATAGTACTCTACACCTTTTATTTTCCTTTTCCACTTTCTATTTCCTTTGCACTGTCGCCCTGTCTTTCCTTTCCTGCCCTAGGAGCAGCGACTAAGGACCAGCTGCCATCATGGTGAGAGCAGGCCCTGTGGCACAAACCGCTTCCATCCTGTCTCCTACCACCCATGTGTTTCTTTCCAGCATGGCAAGTAGTGGCGCATGAAACTCACAGGGAGAGTTCTTTTGTGGCTCATTTCTCATGACCCATTTCTCTGCTCCTTCCAGGGGAATGGAGTCAGCGGGTGATGTGAATGCCCATATAATATTTGCCCCATGCCCATAACCAAGTAGGTATAGGTATACATTTATTTGCATAGTTAATTAAAACCGTTGCAAAACGTCAACATTTTAGTAAAAACGAATATAAGTTTATACAACTGATTCCTTCATGATTCTTGTTTAGAAAAAACTGCAAAGAATTTTCTATAATTTAGCAGCTTCACCAACATGGTATCTGAACTCTGCCCAAGTGCTACGGGAAACAATCCAGTAAATTCAAGAGACTTTCCGCCAGGCATTGGCAAGCCATTCTGGCATTGGCAAATCAACCGTTATTAAAAAACTGGCAGCTCCATATAACGTGCCCTCAGGTGTTGTGCTATCCGACCACTGCATGCTTCAAATACAAAGTTCTTATTATGTATGGAGAGATGTTTGCTCATGAAATTACTGGCTAGGTTCCTTGTGTCCGCATTTCCGGCATTTTGCTTTCGCACAGTCTCAGATACTTCACTAGACTGCAGTTCAGTTGTGGATTATTGGGTGCGAAGCATGCCAGCAGAGCTTGCCTCCTGGTACGAATCCCCCGTTGGTTGAAGTGTTGCTTCAAGAGTTATTTCCGTTCCTTATGTAGTTTTTTGCAGGAGCACAGTAAATGCAGCAGATCATCAGATGCTTATCCACATAAGCGGCATGCAGAGCCCGCTTTCTCTCTTAACCACCATGGAAGATGTTGGATACATTGTAGCAGCCCCAGTCTGTCCTTCATAAAAGCTATTTTTATGTTTTTGTCGTAACCCAGATTGAAATAGGCTTGAGCCGCCAACTCTGTTTATGTCTTCAATGTCATCCAACCATGGGCCCTTTTTGTCAATGAGGACTTGTCCTCCAGCCAAAAAAGATGTTTCACTGTCTTCCAGACTAGTTTTTAAGAATGGTAGTAGTTGTTGGTGTTTCCCAAAGTCCCATCCCATATAAACTACTGTAAAGATATATCACAGCAGGTGTTGTGGTGTGTTGTTGTAACTCCTTCCATAGTTGTTCATTTAGAGTGCCTTACGGAGCTTTTCACACTCTATTCCAGGCAATAATGAAGGCCCCTTGCCTTGCAACTGTTTGTTTTTGAACGCCAAATTCAGGCCCAATTTGAAAAGGCAACATATGTTTGAGAGGCCCAAACATGACCCTATATGCTGTTATTGTGGCATCAAGTATTTTTGCGTCTCTGCCTTTCTGAGCCTCGCTGCCATAGGTGATTGTTGGCAGCAACTTTGCCCGAACTACCTCAATCAAAGGGAAGATCGATGGTCCCTTCAGCTTAGAATTTAGTGATTTTAGAGTGGTAGCCAATACTAGGCCTTTGTGCCTCATGCTGTTCTTCTGTGCAAAAAGCAGCCACCTATATCCAACTTCACACCCAGATTATTTGTATTCCGCTGTATCCTCAACTCTGGTTTCTCCCCAAATCCAGGCTCCAGTTTGCCGCCTTTTTTTCCGGATCATCATAGTTCTCGTTTTATCCAGGTTGATCGTTAGAACATTTGCTTTAGAGAAGTCCTGTGTTGCATTTAAGGGATGTTCTAGCCCTAATTTAGTTTTTCTAATGAGAACTATATCATCCCCGTACAGGAGGCAGGGTATTAAGATGTATCCTAGTTTTGGGGCATGTAAATTGCAGCTAATTAGAAGGGGTACTAAGTCAGCTATATGTAGGTTAAAGAGAGTCATGGCTAAAACCCTACCCTGTTTCAGCCCCTTTTCTGTGGGAATACGCCTTGACAGGAAAGTTCCAATTCCCAGCTTCATCTGCAGCCATGTATCCATGTGCAAGTTTATTAGATAGTTTAATAAGGGCTGTGGCAGACCCCCATCTTTTCAGTTTGGACCATAGTTTAGTGCGCTTGACATGATCAAGTGCAGCCTTATAGTCAATAAAGCCTAAATATAGAGGTGTCCATGCAGCCTTTGCCATGTCTACAAGCATTGCCATGCTTAGTATATTTGTTACTGTCCCGACTGATTTTACAAATCCAGTCTGATGTAGAGGAATTGCAGATCTTTCTGTGGTCCATGCCTGAACATCCTCTAATAATGGGCCAGAATTTTGCATCATTATCTAATAAAGCCACTAATCGATAGTTTTGTGGTACCGACTTTTCACCAGATTTATAAATTGGGAAAATGATTGATCCTTTACATGAGCTAGGCAGGATGTTTGACATCCTAATTTCTCTAAAGAGTGGTTCCAATGCTTCTTCCCAAAAGGTTGCCTCCTGTTTATATAATGCTAGTGGTATTCCATTAGGACCAGGAGCAACTTCCCTTCTCCCCTTGCCTATCTGCTGTTTAATTGCAGTACTATGAGTTGTTTGAAGTTCCTCCGTTGATAAACCTCCCCTTGTATTCTCAAACTCAACTGGGTTACTTTCAGCACCAGCCTTAGTTGTCATATGGCATTCTGGTTCATTTTGAGTATTTTGGCCCTGCTCACTAAGCCCAATGCTTTGATGGAAATGAGAACTGAGGTATTTTACCCATTCTTCCTCTATTTTCGAGGAAATGCCACCTTGATTATGATGAATAAATTGATTTATGGTGTTCCAAAACCCAGAATGACTCCTCCATGGCTCTATTAATATACCTTTTCAGTTTTTTCAAATCTGCCCTTTGACTCCTTAGTAATTCCAACTGAGTATTATCATTGGGCTTGTGCCGGAGGTATCTCAAGATCGATAAATAGGATTTTTGGCAAGCTTGATTTCTTGCTTGTAGTATATGATATAGGTGTTGTGCCACTGAATCTTTGCTGGTTTGGTGGGTTGATCTTTGACGCATATACTTCCATCATTATTAGAAAGTTTAGCCATTTCTCAACTTCCCCTTCTCCGGCTCTGGTGATGAAATGCTGTTTTGCAATTTCCAGCAGCTATCTTGAATTTTATTCTTTTTAGATTGATGGTGACATCTGATCCCTGTGGCTTCCGTCAGCGTTCAAATGCTGGAATGGCGGTTCTTAGTTCTGTTTCCCAAACGAAACCATGCAATTTGATTAAACAGGCCGAGGGAGCCAAAGGGATAGTCCAATATTGAGCTTGTTCTGGTTGAGCTGTACGTTGTTACACGGGATTATCTTCGACTGATTTACCTTTTAGTTCCCTTAAATTTAAATGTTCCAGGTACTCCAGGATTGATTTTCCTGACTTAATGTATTTGCACAGTTGTAGTTTCCCTTGTAGTGGGTTGTTCCAAGTTATATTTTGCAGAGCTGCTATGTCGAAAGTCCTAATATAGGTGACAAATTCCAGATCTGCTATTTTGCTAGTGAGCCCATTTACGTTCCAGGAGCATAGCCGTACTAGCCCATTAACGTTGACCGTATGTGGAGTGCAAAGTTCTCGTCAATCTTTTTTATTGTTTATGATACTCGAAATCCATCTTGTATCGACTTCCCGTTCCTGCAATGTGAAGGGGTTTCAACAAATTCTAGGGGCCTCATTTATGAGGCCTTGCGTTAGTTTTGCGCTGCTGATGCGTCACTTTTTGTGACGCATCGGCGGCGTAAAACATGCGCCTTGTTGCGCCATATTTAAAAAGTGACGCATCTAGGTAGATGCGTCACTTTTTAAACCCCTGCGCCACATTATACCTGCGTCAGGTATAATGTATGCAGAGGGGGCATTCCCCCGCAAAAAGCCTCGTAATAGTGACGCAGTGAAATCTATGAGATTTCACTGCGTCACTTTTAGGACGCTGTTGCGTCAAAATCTTGCGCCTGCCTCACAGCAGGCGTAAGACTGACTCAAGCCCTTTCACATGGGGCTTTCCCCATGTGAAAAGACGTATTGCTGGAGTTGCGTCACTTTTGTGACACACTCCAGCAATGCGTCACTTTTGTGCTTACAGATACGTCAGAAATACTGACGTATCTGTAACTCCTTGCAACATGATGCGTCATACATTAAATATGACGCATCATTGGTGTCGCAAGGAGTGCGGAGTGAAAAGTGACGCATCGCTGTTTTCACGCAGCGATGCGTCACTTTTCATAAATAAGGCCCCAGGTTCCTCCAGCTGTTGTCCCATGTCCGTGTTGCAGTGCCCTATTATTATTATTATTATATAAAATTTATACCGCGCTCAGTTACCCGAGGGAATCCCGGCGCTGTAGACACAGGAAGGAACGCTCAACTCAGTCACTACACCGGAAACAAATGGGTCTTGAAGAGTTTCCTAAAGAGCAAAATGTTGGGCTCTGAACGAATCTTAAAGGGCAAGGAGTTCCACAGTGCCGCCACTTGCACTGAGAAGCGTTGGCCCCCAGAGCGAGCTCTTTTTACTCTAGCTGACTGTAGAAGATGTCTTTGGTCCGAACGCAGTGGGCGTGTGGGCTTGTAGGGGTGTGCCATAGTGGACAGGATAGAGGGGCCCTTACCATGCAAGATCTTATGGGCTGTGCATAACGCTTTGAATTTCACCCGCTCCTTAACGGGGAGCCAGGAAGCGTTTTCAGAGCCGGGGCAGCTGAGTGTCTTCTCGGAACCTCCATCAGCACTCTGGCGGCTGCATTCTGCACCTGTTGAAGGGTTTTAAACGTCGCTTCGGGAGCGCCGAGAAACAGTGCATTCCCGTAGTCAAGCCTTGACAAGATTAAACCACGGATCAAGAGCTTCCTAGATGAGTTAGGGAGCAGTGGTAGAACCTTGCGAGCTGACCGCAACAGACCAAAACACACCCCCGCGGTCTTCCTGGCATGGGTCCTAAAGGACAGATCTTCCTCCAGCCAAACTCCCAGGGTCTTAATCTCCTTCTTGGGAGATGGTGGGTCACCCAGGGGCCAGCAGCTAGCAATGAGTGTGGGACTGGATTTGCCCATCAGCATCAGCTCGGTTTTCTCTCCATTGAGTTTAAGGGCAGAATGGGACATCCACCGATGGACATTAGCGAGGCAGTCATGAAGGACTTCGGGTTGTTCCACCAGCTGGGTGAGGCCTACCACAAGCTGAGTATCATCAGCATAGCTGATGATCCTCACTCCTGAGGGGGAGACCACTCTTTCAAGAGGAGTCATGTAAATATTAAATAGAGTAGGGCTCAAAGATGAGCCCTGAGGGACTCCACATTGAAGAGGGAACAAGGTCGACTGCTCTGCCCCTTCCCAGACTTGATAGAAACGATTGGAGAGGAAGGATTCAAGCCATTTCAAGGCCATCCCTGTCACACCCACCCCTGACAGACGTTGGAGGAGCACCTGGTGACTTCCGGTGTCAAAGGCAGCACTCAAGTCCAGGAGGATCACTGCCACTGACCCCCCTGAATCAAGAATGCTCCTTGCTTCCTCCACCACTGCCAATAAGGCTGTGTCAGTTCCCTGACCAGGGCGAAAGCCCGTCTGGGAGTCCCCCAACAGGTGGTGGGACTCTAGATGATAAGAGAGCTGGCGGTTAACCAACTTTTCAGCAACTTTTGAGAAGCCGGGCAGAAGTGAGATAGGCCTGAAGTTGGCCAGATTTGAAGAGTCTAATCCTGGTTTTTTCAATAGTGCTTTGACAACTGCATTTTTCCATCTCTGAGGCACAATGCCCTGGGAGAGTGAAAGGTTAATGAGGTCTGTAAGCGGAGTGGACAAAGTATTTGCCACAAGTTTAAGATATTTCATATGATGTAACTCATCTATTTTCAGTCCTCTCAGATCCCCTCATAAGTTGTGGGTTTAACAGATCTTTATAGCCTGGTTTGGTGTATGGGGCAATAATTACCCTCCAAGACTTTAAAATATCACTTTATATGAGTATTGTATGTGCAGTTATTGAGGAGGTTCAGGTTCCTCTTGTTTTTTATCCTGCCATGTGATCCATACATTAGATAAACTCTATTGACTCCAGATCCGTCGACCTTATCTCCGCCAATTATGGTATTTGGAATAGGAGCTGCAGAATATTGCCTCGGTTCAGTAAATCTGTAAATCTCCTTTAGAGATGTACTCTGGCGTAAACCAGATGGCATTTGTTTCCTTCACCTCTACCCCTTTAGAGACATTGTTTTGGACTCTAATGAAGGCGTCCTGCCTCAATTTGGGGGCATCTCTTTTCCGCTTGATCCCCATTAATGGGTTCTGCGCAGTCTCGGTCGGTAATGTGAGTACCTGCCGGGCGGTGATGTGGGGAAGGGGAGGGGCAGGGTGGAGGGTAGTAATCTATGGATTACGGAGATTTACAGGTAAGTAAACATATCAATAAATAAAATGAATTTCGTTGCGTGCACTGCATCCCCAAATGAGATGCAGTGCGCGCAACGAAATTCGTTTTATTTATTTATATGTTTACTTACCTGTAAACCTTCGTAATCCATAGATTACTACCCCCCAACCTGCCCCTCACCACGTCACCACCCGGCAGTTACTCCCACTACCGACCGCGGCTGGTCCTGCTTGAACGTTTTGGACCCTTTCTATCCCATGTTCCGTGCTTTCTTGCAGTTTTATGCCATAAGCAAGAAGTGGTTTTTTTTTGGAGGCATTGTCCCACTTTCCTGCCCTTTATACCGCCCTCATCAGCTAGACCGCCCTGTATTATTTTTTCAAGGATTAACTTTGCCTTTGTAAATATATTTAGTTGTGACATATGGTACTAGCAAACATGTTAATGTAAGAAGGCTCCATTCAACTAGTGTACCAAGTTGGTGATATATTGATATATGTAGTTTTTTCAGTTGCACAAGTTAACAAAGGTTTCCCTTTCAGAAATGGCTTCACATTAAAATCTGTGCCATTCCCCTCTTGGAACGGTTTGTAAATATTTTGATATGTTCATGTGGGTACCATTGCCTTTCACTCGTTAGTTTCTGTTAACACATCACTGAGCCGCTTGTGTTACTTGTAATAACATGTAACCACACTAGTATTGCCATATCCTGCTGCATTCACTCTGAGATTTTTCTAATCTCTGCACTGTGGCCTGAATTCAAATTTACTGCCTTCGATGACCACTTGTTCCTGTCCCTGGTATGGCATCACCAACCTCTGCTTACAGTCACCATCTTTTGTTCAGTACACTTTGATTCATCGTCCACCTGCTAAATATTACTGGACTCTTTAAAGATATTGTGTTGGCATCACAAGCCTATGCATGTATGCCTTGCAGTGTCCTCTCTCCTCTTCCCTGTGCTCAAATGACAGGTCACTGTTCTGACACCCAACAGCATTCCTTCACAAATTAGTGGCATATTGTCTTTAACTGCTTTGGCATCATTAGCCAACAACTAGCAAATATTGTCTTGGCTGACTGTTGGCACACATGTTATTCTGTGGCCTGCCCAGGTTGTAGTTACTGCTGTTTTGCAAGCTGACTTCAGAAAAGAAAACCCTCTGTTTGAAAGCTTATTATTTGGCAGTGCAGTCATAGTGTGTTTGGAGTATGTTTTTAAAACATGTATACCATGTATCTTTCAGGCTGCATTCTTTTGGTCATGTTTTTCTACATTGCCCCATTTGTATAGATTACATTTGTATTCATATTCATTATTGCCATGTTTAATGGCCTCTTTCTAAATAATACATTGCGCTATGCCCACACAGTTCTATGACTCCTTTATCAATCTCGGTTTCGAACATCTGATGGCTGCATTGGCCCACATAGCGGCTGACCATTTCCTATACACCAGATCTAACCATCAACGCAGTTCATTTTATTTTCATGGCATCACATACATCCACTCCACTCAAAAACACATAAGTAAAAAACATTTCCATTACAACATCAATAGCTCTAACTCTAAAAAACAAACAAACGTGAGACCTATTGCATTGCAAATGCTTGTTTTAAGGGAGTTTTTTGTGTTAGCACACAATAAGGATCCTTTTCGTATTCCAAATCACTTAAAATGCTTCCTTTTCCAGGCATATACCCTTATTCAACAACTGCGTTTTCAGCATCCAAGTAGAGGGCAACCATGACCACATTCATATACCATACGTGTTAGATGATGTGTATGAGGAGTCTCATATTCTCCTGGTACAAAGCTCAACAGTGAGTCTGGCCCATATAGACAATCTTTGCTCTGCACTTGTTTGATAAAAAAATATACAAGTATAATATCTTCAAACGGACAATTACCATTGCCTGTAAGTTAAGCCTATATTTACAACAAGGGGTGGTGAGGGACAGAGTCTCTGAATTAAACAGAAAGCTCTCACCCAGTCAAGAGATCAGGGCTAGATCCAACACCGTTTTTTAGCTCACTGCACCATCCCAGTTTCAGAACCTGGCTGTATGCAAATTAGTCTGTTCCTGTCCCAGTGCATGATGGGAACAGGGCAAACCAAACTACAAAAGCCAATTCTTACACTGGGAAGGAAACAAGCTCCCGGGGACCGGTTTCTGGCATTACAGCCGTCTTCGGCCCGGTTTGCTTGAATCCTGATGGTGCAATGAGCAAGGGTCTCACATCTGAGAATACCCTTCCACGCTTAGGGTGGACAAAAATATTTACAACAAGGGGTGGTGAGGGACAGAGTCTCTGAATTAAACAGAAAGCTCTCACCCAGTCAAGAGATCAGGGCTAGATCCAACACCGTTTTTTAGCTCACTGCACCATCCCAGTTTCAGAACCTGGCTGTATGCAAATTAGTCTGTTCCTGTCCCAGTGCATGATGGGAACAGGGCAAACGGCTGAAATGCCAGAAACCGGTCCCCGGTAGCTTGTCTCCTTTCTGGTGAAGAATTGGCTTGGTAGTTTAGTCTGCCCTGTTCCCATGATGCACTGGGCCAGGGACAGACTGATTTGCATATAGCCAGGTTCTGAGCTGGGATGGGGCAGTGAGATAAATAACGGTGATGGATCAAGCCCTGATCTTTGGAGTGGGTAAGAGTGGTCTGCTCAATTCAGACACTCTGTTCATCACCACCCCCTTTTCTGAATCGTTTTTGGCCACTATAGGTGTGGCAGAGTATACTCAGACATGAGTCCCTTTCTCACTGCTCCATCAGGATTCAAGCAAGCCGGGCCGAAGGCGGCTGAAATGCCAGAAACCGGTCCCCGGTAGCTTGTCTCCTTTCTGGTGAAGAATTGGCTTGGTAGTTTAGTCTGCCCTGTTCCCATGATGCACTGGGCCAGGGACAGACTGATTTGCATATAGCCAGGTTCTGAGCTGGGATGGGGCAGTGAGATAAATAACGGTGATGGATCAAGCCCTGATCTTTGGACTGGGTAAGAGTGGTCTGCTCAATTCAGACACTCTGTTCATCACCACCCCCTTTTCTGAATCGTTTTTGGCCACTATAGGTGTGGCAGGGTATACTCAGACATGAGTCCCTTTCTCACTGCTCCATCAGGATTCAAGCAAGCCGGGCCGAAGACGGCTGAAATGCCAGAAACCGGTCCCTGGTAGCTTGTCTCCTTTCTGGTGAAGAATTGGCTTGGTAGTTTAGTCTGCCCTGTTCCCATGATGCACTGGGCCAGGGACAGACTGATTTGCATATAGCCAGGTTCTGAGCTGGGATGGGGCAGTGAGATAAATAACGGTGATGGATCAAGCCCTGATCTTTGGACTAGGTAAGAGTGGTCTGCTCAATTCAGACACTCTGTTCATCACCACCCCCTTTTCTTAATCGTTTTTGGCCACTATAGGTGTGGCAGGGTATACTCAGACATGAGTCCCTTTCTCACTGCTCTATCAGGATTCAAGCAAGCCGGGCCGAAGACGGCTGAAATGCCAGAAACCGGTCCCCGGTAGCTTGTCTCCTTTCTGGTGAAGAATTGGCTTGGTAGTTTAGTCTGCCCTGTTCCCATGATGCACTGGGCCAGGGACAGACTGATTTGCATATAGCCAGGTTCTGAGCTGGGATGGGGCAGTGAGATAAATAACGGTGATGGATCAAGCCCTGATTTTTGGACTGGGTAAGAGTGGTCTGCTCAATTCAGACACTCTGTTCATCACCACCCCCTTTTCTGAATTGTAAGTTAAGCCTGACTGCTATGTGCCAAGCTACCACATGGTTAAGCACAGATTAATTTGCTTGGATACTCTGTATCGTACCATGCATTGTCCCATTGCTAATACTGCGCTGTTGTCAACAGCACTGTTTGCTTCTAATAACTTTAATAAAAATGATTTAAACATACAAATGCGAGTGTGTTAATGGCTGATGGGTGCTGCATGCCCCACCTTTTTTTTAAAGTTATCTCCCATGGCGTATTGCCTCGGGAGCGAGCAGTGGCGCGCACGCTGCGTGCTGCCTTTATTCTGTTATTTCCGCTTTGCCACCGGCAAGATCTGAAATTCCTAGAACACTATTGGGCACATAATGAGAGGCTCAATGCTGGTCAGAAATCTCATCGTCAAGGAGCCCTTACATTGTATACACCCAGACACCACCCCACAGCAGCTGCTTGTGTGCTATCCTTTGGCGCCTAGAGCATTTGCTTTGCTTCACTGTCCTAGCCATACCGCGTGATGCTGTGACTACTGGATACTTGCGGTCCAAAGACAAACGTGCTCTTGTGCTATCCACATGTATCTTACTGCATACCCTTCTGTGATATTCGTAAACTCTGCAGCGACTGCTCTGTCGGGCCGAGCTGCTCTACAGTCTGTAACTAGTCTCAGCCCGAGTGCTTGTGATTGAACTCCAATGAGGCTGGAGTCAGGAGAAACCTTACTGTTTCCTTCGGGCTCTTAGTCGTGATTTTTGTCACCGTGCCAACCATGCCTCCACAGAAAAGTGGCAATGAAAAAGGGTTCGACCGTAGGTAGCCCCATGGCCTACCTAAGGCCCATTCACAAGCAGAAAACTATGATCTCCTTTTTTTTTCTTAATGAAAAAGTAATAAATGCCTGCAGGTGATCAAAGTGTAATTGTGCAAGTTTCATCTAACACGCCAATGCCATGAGCAACTTAAAGTACCCAGGAAAGGGTGAGGCCAAAGGGGATGGTTGTAATTACTGTGCACATTTAACCAGAAAGGGGTCCTGAGACACTGAGACACCCCCACTATATCAAGATCGCAAACTCAACTCACACAGTAATTAAGAGATTAAAACAGTTTTATGGCAGAGAGAGTGTCAAGGATGTTGTCATTACAAGTGATGTAAGTGAAAATGAGCTTACGCTCAGGACAGGCAGGCAACTACAGCCAAATTTCGGAGGGGGGGGCTGAAAAATATTTCGGGGGGGGGGGTCTAATTATTCCGACCATAGACAGAGTGGCTGTAAGAAGGGGTGAAAACACGACAAAAGGCTAATTTACAAGTAAATGGTACCTGTTAAGTACTCGAGTGCGGCTGCAATAGGACGGTCACCAGCCGCAAAGCTGTGTCAGCCCGGGCTGACACACACGACTGGGGGGGCTGAAGCCCCGTGAGTCCAATGGGTGTTGCACGCCTGGCTCACGATATATAGATATCAGTGCATCGTTACATTTTCTTTCAGCTGTGACATTCCTAATTTATGGCCAGGGCCACTAGAAGTATTGTGACTGTGGAAAACCAAATTTTGTGTCAGGGTTGGCTAAATTATCTGGCAAAAAAAAGTCAAATTACTTGGCATAATGTGGCACATTTTATGGTAGTATTACTTTATTTATTTTTACATGTTCAATCAATTAATCAATCATATCACTTGTAAAGCGCACTAGTAACCCCTGATGGTCTCAAGGCGCTGGGGGTGTGGGGGCGCTGCTACTGCTCGATGAGCCAGGTCTTGAGGGTCTTCTGAAGGTCAGCAGGTCTTGGGTCTGCCGTAGGTGGGTGGGGAGGGTGTTCCAGGTCTTGGCGGCGAGGTGGGAGAAAGATCTACCGCCGGCAGTCGTTCTTTGGATGCGGGGGACTGCGGCGAGGATGAGGCCGGTGGAGCGGAGCTGGGGGTGGGGGTGTAGAAGCTGAGTCGCCTGTTGAGGTATGCTGGTCCGGTGTTGTGGAGTGCTTTATGTGCGTGGGTGAGGAGCTTGAAGGTTATCCTCTTCTTGATGGGGAGCCAGTTCAGGTCTCTCAGGTGGGATGTGATGTGGCTGCGGCGGCGGATGTTGAGGATCAGACGTGCAGAGGCGTTCTGGATGCGTTGCAGCCGTCTCGGGAGTTTGGCTGAAGTTCCAGCGTAGCGGGCATTTCCGTAGTCCAACCTGCTGCTGACGAGGGCCTGGGTGACGTTCTTCTAGTTTCGGTGGGGATCCACTTGTGGATCCTGCAGAGTATGGGGAGGGTGTTGAAGCAGGAGGAGGAGACGGCGTTAACCTGCTTAGTCATGGAGAGGGTGGAGTCGAGGATGACCCCTAGGTTGCGTGCGTGGTTAGTGGGTGTTGGAGCTGTTCCCAGTGTGGTCGGCCACCAGGATTCGTCCCAGGCCAAAGGGTTGGAACCTGGGATGAGGACCTCCGTCTTGTCCGAGTTCAGCTTCAGTCGACTGTTCCTCATCCATGTGAAGACGACCTTCATTCCTACGTGGAGGTTGACACTGTCTTTGAAAAGCTTATACCTCATTATTACCATTTTAACACCGAAATGCAGAAATGGCAGCTAAAAGATGACCAGTCAACTTTTGCGAAGGGCCTTTCACAGTGCAGCACCACACGTCACTACATTTTTAGTAACTTTCAGTCTGTTTGAACTGGAAGCAACAGTTTGTTTTGTTAAAAATGCAAATTAAACAGCAGATGATGGATTATGTGACAAATGTGGCAAACCCAAAATTATGCGGAATACGCTGCAGCCACATAATTCCTATGGCCCTGTTCATGGCACTATGTTAAGAAAATACACTGATAATGGCAACATTTTGAGTTTTCTTAAGTGAAGACTTATCATGTTTCACTAATACAACACAGCTACAGAATGGGAAGAAGCAGTATATGTGTCTATTATACAAAGAAGATACAAGGCAACAATTCCATGGCAGCACTTGCAACGTGCTGCTGCTGTCCTGCCTACTCTCAATCTCCTGAGGTTCTCGCAGATGGTGGAGCTCAATAATATAATTAGAACGATCTTAAAGAACAGATACCCCACTTTTGGGTGTCGTTGATGGTGCATTGATTCGCTCCCAACAAATTCTCTCAGTTTGTCGCATGAATAGAAAAAGATTATAGTCAGGTCCACTATAATTATGCGATTTTACAGATGCAGCGTTTTATGCACAATGAATAATTTCTCACAATTATCAAATAAGCCATCATCTACTGCATAATTGCCATATTTAAAAAAAGTCATCTTAAACCAATCAAAAATTGGGCATTTATTCTCTCCCAACAAATTATCTTATTTTGTCACACAAATAGACAGAAATGGATTATAGTCAGGGGCAATATAATTATGCGATTCTGCAGACGTAGGGTTCTATGTGTAATTATGGATTTGCCACACAAACCATCAACAGCTGCCTAATTGGCAAATTTGAACAAAAAGCCATCTTAAATGTATAAAAATGTACTAAAAATGCAGTGGCATGTTGCTACGCAGTGGAAGGTCCTTAGCAAAGGTTTACTGGTCATCTTTCCGTTGCTTATTGCTGTCGTTTTAAGCTGGGACTAATGAGATGAAACTTTGTTCTATACAGTGTCAATATGTAAAAAAAACAAGCATTGGCATAACCAATAGGTTTCGCCTTTGGGACCTTATACGTGTTTAGCCATGCAGCATATTATCCCCACTCACATGCCCACCCACTCCACCAACACACATCACACTGAGACCAGTAGGACCAATCTTATAAGATGAAAAGCGAACAGACAAAGCCTACTCTTGTTGGTTACAAATAACAGAACTAGAAAAAGCACATCATCAGGCATGGGTCAACTTAAAATCTAAGCCCGTCTTCAGAAAGAAAAAACTGTCTAAAACTGTCAACAACCACAGACGCTATTTGCCCTGTTAGTGCTAGTGTGGTGCAGTGAGGAGTAAAGATGCTCGAAGGGTGGTTAAATAGCAATTGTAATGTCAGTAGATAAAAATTCTCAGGCTAATCCAGGCTGCCATAGCCCCACAGAAGGTAGCATTCTAAGCCCTAGCTTGTTTGTATTTCTGTATGTCTCTGAAAAGTGGATTGTCTGTCTGGAACTGAAAGGTGGGAGGAGCTGGAAGAGGTCTTGACCCAGGGAGGCATTGAGATGGCACCAAGCTCCCCTGCATCAGGAGAGTAGGGGAGGAGAAGCCTGGGAGGTGAAAAGCCCTTGGCTAGTGCTATAACCCAATTGACCCATCTCCTGCTGAGTGATTAAGGATTCAGACCCCCAGTATCAAAGGGGAGAGGGGACACTGGGAGGGAGACACCCAGAACTGATTTAGGGAGGGGTCAGGGACACCTGAACACCTATGAATGTCAAAGAAATTAAGGGGTATACTTAGGAGAGTTGAAACCCCTGGAAGCTGGAATGAAACAGATATGGATTGGGACTGTAAAAGCTTGGACCCATTCTGTGGTCAAGAGGAACCTCTGCTAAAGAAGGAGCAACTGAATAGACTGCTGTGGACAGACCAATCCCTGCTTTGTGATCTGAGGCTGGTCTGCAGTTTGCTGCTCTACTAAGGGAGAGGCTGTTGGGACTGTGCTTGGAGGCGCTGAAGAAGTGAGTCTTGGACACTCTAGTGTGTGTGTCGTGGTGCAGCCAGGGCATTGGAGAGGAGCGCCTGGACATCGTGTGCACTAGGAGCAGAGGTGAGATTCAGACGCGCAGAGTGCATGTCGTGGTGCAGCCAGGGTGTGGGGGAAGAACACCTGGACCTGTTTAATTCCCCCTTTCAGGGGTTTCAACTCTCCCAGTTATACCCCTTAATGTCTTTGAGGTTCGTATGTGCTCAGCGGTCCCTTACCCCTCCCTAAAGCAGTTCTGGGTGTCTCCCTCCCAGTGTCACCTCTCCTTCTTTGATACTGGGGGTCTGGATCCTTAATCACTCAGCAGGAGATGGATCAATTGGTTTATAGCGCCAGGCCAGGCCTTTTCACCTTCCGGGCTTCTCCTCCCCCTACTCTCAAGATGCTCTTTAGTAGTAACATTTAACAATATTAGGTTTTTAGTGTGATGCCTGGAAACTTTAAACTTGCTGCCCTATTGAAATCATGACCTCAGTGCTTGCTAGATAACTGTACTTAAGGTCTGTTTAGTTGTAAAATATAGCAAATCCAGTGCCATTTAACTGCACTGTAACTGCAATTGTGACTGCCTGTTTAGTAGTCAAATGTAGCAATAATAGGTGTATAACAGAGTTCTAGCATCGTTTGGGGCTGGTACCACTGCATCTTCTGCACTATTCAAATAATGACCATATTGCCTGCAAAATAACTGCACTTGTAACTGCCTGTTTAGTAGTAAAATATAGCAATATTTGGTGTTTAGTGGCGTTATGACAACTTTTGGGCCCAGTGCCACTGTATCTGCAGCACCATTCAAATCATGACCCTGTTGTCTGGAAGGTAACTGGCCTAGTGACTGCCTGTTTAGTTTTAAATTTTAGCAATATTCTGGGTTTGGTGCAGTTCCTAGAGTGTTTGGCCGTGGTGCCACTGCACCTGCTGCACCATTCAAATAAAGTCCCCTTTGACTGCAAGGTAACTGCAATTGTGACAGCCTGTTTAGTATTTACGAATTGCGACATTTGTTTAGGAGAGTTCTGACAACTTTTGGGCCTCGTGCTACTGAACCTGCTGCACCATTCCAATAATGACCCTGTTGTCTGCAAGGTAACTGCAGTGTTTATTACAACAGTTAGAATTTGATCATAATGACCAAATAGATGAAGTTGAAAAAATCAATCTGATAATGCCTACAAAGTGCAAAGAAAGTGACTAAACCATGAATAGTAAATGCCAGAAACTTCTAAGGCTAAAGCAGCTGCTTTACACAACTAAGTTATAGAAAACAAGCATTCCAGCATACTGTTAGAAGCTGTATGCCTTTTCTGTGGGAAGAGATCTTATCTTGACAATGAATGGGGCTTAAACAGTGTGAACACCCTTAGTAGAAGTATTATAAATGATTATAGGCTGGGAAGTTAACAAAAAAAGAGTTACACACAAAAGCGAATGAACATAGCCATTTGGCATTGGGAACTGATAAGAGCACCCTTTTAAGATGTGTTAAATACAAGAAATTTCACAAGCACGAGCACTGCGCAGCTGAAACCTAAAAAGCAGGTGCAAGTGTTTTCTGCATTTGGTTCTGCAATTACATGACTACAAATATCGTTCTCGCCTGTGGTTTTTTGGGAACAGTTACTACCTGGTCGTGTCTGGAACAAAGTGTAGGAAAACAGCATGGTATCCGTAATTATGCTAGCAAAATTGTGACAAAAACTACTTGTCAATGCTGACAAAAAGTAGTGACTGGGCTTGCAAAACACTTGTGATACTAAGAACAAACGTTCTTTTCAAAGGTGTGTTTTTGTACTTGACGATACCAACCACTTTAGAATTAGGTCTTCAGCATGTCACTCCGGAAGTCATTATGATTTCACGTCTACCTGCGTATGTTAACCAGTGAGTATGGCCAGCCTGCTAATGTTTGAATGACAAACTCCCACTGACAGATGCATCCACATTTAGAAAAGTGCCATTTCACAATTTAAAGCTTCCTAAGTCCCTTTGCCTGCTCGAGTAGCCTGCTTGCGTCATCCACCCGCAGTGGCCCTATCACTGTGAAGCATGCTTTTCACATGAATCAACAACTGTTGCGTGGCAGCAAATCCTATAATCTTCACATTGCACCTTCATTTTATTAAATTCAGGGCTGGATGATTGACAGTGTACTATCTGCTGCTCCCTTTCTTCTTTGAGCATGTGTCCCTGATGGTTGGAAGTACAATGAATGTCACTACAACGCATGCCTGTGCCATGATCCATTTCCACGCAATGCCTTTACCATGCATTTCCTTTAACACACAAGTCATTACCCAGCATATGCCTTTACTACGCATGCCTTTACAAAGAAATAGTAAGCATATGCCGGGTAAGTGAATCCTTATGTTTTATTTCAGATGTCATCAGTGATGTTATCAGTGTCATAGTGATGTCACTGACCATGTCATGAGTGAGTGATGTAATATGTGGGGTCATAAGTAGTGCATTGCGGGGACGCAAGTTATAGTTAACTCAGGTAACTATAATGCTCAATTTCTCTGGTATTGTCTCAGAAATATCTGACCCTAACTATAATGTCCCTGTAACCTTTGGTTTGTTAGTGAATCTCTAAGGTTTTTTAAATTCTATTTGCTAACTATAACGTTGTTGTAACCTTTAGTTTTTACAGTGAATTTCTAAGGTTTTTTAAATGATAATTCCTAACTATAATGTCCCAGTAATCTTTGTTTTTTTTCTGAATTTCTGAGTTTATTTTTAACAAGCAGTCACATTTGCAAAGTGGTGGGGAAAGGGGGCTGGGCCTCCCACCAGCTCTCAGAAATTCAGCTGCATAAGACTTACAGAGCGGACCAGAAGGGCTTCTTGACCCCCAAGGTCCCTCCGGAGCCAAGGGGAATTTATCCTCCAATTAGTAGTTCATGGGAGGCACGTTTGCAGAGTGGTGGAGAAAGGTGGCATGGCCTCTGACAATTTCTCAGCAATTCTGCTGTGTGGGACATACTGGAGGTAACAGGAGGGGTAGTTAGCTCCAAGGACGTCCTTGAGGGACAACTACCCCTCCTATTACCTCCAGTAAGTTCCATACAGCAGGATTGCTGAGATCTGATAGCAGGCCATGCTCCTCTTGTCATACTCTTGGTTGCAGGTAACAAGTGGGCTAATTGACCCCTAAGTACCCTCAGTAGCAAAGTGGACTTCATCCCCCAACCAAGAACACGCCAAGAGGAGCATTTGCAGAGTAGAGGAGAAAAGGGACAGGCTTCTATTTTCTTTTTGAGGAAGCGGGGCTATGTGGTTCCCCTTCCCTTGATCTTTTTGGGCCCCGGGGACCCCATCCCTCAGGGCCTGCCCCATTGTTTCATGTTTTTTTTTAATGAAATGGGAGGGAGGCTGCGTGGCACCCGTCCTGAGGACCCCATACCCCCGGGCTAGGCTTTTGTTTATATTTAAATCCTAAAGGGGAGGGGGCCATGCGGCCCCACTCGCCAGGCCAATTTCGGCCCTAGGGACCCCATACCCCATGGCCCACCATTTATTTTCCTTTTAAGGGACGGGCGAGTGCCCCCCGCCAAGCCATTTTCAGCTCCGGGGACTCCATCCCCCAGGGACAGGCCATTTCCTTTTTACCTTCTTTATTTTCTTTTAAAAGAGGGGGGGTGCGCGGTTTGGCCATCTCCTTTGGGACCGCAGGGTTGTATGAAGCCTCACGATCCTGGGAGCCTCCTGCAGGAACCAGCATTGCTTTTTACACCCAAGGAGCTCCTAACATACAGTTCCCTAGGTGTAAAAAGCAAAGTGTGCTCTGCTTTGACCAAGCGAGAGCAAAGTGCTCTCGCTTGTTCAAGTGAGTACACTTGTTTGCTATGGGATGGCCAGAGCAGTGCCGCGCCATCCTATACCAAACTGCCATGCCCTGAGGTAGGCACCCCGGGAAATTGGGGGCTGGCGGTCCCCAGGGCCATTTACAGCACCAGGAGCCCCCTATCATTTTTAAAATAGCCCTGGGAGGTGGTGGTCTCCAGCGCAGCGGGGGGAACATGGCCCCCACATTTTTAGATATTAGCCCCTGGGAGGTGGTTGTCCCCGGGGCCGCGTGTGGGAGCTGGACACACCCAGGCATCTTACTTCATTAGAGCCCAGGGAGGTGGCGGTCCCCGGGGCTGAGAGTGGCCACATGGCTCTTGCATTTCACAAAATGAGCTTCAGGGAGGTAGTGGTACCTGGGGCTGTGTGGGGGGCTGGAGCCCCTATCCATTATAATCAAGTATAGCCCTGGGGAGGTGGCGGTCCCCGGCATGCGGGGGCCCATGCAGACACCACACCTTTATTTTTAAATGCCCCAGGACCTGGCCCACCCGGGGGCCTAAAGTCAACAAGCTTGGGAGCCTGCGATTTGTTTTTCAAAAGAA
The DNA here is from genome assembly GCF_964263255.1 of Lissotriton vulgaris. Lineage (NCBI taxonomy): Eukaryota > Metazoa > Chordata > Amphibia > Caudata > Salamandridae > Lissotriton > Lissotriton vulgaris. The sequence goes on along the minus strand of NC_141689.1, from coordinate 443,117,775 downwards.
ATTTGGCCGGATTTGCGAATCCACAAGATTCCCGACAAAAAAATATACTTTTGGCTTGGTTCATACAAGTCACAATATGAGCTTCGAGGGGCCCGTGGCTCCCGCATTTTACAAATTGAGCCCCATGGAGGTGGTGGTCCCCAGGGCTACGTTGTGGGCTGGAGCCCTTTATGCATTATAACCAAATATAGCCCTGAGGAGGTGGCGGTCCCCGCAGCTGAAGGGGGCCACGAGGCGCTTCAAACAATTAGCCTGGGGGAAGTGGCAGTCCCCGGGGCTGCATTGGGGCATGCGGGCCCCACACCTTTATTTTTAATTTCCCCCGGGACCTGGCCTATCAGGGGCCTAAAGTCAACAAATATGGGAGCCCGCACTTTATCTTTTTAAAGAAATTTAGCCTGATTTGCGAATCCATGTGAATGCCGCCGGGGGAAAAATGCTTTTTGGGCCCTGTGGGACTCCCTCAAAAGGCTTAGGGGGTCAGGGTGTTTCTACAACTGTCCCCTTATTTTTTTGTATTGTTTTTGCTTGTGATTTGGTTCAACCGAGTCACAAGATGGCTTGCAACACTTCCTGGTTTGAAGCGTTGACAGCCAATCACATCTAACAATTTCACCTAAAAAAACAAAGGTTACAGTGACGTTATAGTTAGGAAATAGAATTTAAAATCCTTAGACATTCACTGAACAAACTGGTTAAAGGGAATTTATAAGTAGGAAATAGAATTAAAAAACCTTAAGAAATTCACTGGAAAAAACAAAGGTTATAGGGACACTATAGTTAGGCTCTGATTTCACTTGTACAAAACCATAGAAATTCTGCAGTTATAGTTACCTGAGCTAACTATAAATTTCGCCTCCCCAATGCACTGCTTATGACCTCACATATTACATCACTGACGACATGGTCCGTGCGATCACTTATGACATCTCAAATGACATCACTGATTACATCATCCAGTGATTGGGAGTGTTTTCTAAAAGTTTGAGTATTAAACATATATACTAAGGAACTCCAAAAATTAAATTAATAAACTTTGTCTCGTACTAATTAATTGGTACTATTTCTAACAGATATTATGAGAGTGGCTGTGTGACTGTATGTATCCTTCTGTGAACTATAAAGTCCCTGTAACTTTTGCTATTTTCAGTAAATTTCTGTGCTTTTTTAACGTTCAGTGAGGTGCTTATCGCAATTCACAATAGGGAAGAAGATGAATGCAGGGCATTGTGCTGCACCCACCCAAGCTTGCTGATCCTGCTGCCCTCTTCCTTACCGCCCATTGTCCAAGTCCATGACCCTTCTCCCTCATTACAGCCATGTGTGGCCATTGTTCTATTACTGCACTTCCCGCCTGCCCAAAACTGTTTGCTTGCTGTCCAATTCATCACATCCCCATCCTCTGTTGTCCAAGTCCATGCACCAGCCCCCTCCTTCCTGCCCTGCATGGTCATATGTGCTGCCACTGCCCACCATTTAGCTTGATGTCCCTTCCCAATCCTCCTGCCTGTGTTGCCCAATTCTAAGCCTCATAATTGCCCTTATACTTAGCCTTTGTACTAAGCTGCTGTCTCCACTCTCCTTCCCCTTGCCCTCTGACGTCTCTTTGCATATCCCTTCTCCCTCCTTTCTACCCACCATATTCTTTGGAACTGCCATCCTTCTATCTACTCCGAGTGTTCTGTTAAGCTGCCATTGCCCCTCCCGCCTGACTAGCATGGTTAGATGGCTGACACCTGTATCTGCCACCTCCACCCTGCCTGTTCAATTTCCATGCCCCTATCCCCTCCCACCTGTCGTCTATGGTCGATTTTGCTGCCACCCCCTTCTGCCCTCCCTGCTCTGTAGTGCTGCAACTTCTCCTTCTGCCTGGTCTATGTGGTTTGTTGTGAAGCCCCTGCTCTCTGTTGTCTGTGTCCAGCCCCTACCCCTCCCTTCTGTAATTCTTGGTCCCTTGTGCATGCCCCTGCCTCCTCCCTTTTACCCTTAATGGCCGTTATGCTGCCACTAACCCTGCCACTTGTCATGCATGATCTTCTGTGCTGCCATAGCATCTGCCACCAGCCCTGTGTAGTCCGCTTCCTGCCCTATCCCCCTCCCACCTTCCCTTCATTGTCTATGTGTATGCCATTATAGTCTCACTCTTGCCCTCCATGCTTCCAGTTCCCATCCTGCCTGCCCTCCATGGTCAGATTGCTGCTCCTGCCTTGCCTACTTTACCCCTGCTCTTCGTTTTCCATGTGCAGACCACTATTCCCTCCCTCTTGCTTTAGCTGATCCCTTGTTGTGCCCCTGTCCTTCATGGTCCGTTATGTTCCAAGTGTCCCTCCTGTCTGCCCGGAATAGTCAGCTTGCTACCCTTGCTTTTTTCACCTCTGCTCCCTGTTGTCCATGTGCAGAGACCTGTCTCCTCCCTATTGCTTCCCATGGTCGTTGTGCTTCATTGCCATCCCACTTGTCCTGTGTGGTGTATAGTGCTGTAAGGTTAGTTGGGTGCCCCTGCTCATCTCCCTCTTGCCCTTTGTTACCCGAGTACATGTCCCTACCCCATTCCTCCTGCCCTTCATGATCCAATGTACCTTACTTGCCAACATTTTGAACTTCGTTAGAGGAAGATTTTGGAAAATATATCCTGGGGAGTTGATGTTCCCCATTGACTTACATCGTAAAACTGGAGATTTTATGCAGGAGACAAATAAAATAAAGACATTGTGTGCTTAAAAACATCTGGAGTCTCCTGCCTGAATTGCATCTGTTGGCATATATGGTTGTACTGCCACTACCTCTTCCATCAGCCCTCAATGGTCTTTTATATTGCCACAGCCTCGCTTGCCTGTACTGCATGGTTGGTTTGTAGCCTCTGCCTCCCTTTCCATTGCCCTCCATGGTCCATTGTGCTGCCACTGCCCCTTTGGCCTTGCCAGCGTGGTCAGCTACTTGCCTCTTAACCCTCCTTTGATGTTTGAGCAGCCGTCCTGCTGCTGAACCACACCACCCCTTGTACCAGGGGCCATGAAGCCTTGCAGTATACGGCTCCAATAGGGGGACAACAAGCAAGGATTTTAACCTGCTGCACTTACCGAGATTCATACAGAACCGTGGATTTGCATTTATTGTGAGCGTTTCCATTTGTGGACTGTAATTGTGCCTCTGTCTCCCAGCATGCAGCACCTGGAACTAATTCAGAGCAGACATATTTGGCCGGCGATATTAGCATAATTGAATGGCAGGCGCAGTCAGTTAAATGCTTATAGGCTACAATTCTCGAGAAGAAGGGGTCACTCGAAACGCATTGGGACTGCGGCCTGATGCAATTATTAATTGGTGAAGGCGACAGTATGGACCTTTAATAAAGCTTTAGGGAAGCTACCTGTTGTCCGAGTGCGGTTCTTCTGATGGACAAAACCCCACCGAGCCTGATGTTTGAGCGGCCGCCCTGTCGCTGAACCGCACCACCCCTTGTACCGGGGGCCACGGAGCCTTGCAGTATACTGCTCTATTTGGGGGACAACAAGCAAGGATTTTAACCTGCCTCACTTACCGAGATTTATACAGAACTGTGGATTTGCATTTATTTTGAGCGTTTCCATTTGCGGACTATAATTGTTCCTCTGTCTCCTAGCATTCAGCACCTGGAACTCATTTAGAGCAGCTATATTTGGCGGGCGATGTTAGCATAATTGAATCGGCGTTGTGGTCCTTTAAGAAAGCTTTGGCAAAGCTTCCTGTTGTCCGAATGCGGTTCCCCTGATGGACAAATCCCCACCGAGGGTCTGCACGGCAAACTTCTTCTATATATATATATATATATATATATATATATATATATATATATATATATATATATATATATATATATATATATATATATATATATATATATATATATATATATATATATATATATATATATATACCGAATCCTCCTTCCTCCAAGAAGACCGGGACACTTTGCCGGCGGTGCGACTCGAGCTGGAGGTTCCCGATAATAATACAGTTTCACGTACTCCAACAGTACCACGCACTCCGCACAGGCAATAAAGATTAGAACTCCGTCTGTATGGTCAAATTCAGGGTTTATTCATAAACCATAAGCCTTCAAAAAACCCTACGCGTTTCGGCGGGTAACCGCCTTGCTCATGGGTCAGTGATGTCATTTGAGATGTCATCAGTGATGTCATGAGTGATGTCACTGACCATGTCATGAGTGATGTAATATGTGACATCATCAGCAGTGCATTGCACGCACAAGTTATAGTGAGTCCAACTAACTATAACGTGGGAATTTCAATGGTTTAATGCGAGTAAAATTTCCACCTAACTATGACTGGTGTGAAACCTATGGTTTTTTCAGTGAATTTAATAGGTTTTTTAAATGCTAATTCCTAACTATAACTGGTGTGAAACCTATGGTTTTTTCAGTGAATATATATATATATATATATATATATATATATATATATATATATATATATATACACATATACATTTTTTTATGAAGCGGCAGAAGTTTGGCCTGCTTCCAGCAGATGGGAACTGTGGCTGTCAGGATGGAGAGATTAATAATCTCAGTAACCTTGGAACAAATCACCTCCGCCACCCCTCCTAACACACGAGCAGGACAGGGATCGGTGGGAGACCCAGACTTATTGGGTTTCAGGACAGACAGGATATCCCCTTCATCTGGAGGTAATAATTCCCTAAACAGACAGATGAGGGGCCTAGGGGGAGGCAATGTTGGCAAGGAGATATTCCCATATATATATATATATATATATATATATATATATATATATATATATATAATTTCTATGGCAAAATGAAACCCCTCATTTTGTTCCTTTTCAAATTAAATGTATTAAGTGTTACCACTTTATTCCAATCAAGATGACTTCAGGTGTGCCATACTTTTGTCATAAGTAAGACTGTTAGCGTTCTAGTTGTTCTTTAGAACACTCTGCGAAATTCTGTCATTGGGCTATTGTTGGGCTACATCTGGCTGATATTTGGGCTACATTTGGGCTCTTTTGTCTCTGGTGGCCATCTTGGGAGACTGCATATCAGAATTTAATTTTTTTAATGAAATATAAGAGGATTTGAGAAGTCACTCAAAATGTGCCCTAATTTTTCTTTCTTCAGCACTAATCATAATTTCTATGGCAAAATGAACCCCCTCATTTTGTTCCTTTGCAAATTAAATGTTTTAAGTGTTAACACTTTATTCCAATCAAGATGACTTCAGGTGTGCCATACTTTTGTCATAAGTAAGACTGTTAGCGCTCTAGTTGTTCTTTAGAACACTCTGGGAAATTCTGTCATTGGGCTATAGTTGGGCTACATCTGGCTGATATTTGGGCTACATTTGTTTTTTTTGTCTCTAGTGGCCATCTTTGGGCTACATTGGGCTACATTGGGCTACATTTGGGCTCTAACATATATATAGCCCAATGTAGCCCAATATATATTTTTGAAAGTTAATTTTCGTAAAAACCACTGGAGCATATATCTTGAGACATAGCAAAGGCACATCGGGCTACCAGTCCCTACAATTTTGCCAAGTTTGGTGGAAATCCATTCAGCCGTTCGGGCTAAAAGTGAGGTCGACCGCCCTATGGAAATTAACATGGGGAAAACACGTTTTGGGACCCCCTTTTATCTTGGCCCCCGCTTGACGAATCCCCCCCCAAACTTTCAGGGAAGGACCGAAGCGCCGCGAGGAAAATTTGAGGAAATTTTCAGGCAGATTCCTCAACCGGCGCCAAAGTTATTCCCCATAGAATGTTGAGATTTTGCATTGAAAAAAATCCTAACTATAACTACCTACTGGCGACTGCCAGTAGGTTTTATATATATATATATATATATATATATATATATATATATATATATATATATATATATATATATATATATATATATATATATATATATATATATATATATATATATATATATATATATATATATCAATTCATCAGGTTGCCCACAGTGGAAGGCCCACACAGGTAGATTTTGCCAACAATTTTAATGAAGGATGCACTGCGAGTACCGGAATGATGCCACATAAAATGAATGTTCAGCCTGTTCAACGCGTTTCATGCTAATGAGCACTTCGTCAAGAACAGCAGGCTCCAGGAAAGGAACGGCAGTTCGTCAACACTGGCTTTCATATCAAACACCCAGCCTCAGTGGGCGTGGCCACCCATGTGGCCTGATGGTAATTGTAGTACCTTCGTCTTTCTCAAGTGAGATGCCGTGCCTCACCTGCTTGTATAAGTCTATCAATTGTATATATATATATATAAATAAAACCCTTTCAGGCATAGAGTGACGCATACATTATATGTTATGTTATTTTATGTTATAGGTAGTTTTGTAGCGCACTCAAATACTCAAGAGTGTCCTAGCGTGGGCTCATGCAGAAAGGCAGTAGGTAGTAGTAATTACAGCGTCATCTTAAAAAGATGAGTTTTTAATGATTTTTTAAAAAGATTGAGGTCCTGAGTGGTACGGAGCTTCGCGGGGAGGGCATTCCATGCAGCAGCTGCTTTCACAGAGATAGACTGTCCGCCTAACTGTGCCAGCTGAAATTGTGGCATAACCAGCCGGCATTGGTTAGCCGACCGGAGAGGGAGGTTAGGTACATACATAGTGAAGCGTCGCCTCAAGTAGAGAGGCCCTTGACCATGAATGGCTCTGTGAGAAAAAACAAGGGTCTTTAACAATACCGGTTGGGCCACTGGCAGCCAATGCAGACTACGCAGATGCTGCCGAAGACTAGACCTCCTCGAGATGTTAAAGAGAAGTCTAGCTACGGTGTTCTGTATAATCTGAAGGCGGTTTATCAGGTAGACAGGAATGCCAATAAACAGGGCGTTGGCGTAATCAAGGCGAGAGAGAATAAGGGCATGCGCCACTGTTTCTTTGGCCTCCCTCTGGAGCAAGGGAAAAAAATCTACGCAGGGCTTTGAGGGTACCAAAGCATACACTGGTTAATTTCTTGATGTGATCCTCAAATTTAAGGTTTTCCCCAAACCACACTCCCAGATTTTTTGCTAGGTTTCCCGTCAAATGTGGGCAGGGAACATCAGATGGCCACAATAGTTCTCTAAAGTTGATAGAGAACTGTCCATAGAGGAGAATTTCTGATTTTTCCTCGTTGCACTTCAGTTGTGCAAGTGCAAGCCAGCGGAAGACGGACGAAAGGCAAAACTGGGCAGATGAAGTATCCAGGTCATCGCCCGGCCAGGTAAATAGGAGCTGGGTGTCATCAGCATAGTCTATAATTTTTGCGCCCAGTTCTTCAGCCAAAAAGATCAGAAGGGTCAGATAAATGTTAAACAACAGGGGGCTTAGAGTAGACCCCTGAGGTACACCCGTGGTTAGTAGCCTGGCCGAGGACGAATAGGGAGGCAATCACAACTGCTGGGTCCGATTGTCCAGGAAAGATGTCAGCCACTCCAAAGCAGAGCCGGTAATGCCAATGGAAGACAGCCAGGTGAGAAGGAGCTGATGGGGTACCGTGTCGAAGGCGGCAGAGAGGTCCAACAAAATCAGAGCCGCTCTGCTGCCTCCATCCAGGCACTCCCTGATGGCTACTGACATTTCAACCAGAGCTGCTTCAGTACTATAAGTAACGCGAAACCCAGATTGAGCCGGTGCAAAGCATGGGAGGCCTCCACGAAGGCATCCAACTGGCAAAATGCCATCTTTTTACAGACTTTGGCCAACGCTGGCAGCAGGGAAATGGGCCAATAGTTAGATAGAACCGAGGGATCCAATCCTGATTTTTTTTAGAAGCGGCAGAAGTTTGGCCTGCTTCCAGCAGATGGGAACTGTGGCTGTCAGGATGGAGAGATTAATAATCTCAGTAACCTTGGAACAAACCACCTCCTCCACCCCTCCTAACACATGAGCAGGACAGGGATCGGTGGGAGACCCAGACTTATTGGGTTTCAGGACAGACAGGATATCCCTTCATCTGGAGGTAATAATTCCCTAAACAGACAGATGAGGTGCCTAGGGGGAGGCAATGTTGGCAAGGAGATATTCCTCTGATTGAGACAGGCTGTGCGCAGGTTATCCTGAATCCTCGCTATTTTATCAACAAAGAAGGAGGACAGGTCCTCGCACCACTGTTCAGAGGATGGCAGCGTTGGTTGTTCAGCGCAGGGGGAGGGAAAGCTCTTAACTATAGCAAAGATTTCCTTGCCATTGTTATTGGCCTTAGAAATCCTGCCTGCGTAGTAATTACCTTTAGCCATCCTAATGGCATCATAGTATTCTCTCTGGGCTGCACAGAGAGCCATCTTGGCAGTTGGACAGTTGACACGTCTCCAACAACGCTCCTGTTTTTAACAGCCCAACTTCATTTCTCTCAGAGCGTGTGAAAACCACGGATTAGAAGGAGAAGTGCGATTTTTGCAACTTGTACCCGGATTCGCAGAGGACTCAACCCCCAACCGATCCAGGAGTTAAAACGCTGCACTGCGTCAGATAGCTCAGAACCCAAAAATTGGGTGGCCCTGAGGTAGACAGAGCAGGGAGGTTAATCTTCAGGGGGCATACACTAGGAGAGAGGGCAGAAACACAAGACGGCTTCTCTAAAGACCAGGTAAACCTGATGATGATCGGACCAAGTAACATATTCAGGTTCCGATAGGAATAGGTCGAAGTTAGAACAGACTAAATCCAGTAGGTGACCCCCAGACTGCGTAGGCACCTTAACCCAGTGTGTAAGCTAAGCTAAATTCAAGGAGTCAAGCAGACTTCTTGAATCAGGAATATGAGAGACATCTACATGAATATTGAAGTCCCCCAAAAGAAGAAACTTAGGAAACCTTAATGCTCGTGCCTCAATTACATCCTCCAAAGCATTAAGAAAAGGCCCTGATGGCCCAGGGCGACGATAAACCAACGTGCCTCCCAGCGTGAAATGAGGGGTAAGAACAAGGTAGAAGTGAAGAACCTCCCCTTCGACCAACTTCATCTGATGCCTCATAAGAAAAGGCCCAAGTGTCCCCGAACACCACAGCGGAGCCCCCTCCTCTTCCCGTTAAATGATCGACCCGCATTATTTTAAAACCTCTGGGAATGGCGAGCTCGACCACCGGGGCACACGAATTGTTTAACCATGTCTCGGTGATGAAGAGTAAATCAAGTCGACCCTCCGACAGAAGCTCAAAAATATCGGCAGCATGTTTGACCATGGACCGGGAATTAATTAACGCTGATGAAATCTTAGTATTGGTGTTAGTTTGAGGGACAAGGATAGTCGTGGTATGATGGAAGCAAAAATGGTAGGAAGGGCAAATTCTGGAAGAGCAGTCAGCAGCCTCCCAATGTGTATCAATGTTACATTTGGCAGTATTTAGTGCCATTATCTCCTCACGGTTATACCTTTTTTTACCTGCCAACTATTCGGAAGAAAAATGGGCAGCATGTCGTGCGCTAGGCGTGCCCAGAGCGCGGACAAGCGCAGACGGTATTGCCTTTGGCGCGTCCGCTGCACGGCCGAGATGAAGTCAATTTATATGAGAGCCTCCCTCCCCCACTTCTCCAGTTTAGGTGGAAAGCAGCTCCTGTTAGAGCACTCTCAACACCAGCGACACTCTAGATCTGCTCACCTCAAATATCTGTTTTTCTATCAAAGTTTTTAAGCATCTACTACGTCTACTACGTTCTTCCCACTTTTGTGACCAATGTGTATACCTACAGAACTTTCTGGTGTGAAACGCATCGGATCGTGTACTACAGGCGGTTTTTGAAAATTGGGAAGATCTTGAAATATTATCAAAAAATTATTGTTCACTGCCTCAACCGCTTGAATCGCTTTCGAAACCGTATCGTACCATCTTATCCAATATCCCTTGGAATTTGGGATAAAGCCTTGAGAAAGTCACTTGACGTGATGAAACACGTGTCGGCTGTTGCCAATTGTGGACCAGGATGAAGAGGACATAACCACTATTCTTATTCTCTCGACTAGCTCTCTAATTTAGAGGATATTTGCTCACTTTTGGTCTATGTATTTGAACTCTCTTTTGAAACTGTATTCTTTGTGTGTTTTAAGAATCATCATGACTTAAAAATATTTATGAATTAAAACCTCATTTGATTTTGAGAACCAAAACTTGTTTGTTGCCAGTAGTATTTGGGTTAATATACAGAACTTTTCCGCTTTGTACTAAATGCACTAAACATAAATCACTTTAGAGTGCCGGGGTATCCATATTAAAAAAAATATATATATATATATATATATATATATATATATTCCAAGGATCGCCTCACGGCAACAAACAAATGCGCACTCAGGAATCCATAGTTAGCATCAAGGGTTTATTCTCAGGTAAACACGCTACGCGTTTCGACACCAATGTGTCTTGATCACACGTCTTAGCATCAAGGGTTTATTCTCAGGTAAACACGCTACGCGTTTCGACACCAATGTGTCTTGATCACACGGCCCGGGAGAAGAATCCCAGCAGGACTCAGTACTTTTTCTTTGGATATATATATATATATATATATATATATATATATATATATATATATATATATATATATATATATATATACATATAGACCATGTACATAGATCTGCTTTGAAATAGTAAACCTATACTTATATAATATATGCTTAACTTTGTTGGCTCTAACTCTTACATCAATATTTTTGTAATATGATATTTAAAACTCTATATTTCGATATAGAAATAGAAGACACAGACTAACTCGACTGTACACAATAGGCTTCTGATTACGAGTTATCTGGTACTGACTGAGTGGTAACTCTGTACCTGTAAAGACCGGCACTGTGCTGTAACACCCTTCCAGGGACCGTCAATAACGAGTTAAACCACTCAGAATGTGGAATAATCGTGCAAAAGTGGATTTACCAGCTGGAACCCCACATGGAATGCCTTATTCTATGGGTTTTAACTACCACCTGCTCTGAGCATGGTGTCACCTGTGCAGGGCAGTGGGGAGGTTAAAGGGCTGCTTCCCTGTTCCTTCACTGAGGGACAGATGGGTGCTGCTGAATGAATTTAGACTGTAATGCCTAAACCAATTTTACCTTCCAAATTTTCTGCGCTGTAAAATCCACTCTGGTATTCACAAAACTTGAAATCTGGGTGCAGAAATAATGGGCCAGACAAAATGTGATAGTCCACTCTGCCAACTCCTAATCGGAACTAAGATTTTTTTTCCTGCAGAATAAGCAATCAGCTAGCTCCCTGTCGGAATTTTCCATATTTTCCATTGTCCTTTCATGCAATATTATACTCATGCAGTACAATGCATAAATCCCTCAAAACCATATACAGTTCTTATGAGGTAATCAGTCATAAAGACAGAGTTACAATCAGTGTTACACTACATGCAGCAATTTACAGAATTTGCTTATAATTTCTATAAGTGAAATTCAATACACTTTTCTATCCTTTTGGGTTTATATGTCTGTTTTTCCATGGATAAATGTAAGCACCTCAGAGCCTTCGTCTTGTTATTGTTTGTCTCCCTGGGTTACAGTGCAATGTACACAGTGATTCAGAGACAAGAAGCCACTTGCACCTGTCACAGAGGTGAGGAAAAGAAAGTTATAAGATGTTTCCTGAGGCGTGAGATGGGTTTGAAATGCTACAGGCAGGTGCCCCTTGCCACTGATGAAGCCCTTGGGGAGGGCTGCATATGCCGTATCAGTCAACCAGTGTTGGGCATCTTCACAGAGAGACAGAAGGTGTTGCCGTCTGAGCGGCAAAATAATTTTACGATGAGCAGCTGTGCACTACCTCTGGATGACAGAATGATGTCAAAGTACAGGTCCACTCATTCTCCAAACTTGCATCCTGAAGCACATTGACTGTGCAGAAAGGGTCCCTAAAAATCTAAATTAGGCGTTATGTTTTTGGACCTGATAGCACCAGTGGCTTGAATACTATGATTTATTTCATCTTTATGTGTTCTCCTACTATATCCTGGTGGATAAGACTCCAAAACTAAATACAACTATTTCAAGAGTCTTTTCTCTCTTAAGTTCCATAGGGACATTGGTTAAATGTCATGGAAACAGCTTTTTCATCTGGGTAATTTGCACATAAGAGAAAGGCATGTGTAGTTTTTTTCCTTACTTCAGAGATGTATTATTGTACATGTCTTATATTTCTTATTTCTGTTGGTTTTAGTACCTAGACTTTAGAGGGGACCCCTCATCCTTCTATGTTGTCTTTAGTAAGTGGCAGAATTAAACTTTTTGAGGAGTTAGTGATCGAGTGTGACCACTGATGTCTGAGTCAAATGTGCCTCATCAGACTACAGATATCTCTTCTGGAATCCTTTACTGACCTTTCAGCAGTATAGAGAAGGCGATGTAAGGTGTTTAGTTCAAAGTTGCAACATACATCATGCAATCATTACCATAATAACTTCACTTACTTTAAGCTGCAGGCAACTCTGTGGTTCCAGTTGGTCATGATGTGGCTATACTCCGGCCTTCCACTCTCTAGGTCCCCGATACCCTATTTTCCTGGATTCTTAACAACCTTTTGGCCCTGAAGACTACTGCTCGGGTGAAGGGTTATTTACCTTAACTCCCTTCACTTATTAGATTTTATGGGGAATGGCGTAAGATTTAAAAAAATCTAACTGAGAATGAACTTTAAATATTGTTCAATTTAAGGACTTGGTGACAGCAAAAAAATGGGAAGCATCATCCTAATATTCAACCTGCATCTGATAAAGTTTACTCAAAGATGTCAAGTGTAGTCTACAGTTGTTGGATGTTGTTGATCCTCATGCGCCTCAACCAGGTCCCTGCACCAGAGCCAAGAACTCTCAATGTCCTCTGGATTCCACGAGGCAGGTAAGAGGGCAGGTCTCAGGTCTTAATTTTAACCAGCAGGTCAAGCTTCAGTTATCCCAGGAGACTGCCCTAAATTTGCAAGGTATCAACCGCCCTTCCCGGCATATGGGGTTGCCAAAGTAACTGCTGGCATGGGGTCAATCTTTACATTTATACCTGCTATAACACAATGGCCCTTTCTGGCATATGGGGTCAGCACTGAGGTCTGCACAGTTCTTGGCTCTTTGTCAGCAACAGTAACTGCTATGGTGGCCCCTCCTGGCATATGGTGTAACTGTACCGAGGTGGCACAAGCTTCATGCTCCCTGCATGGTACTCAATTCATTGTTCAATCCGCAGTAGCACTCTCTTGCCATACGGGGGTTGCCAGTTCAATCCTACACATGGGCAGTGCACAGCCGTCTCCTGACACCTGGCACTGGGAGCCCTCTCGGCAGGGCTACTCACTGGACTTCGCTCACTTCAATGCTCTCTTCTTCCTCACAGGGCACACTGGTCTTGGCAGACACTGGTTTCCCTTGGTGATGTCCCTTCACCCAGCATTGAGACTTGTAGGCCTTGACTGCCAGTCCTCGTCACAGGCAGAAGTCTTGGCGTCCTTCTCCTCCTCACACATCCTCGTATGGCAGATGACAAATTTTGGCGTCTCAACCATCCCTTCTTACAGTCCGTTTCCAGACCCCAAATGTGATTTAGGATGTGGCCCTTTGAACTTTTATGTTGGGATTTTGCTTCGTTGTATATACATTTCTCTCTCTTCTTTCTCTGTAAAGGCTGTTTCTCACAGCAGGAGAGACTATGAAGAAGGCCATGGGAGTGACTAGAGTTCACACTAGGATGTCAGCCACAGTGATATGTGAATCAAAAGGTTAATCCTGGGCTCACAGCGCATTATGTTTCATATAGGTACCCCAATATAGGCTCAGTGAAACCACCTAACCTTTCACGTATATTCTCCCCTACCGTTACACTACATAACATTTCTTGGGACTGACCTTTTACCTAGTTATGGTACTGCTTAGACGACGTGGGCTGTTCCCTGAAAACTAGTGTCATCCATTATGTATAAGGGTTCTTGGAAACTCAGCAGGACTACCATCTTCTGCAGAATAATACTCATTACATCGGATACCAATACCACGTGTGCCATTACAAAGTGGGTATTACTACGCGATGTCAATGACAACGACATTCCATTACATCGCAAAATTTTACCATGACTATGCCTTTACCACACATGCCATTACAATGCAAAGGTATGCGTGGTAAAGGTATACTCATGGTAAAAGTTTGTAAGGTAAGTGACTCTACCTTACCCTCCTCTGACCCCCCGTCCTCTCCCTACAATAACACTACACTACCCGGCATGACCCCCGACACTACCCAAATCCTAAAACACTCCCTTACACTACACAAACATCACAACACTCCCCTAAACCCTAAAATACTACAGTCAGCCCGACCCTCCCCTAACCCCCAGCCTGGTCCCTACACTCAAACACTACCCTGCACGACCCCCCAACACTACCCTGAATCCTAAAACACTACCCCCAGAACGACCCTCCCCCGACCCCCAGTCTGGCCCCTACACTCAAACACTACCCTGCACAACCCCCAACACTACCCTAAATTCTAAAACACTCCCCTGCACTACACAAACACCAAAACACTACCCTAAACCCTAAACAACTACCCCCAGCACGACCCTACCCCAGTCCTGTCCCTACACTCAAACACTAACGTGCACAGCCCCTGATACTACCCTAAATCCCAAAACACTACCCTACACTACACAAACACCACAACATTAACATAAACCCTAAAACACTACCCCCAGCTTGACCCTCCCCTACCCCAGTCTGGTCCCTACACTTAAACACTAACCTGAACGACCCCCCAACACTACCCTGAATCCTAAAGCACCCCTACACTACACAAACACCCCAACACTACCCTAAACCCTAAAACACTACCCCCAGCACAACCCTCCCCCGACCTCCAGTCTGGTCTCTCCACTCAAATACTACCCTGCACGACCCCCTGACACTACCCTAAATCCTAAAACACTACCCTAAACTACACAAACACCACTACCCTAAACCCTAAAACACTAACCACATCACAACCCTCCCCTACCCCTAGTCCGGTCCCTACACTCAAACACTACTCTGCATGACCCCCCGACCCTACCCTAAATCCTAAAACACAACCCTACACTACACAAACACCACAACACTACCCCAACACTACCCTAAACCCTAAAATAATAACTCCCACCCCTAGCCCAACCCCTCGTCCCTCTCTTTCCTCCTGGTTTCTTTCTCCTGGTTCCTGTGTCTGAGAGCCTGTGCACGGTGCAACTCATTGTGAGAAAATGGAACAGCCTCAGTTTTGTCACAATGATGTGGATCGCCATTACATTGCATGCATTGTAAAAGCAAATGCGATGTAATGGCAATGCTAGTAATGGCTACGCGTTGTTACATCGCATGCTTTGTAACGCATGCCATGTAATAACATGCAGGGAAACAACCGCGTCATAATAGTTGTTTACCTCTCCTGCATAATTACCATTTATAAGGGTCATTCCTTCCACCATCCTAAGTCCCACATGACACAGCAAGGTAGAACCCCTGAGGGTACCACTTTGGGTATATATACATCATATCTTTGCTGAGGCAGGAAGAGGAGAAAAGGGACTTCCATGCTGACACACTGATGTGAGACGCTGAGGTTCCTGCACGCAAACACTCCAGCTCGCAGTGGTCTGACATCCTTCACGGGGTGTCCATCTCAAGACCAAGATGAGGACCTACAGTCTCTCACTTCAGGTAATGGGATTGACTTTAACCTAGAGGGATTCTTGGTATTACACCTACATACATGCTAGGTACACTGGTATATCTAGTTGTGGTTGCATCATAGAAGTACATATTTTATTGTCATGTATTTTTATACTTGCCTACAGTCATTGTTTTAGCACTATGGTAGAAATCAACCATCCTTTTACTCTGTTGGTTCATTAAATGCTTATTAAAAACTCCCCTAACATTTATTCTGTGTATCTATCTGAGATAAAGTGAACACGAGTAACTGAGAAAACAGTATCACACTGTTTCCAAGATCCCTGATGGGACAGAGTTGTCATGTTCGATAGTTGCCAAGAACTATTGTCTCCTTGGTAAAAGAACGCACTGTGAGCTAGCTGGTATACCAGCGAACATGCTCAGTGGGGGTTTCTCGAATCAGTCTGGACACCAATCCTCCCACAGTCTATGTTGCCTAAACGCGCAGATCCTATATAGAACTACACAACAAGGCGCCTCTAATGTTGGTTTGGAACTTATTTAATGGTCAAATCTGAGTGGTTGAGTTGTGCTTTTCTCAGGGACCCCTAATCACATTTCTCCAGAGACATATGGAGTGGGAAGGGAACTATCTGCCACGACTGAGTAGGCATATCCTATGTATTGGCTGAAGTTTTATCAAGCTTGAAGGACAAATAGTTCATATTGTGCATAAAACCTTATCTCAATTTCCTTGAAACTTCTTCTTTTTCCTAATAATGACTGATGAAGACGCCGTTGCCCAGCACAACATGCTGCAGCTAAGGAGTAAGAACAGGAAGGGGAAAATGAACATTACAGAAAATGTTAGAACTGCCCGTACTTTAAACTAGCAGACTATGGACTCACAGCAAGAGGTGTCACAGTAACCTTTGTGATTGAGGCACACGAAGCATATATAACAGAGGTATTCTATTCATGGGTTAAACTCCCACAAGCAGCTGCACAATCACATACATTTCATTCTTATACTGAAGATGAAATACCAGACGAATACTGTCCGTATGAGGACATTGAAGTTCCGCTCACCTACCAGGAGCACTTAAACTGGTTTAAAGGCACCCTCCCACATACAAAAGAAAAAGTGAGACTCGGTCCGCTCAAAAGAGATGGAGCAACTTGGCCAGTGCTAGCACCATACACACCGCATCCAGACATTGACCCAAGGCCAGTAGCATACTTACATCCACTTCATAAAGAAATAATAAAACTTTACAGAAACCTGACACAGTTCGTGATGAGAACACTCTCACTTCAGCCAGCAAGGGCTAAATTTACAGGTCAAATTCAGGGACATATAACTAAAATAACTCCACAAATGCTACACGCTGTTATGGGTAAAATACCCACTAGACATGAGAAAATGCCATTCTGGATAACTCCGAAAATAATACAGCTAGAGGCAGTATTTCCACACAAAAGCTCTGAAAAAAAACACAGAATGCTAACAATCTGCTTGCCAATGAGGATAGCTTCCCAGATAGAGGATTGTACCTCTTGGGGTAAAGATTTTGCTGTCATATATACCAGAACGCATGGTATCCCTCCCTTAGTAGTAATACCATATGTATTAAAAAAATACAGAATGAGTATGGAGCAGGACCTGCTCTGAACTTAGGGATGAAATTGTTAAGTAATTTTGCCCAGGTATCAGCTATTATATGAGCAAACATGAAACAGGAACGTGAATGACCTAAAATTATTGAAGCCACCTATGCTGAATCAGGTAGAGATAGTTTGGGAGCTAGAGCAACAAAACATCAACTCATGGGTGGTCCTGAAAAAGAGAACACCAAGCAAGCGAATGATTCTTCCAGGAAGAAATGAGATAATAACAATAAAAACCAAACAAAAGAATAGAGAGAATAGATCACAATCCAGGTATGGGTTTCCTCAACAGGAGCCCCCCGAAATGAGATACAACCTTAGGAGACATGATAACATTAAAAAAACCTGACAGGTATCAGGATACGCATACATGTTCCTCTCGTTCCTTTCAGGGTTCTTCAAAAAACTCAGAGAGGAAAGGATAGTCAGAACACAGACAAGAAGAGGGTACAAAGTCCAGAATCATGCAACACTCTTCAGACTATACTTCCAAAAAAGAAGAAAAGCTATAATCAAAACCTCAATTTTGCCCAGAATTCTGAGGACTCAAATTCTGAATGAGGAATGGGCTCTGTTGATGGTAGACAGCGCAGCAGAAGTAACCATAGCTCTCCAGAACCTTATGGAATTTCTGGTGACAGTGGAGATGAATGAAGATATCACAGTGGAAACAACCGATACAAGGGTAAGTGTCCCACATAGGTTACATGAAAAAACACTCCAAATAGAGGGGGAAACCCCAGAAAAATCAAAGGTCTCTTTTGGGAGCACCTGACTTACTGCTAAGACATTCTTTTAGCTGAAAAAGATTGGCCACCTGAAATTGTTATGGCTTGTCCAAAGTTTCTATATGCTTAAAACATACATACGCGTTGGAGTGGGCTGTAGAACTTGCTCCAGCATTATATCACAACAATGTTGGGTGGGATGCTGAGTCACCTCGCCATACAGTTCCAGTAAAAACTGCTCCAATAATTCTTTGTTTTCAGTAATGAAACACGATATTTCATATCATCTAGTTTTAGACTACAGACATCTGAGCACATGCACTAAAACATTTGCCATACAGAATGCACACAGTGCCGCATTAATGAATAACATTGTGCAGAAAAAATACAAAACAACACTAGACATCTCAAATGGATTTTTATGCCAAAATATAGCACCTGAGTGCAGATATTTGACAGAATTCTCAGCGCTCGGTTCTCAACGTAAATTTTCTCGACTCCACCAAGAGTATAAAAATAGCACTGGATTTTTCTCCGCTAGGGTAACAGAGTTACTTCAGAATTTGAATGAAGAGGCATTGTCCTATGTAGATGATATTTATCTGATGGATGCTGATTTAAAGGATCACTTGACCAGGATGAGCAACACTATTTTAGGGTTTGCCTCTGAGGGCTACAAATTGAACTTTAAAACATCAAAAAAAGCCTGATTCAATGTCCTATTTTTGGGATATTAGCTTTCAAGTGAAGGAAAATGGCTGGCAGCTAACTCTTTAGAAAAGTGTGTGCTGCTCCAACCTCCCAAATCTTTGAAAAAATTACAATCCATATTGGGATTTTTAAATTTAGGCAGAACATACATTTTAGATTACACAGAAAAAAGTAAAACCTTTCTACAACCTAATAAGACCTGATTTTTCAATTAGGCATTGGACACAGGAACACACAGATATCTTTCACTTTGGGGATCTGTGTTATAGCAGGTCAATCTGGGTATACTTACCTAGCCTTCAATGAAGGCAAAACGTTACCCATAGCATAAAAAACACACTTGTACACAAACGCTGAAATGCGTTTTGCTTCTACAGAACAAAATTCTGACAGCAGTACAGACTGCTGTAGTCAGAGAAAGAGCACTCGCTCAGGGAAAATGGATAATTGTCGTATCTCCAGTACCAACCTTAGAGGCTGTTACAAAAGCAAGCATTCTGAATGCTTAAGCTTTACATCCAAGAGGGATACAGTGGTCTAATTCTCTCGCTGCAACAGATGTAGGTTACAAATTTGACTCTACACAAGCGTTTCTGCAATATGAACGAGAATATCCTCTCCTGAATGAAATATTGGCTCTAGATCAGTATGAATACATTATTTACACTGAAGGTTCTGCTCAGCCGGCCATAGGAAGTAAACAGCAATACAGCGCCGTGTGTGCGATTGTGAAGGGTCGTATGCAGGAAAGCAAGTTTCATCCTAGCAGTACGAAGACACAGTCTGTAGGAGACTGCATGGCACAGCTGGCAGATCTAAAAGCCCTGTTACTAGCACTAATAAATATGGATTGAGAATTCCCCACACTGATTGTGTGTGATTCATTTTACTGTGTCCAGTCATAACAATGAATATCTTCACTACTGGGGTCAAAATGGGTTTAAAGACTCAAAATGTGGCACAATTAAGCATAAATTGTTATGGGAACAGGTAGCTGAGTTGAAAAACAAACAGCCTAGCGCTCACGTGATACACCCATTGAGTCATCAACGTGATCTCGATTGTGAAAACACAGTGGCGGATAAAAAACCATCTGACATCAATACACGTTTGGCTGTTTTACAGAATCTCAATGAATTCCGAGCACTACAAGGCAGCATGCAAGTAAAATGCACAGCCACTGGGGGAGTTAAATCAGTTATGGCAAAACCTGCCTGGATCCCAAAAGTCGGGGATCTGGTCAGAGAATAGATTGAGGAGAAGAAAGAATTTGGGCCATCATACAGAAAGCCAGACCCTGCCTTGGCTATCGAGGGAACAAGAACAATACTTCTTCCGCCTCTTGCCGGCAAAAAAGAAAAGAGATTTGTCTCCATCGATCCGATCAAACCACACTATGTGGCCAATACTGAATAGTAGGCCTCGTGGGCTCCTGATTAGCCGATGCGCTCCTCTTGGTACCATACAGGAAGTTGCCAATACAAAGTAATGGAATTCCCAACAATTAAATGGAATTCTTTCCTCTGGAAACAGAACTTCAAAACCAAAATGAAAGACAAATATAGATTCGGCTTAAACCGATTTCTACATCAATATGGCTCCACAAGAGACGTCTGCCAGTTCAACGAAACCTGCTGAGCTACCAAAATAGATCGATCTGCATCTGGCCACTTCATTGACTTTGATACCTTCTCTCTGGATCCCAGTGAACCTGAAACAACGCCAGCTCCAGTTTTCCATAAGCAACACATTTGTGACTTCTACATTTTTCTGAAAAAGACTTACCTAGTATCACCTTGGCTCCTGCTCTGGATAATAACTGGAATACTGTTTTTTCTGTTCTGGATTGGCCTAGTGCCTGTCTTTTACTTACTCATGAATGGAAACTATCTCCCAGAACGCTCTGCAGTATCAATTGTGAACTTGGTCCTGAAACCTCATACATCAAGTCATCATGAACAAAGAGACCTGTCCTTCGTGAACATTACAGCTGTTCCAATTCCTAATGGTATAGATTGGGAAAAGGTTGATTATGATGAATTTGTCCCACTGAACGTTTAAAAATACCTATGTATTTAAAGTGTCTCTAAACTATATCATTACATCCAGTACATTTTCTGACAATTGGGATTTCAGAACTTTATTATTATTTATTTATTTTGAGTATTTATAAAGCGCGACTGATACCTTGCAGGCTTCCTGGCGCTGGAGAATACTCTGCTGAGGAGGGACCGGAATAGCTAGCAGAGGGGCAGAATTTAGGGGAATAGCCAGGTCTTGATGCGTTTCCTAAATGGAAGAAGTAGTGGGATCTGGCGTATGTCAATGGGCAAGCTGTTCCATAACTTGGCCGCTGCGACCCTGAAGGATC
This sequence comes from Lissotriton vulgaris, assembly GCF_964263255.1. NCBI lineage: Eukaryota > Metazoa > Chordata > Amphibia > Caudata > Salamandridae > Lissotriton > Lissotriton vulgaris. Next base: position 443,096,646 of record NC_141689.1, on the reverse strand, counting down.
TGCCCCCGGTTCTGGCTTTGTTGAATCTGGGCACCTTTACCAGACAGGCCGAGGATGATCGTAGGTCTCTGGTGGGCGTGTACCACAGAAACAAAGCTTGCAGGGGTCTGGGTCCAAGTCCGTGCAGAGCCTTGAAGACAATGCAGAGGGACTTGAAGGCCACACGCTGCTTTAAGTGTAGCCAATGTAGTTCAGCCAGGGCTGCTGTGGCCGAAGACCTTCTCGTCCAGCCAAGAGCCAGCTTGGCGGCGGCGGATTGAATTCTTTGAAGTCGGTCCAGCAGCGTGACAGCAGACTCAAGGAGCAAGGCGTTACAATAGTCAAGGCGACTGAGTATCGTACACCTGACTATCGCTGCCCGGGCTTGTGCAGGGAGAAGTGGCATGATTTTTCGCAGGGAGCGTAGCAGGGCTGTACAGATCCCCACTGTCTTTGCTACCTGGGTTTCCATACTCAGCTTGTTATTGAGCATGGCTCCCAGGTTGCGGACCGAGGAGACTGGCAGAGGTTTGTCTCTAGTCTCTGGAGGCCAGAATTCACTCGGAAACTGGCGGGGTATATTGGTGCCAGCACAGAACAAAACCTCTGTTTTGGAGGAATTGAATTGGAGGGAGTTTCTGTGGAGCCACCCAGCCGTCTCTCTTAAACAGTCGTGGAAGGTGGTTAAAGGGGTGGAATCTTCTCCTTCCCAAGAGAGAATGAGCTGCGTGTCATCAGCGTAGTTAATCGTTTTTATCCCAAAAGACTTAATTAACGTGATCAGCGGTATGAGGTACACGTTAAAAAGAATGGGGCTGATGGAGGAGCCCTGGGGAACTCCCTGGGGCACCGGTGCGAAGGTGGATTGGAATGGGGGGAGGGAGACAGCCTGTCTCCTGTCCCGCAGGTAGGAGTGAAACCAGAGCAGCGCTGTGCCATCCACACCCGCTTCACCAAGTCTCTGCAGCAGCGTACTATGGTTGACCGTATCGAATGCGGCAGACAGGTCCAGCAGTATCAATGCTACTGGCTGGCCCCTGTCTGCACGCATGCGAAGGTCCTCCATGGCTGTCAAGACCGCTGTTTCGGTGCCGTGGGCAGGACGGAATCCGAACTGGTGATCATCTAGAAAGTTGTTCTGTTCTAGGTGACTGGAGAGGCAGGAACTGACCCATCGTTCAGCGACTTTCGCTGGAAATGGCAGTAGGGAGATGGGTCGAGAGTTAGAAAGACAATCTGGGCTCAAGGAGGGTTTTTTTAGGAGTGGGGTGACAAGCGCCTGTTTCCACGAGGTTGGGACATAACCACTGTGCAAGGACTGGTTGCATATTTGGCGCATGGTGCCGAAGAGTTCAGTTCCAAAACTTTTCCAAATTTTTGGAGGCAGGGGGTCGAGCGGGGAGCCCGAGGTGATTCCGAGCGCCAGTCTTTCAAATTCGGAGACCGGGATAGGAGGAAATTCCCGTAATCTGGCCGTCGGGCCAGAGCCAAGAGGCGTCAAGTTTTGAGAGCTGGTGCTGGGTCCCTGGGTATTGGGGGCTCCCAGAGAGGGGGGTGTCTTCAGGTTTTGAATGATGGTGGGTTATTTTAATGATGAAGTATGCTGCGAGATTATCACAGAGGGCTTGGGTGGGGGGCTGCGTTGAGGTGACACAGTCTGGATGGGTTAGGTTTTTAAGTATCTGGAAAATACTTTTCGAACTATTGGTGGCGTTGGTAATGGTGGAACAGTAGTAGTTGGCTTTATTGAGGGCAATGGCAGTTTTGTACGCCCGGAGGTTATCTTTCCAAAGAGTTTTGTTGGTATCGGAATAGCCTTGCCTCCATCTTCTCTCTGCTTGTCTGCAGGCTAGTTTGAGGGCTCTCAATGAGTCATTGAACCATGGGGCAGGTGCTCGTCTCTTTGGTTTGCCCTTTTTCTGAGGGACGAGGCGTTCGGAGATGTTGGAGATCCGTGTGCAGAGGGACAGATAGTTGTCCTCTACCGACTGAGCGATGGAAAAACTGTCTTCCACCTCAAATACGGGGCCGGTCAGTCTTAGTTTATCCAGAGCTTGCCAGTCTCTATACGAATAATCGGGGCCGGAGCTGAGTGACGGTCTGCTGGCCCTGCTGCCAGCTATGTGAAATTTAATAAGCGCATGGTCGGTCCAGCACATAGGCAGAATGTCGCTCAGTAATACTAGCTGGGGAGAGGAGAAGATTAGTTCGAGCTGGTGCCCCGCGGAGTGTGTAGGTTTATTGACCAGCTGGGAAAGTCCCATACCTTCACAGGAAAGTAGAAGATTGTTGAAAGCGGAGTCTAGGCTGCCATTAGGCCATAGGTTAAAATCGCCCAAAATGATCAGCTTATTGTGGGAGGTAGCCATATTAGTAAGGGTGGTAAGGAGCGACTGCTGTTGTGAAGCGTTGAAGGCTCCCGGCGGGCGGTAACAAATCACAGCCGTGAAAGTTGTTCCGGAGTGGCAGTCGATTGAGAGTCCAAGTATTTCCGTACCGGCCACTGGGTCCATATCAAGGGTTTTTATGGACCAGGAGGCTCTATATATAATACTGACTCCACCACCCCGACCCTTAGGTCTAGGGAGATGCAGGATTTTAAAGTCTTGTGGACAAGCCCAGTCCAGTTCTATATTACAATCGGAGTGGGTCCAAGTCTCCGTCAGGAAAAGAGCGTCAAGATAGTGATTGTCAATGAGCTGGGAGATTTCGTAAGCATGTTTAGGCAGTGACCTGACGTTCAGCAGGCCACCCGACAGTAAACCTTTGCAGGCAAAGTCGTGCAGAGGATAGGCGGTGTCTGTGAAGGACAGATGGCCTTCATGAGCGAAGTCTCTGAGACGGAGTAAAGACTCACGCGCCAGATGCGGAGGGCAGGTGGTGGACAGGGGGACAGGAGCCTCGGGAGTCGCTCCGGGCGCTGCCGAGGCGCGGACGAGCGCAGACGAGCTTGCCTTATGCGCGCCTTCGGCGCGCATTCGTCGCGGCCGCTGCGCTCGTCCGCTGCGCTTCCTGCAGGGGCTCATGATTTATGGTCGAGGTCGATGCGTAGGAGCGGGGCGTGGCCAGCCGCGGTGGGCGTGTCTGGCGGCGACCAGGAAATGGCGGCAGGACGCGATCTGCTCTGAGAGCGAAGCAGCAAGCTGTCTGCCGCTAAGCTCTGAACAGGTAAGCCAAAGGTTTAACAAAGTGCATAGAGTTTTAAAATCACACAATACACAAGTTTAAAAACAGGTTTTGTAAAAGGTAAGCGACTCCCGGCTTCCGCCTCAGGAGTATCCTCGGGTTAGCAATGAAGCGCTGGCCCTTTGGCGCACAATTTATACAAACTGGGCGGGGGCGTGGCCAGCCGCAGTGGGCGTGTCTGGCGGCGACCAGGAAATGGCGGCAGGACGCGATCTGCTCTGAGAGCGAAGCAGCAAGCTGTCTGCCGCTAAGCTCTGAACAGGTAAGCCAAAGGTTTAACAAAGTGCATAGAGTTTTAAAATCACACAATACACAAGTTTAAAAACAGGTTTTGTAAAAGGTAAGCGACTCCCGGCTTCCGCCTCAGGAGTATCCTCGGGTTAGCAATGAAGCGCTGGCGCTTTGGCGCACAATTTATACAAACTGGGCGGGGGGCGTGGCCAGCCGCGGTGGGCGTGTCTGGCGGCGACCAGGAAATGGCGGCAGGACGCGATCTGCTCTGAGAGCGAAGCAGCAAGCTTTAAATAATATGTTGTCTGATTTAGAAAAATCCGCTGCATTGTCAAGCATTGAAATGTTAGAAGACACATCAGAATATAACACTTTGTACTGTTACCATCATTATGGTAATCATGTTTTACACAAATCCAGTATCCCACAAAATGTTTTTTATATACCACCAACAGGAACATTGCCCAACAACACCAAAAGGTAGTTCAAAAACATTTGTACAAACATTTTCTTATTTTTCAGGTTTTAACACTTCTGACCTGACATCATATTACTATAAGGTTGCATCTACACCTGGCTAGTAAAGCTAATGTGTCTTTTCTTTTTGTTTCTGTTTATTTTTCTTGCTTAATCCAAATTGAACTGTGCATCGCCTTTTTGAAACTACCGATTTTGATGACAGATATATGTATGTATTACCATCATGTTACTGCTGCACAAATGGTGACTGGTCCAATTTTTACTCCTGTGTGTTTCTTCTATATGTCCTTACTGGTATTGGCACTGAATGGCATATGGCATGAACTGGCATGGAATAACCACAAATGTATTTATGAGGGTATTTTCGGACCTTTTTTCCCTCTATATGTATTTGGTGGCTCATCTTGTACCCCTTTTTCATTTAATGGTCACGTGTGCATGCGGTTCCATAGATGGCCAATTGGGCTTTTTTTTTAACTACAAATAATATATGTCACGGGGAAATTATGTTCTCCTTTGGGCAATGTGTGCGTCTTTATGGTAATGTCTTTTTGCGTATTTTGGGTTTGGGATTCATGATTTCAGATCTTAGAAATATGTATACTTTCTAATTGGGAAAATGAATATAGGGGAGAAGCACACCTTTTTTAACTTTTTAAATTTTGATTTTTTGTCTGCTATTCCCAATGGGAAGGACGCTTTTTCTTACAACAACAAGGAACTTCCATGGGATTTGCCGGGGCTCCGGCATATGCCAACACATTCATGGCCAAATTTGAAGCAGACCATATATACACTGATCAAGAGTGGACCAATCATGCTATACTATACTGCAGATTTATAGATGACATCTTTGTCATCTGGAACTCGGAGAAAACCCTATTGGAGAAGAAACTGGCTTTGTTGAATCAACACAATGAACATATTCAATTCACGTCCAACATAAGTGAACATAAGATTTGTTTTCTAGATGTGGCAATCAGTTTAGAAAACTCAGGACTGCATACAGAAGTTTTCCGCAAAGATACGGATGTAAACAATGCATTATTGTATTAAAGTTTCCACCCACAAAACTTGAAAAACAATTTACCCCTCTCACAGTTCATGAGGATTAAAAGAATTTGTTCTAAGAACCCTGATTTGGAGAAACATCTAGATACACAACAAAATAAATATGAAGAGAGAGGATATCCGAAAGACCTCTTGGTGAAAACTAGAGAACGCATCAAAGCATACGACAGGGTTAATCTTCTGCAACAAAAAGCCAAACAGAAAATGGAAAGACACGTATTCGTCTCTAAATTTTCCACAAGTTCTCAAAAGACTAAGAATATTGTAAATAGACATTGGACACTCTTGCAAAATGAAGGAGATTTCAACGGAATCTTTGATCAAAAAACAATTTTTGCTTATACCCGGTCAAAGAATCTGAAAGAACTTCTAGGACCCAAGTTCAAACAAAAACAGATTTCTTCCTTCACAGGGATGAAAAAATATGGAAACTGCGTACATTGTAATAATGTCATCACAGGTACATTTATACATCATCCACAAACAGGCAAAACCATAACTCTATGCTACAACGCAGACTGTAATTCCAACATTCTGATTTACTACATAAAGTGCCCATGCGGGAAACTTTATGTTGGTAAAATTGAACGCAAAATAAAAATCAGAATCTCGGAACATAAAAGTACAATCAGAAATCAATCCACCAAAAGCCCTTTAGCAGTACACTGGCTGGAGGCCAAGCACAGCATAGCCCAACTGCAGTTTTCAGTGCTAGAGAAAGTCGAAAAGTTTGAGGGAACAGATCTAACTAGATCTCTCCTACAGAGAGAAATTTATTGGAATAAAAGGTTGGGGACGCAAGATCCCAAGGGGTTAAATGAAAAAATTGATTTTTCATGTTTTCTGTGAAAATAACGTATTACACTTTGCACCATGTAAAACGTGTATGTACTTCTGGTTGATCAATACAGTATGCCATTGAACGTTTTTACTTAGGTCACCATTCACTGCACGAAACACTTAATTCCACACGTTTCATTTACTTTCACCAGTTTTTCTTTCTTCACCCAGCGTTGTGAGTAATCGAGTTTTGAGACTAAATTAGCGGTATTAGTTCACCTGTGAGTGGAAGAGTCAGGAAGTCGAGCCGCGGGCACCGAGCCCGGTTCGCTCTAGTTGTTTATTAGTGACGTTTTAGACGTGTGAGACGTTCTGCGTTTTCATTGGTTCACACACGGAAGCGGTGCTACGTATAGCAGGAAGTGAAGCCAGTGCATTCAAACCTTTGGCAACCGCCTAGAGAGTTGTTACGGCAGTAGAAGTCATATCTCCAAGGTATGCATTATGTCAAGCAGTCGTTTTTAGTGGTTTTTCCAATGGTTTCATTTGGTTGATTTGGGTTACTGACCTAGGCTCCTCTCGGTTTTGTCTTTTAGAATTGTTCAACGTTGCATTTCACCACGAGGGTGAGTTTTTCAGCGCTTTTCAGTGCATTTTGATTTGAGCGTTTGTACTGTGTACTTGTTCATGACGTTGTTTACAAAGGGTCCATTCTATTATTTTCAGAATTTCGCTTGCGCAAAGAATTACAGGGTAAGCCCACTTTTCACAAATCACGTGGCCACTAGGTGGAGGTCTGTTAACCTTGAGCACTTACATTTCACACACAATAATACTTGGTCCTAAAATGTATCGACCTGCTTTTAAAACCTGTGTTTCAATCTGTTCAGATTTCAGGCCCCGGAAGAAGAGCCCCACCAGGCTCGAAATGCATCGGGCATTACAATGGAAAATGAATAATTAATTGGATGATTTTTTGCTTTGTTTGCTTATCGTTTAAATCTTGCTGCCTTATGTACCAATGTGTCAATTACTAGCACAAATGTGTATGAAATTTTCATTGTACTGAATTGAAAAGATATGGTCAAACTTTTCTTTTGAAAACAAACATTAAGAATTGAAAAATAATAAACTAAAAAAGTTTTGCAACAGTGCACAGTGGTCGGGTGTCACTTCACTCGAGATAGGTTGGTTCAAGTGCAGGCTTGTGAGGGCAAACGGGCCACCACTGTTGCACGTATAGAATAGCAGACAAAAAATCAAAATTTAAAAAGTTAAAAAAGGTGTGCTTCTCCCCTATATTCATTTTCGTAACTTTGTCCTTGTGAGAAAGCACCCAAAATGCAATTTGAGGCAATTCCAAACACGACGGAACACAGAGCAAGCACCCTAGCTTACACATCGGAACAAGCATCCGATATTTATTCATTAATCCAAGAAATCAAAACAACCGATACACAAGGGACCACGATTATACAGCAGTTAAAACACTTTGAATTCTTGGCAAGAAGAGAGATCAACCAAAAACTACATGCATCGACACTGGTGCAATATCATCGAGTCAAACGCATTCCCAGAGGCTTGAGGCTGTCTATCAAGCCCATGCTATTTAGGTTTCATTTGAACAAAGACTTCATGGATCGATGGTATTCGATTTTAAATAAATGCAGCCTGGATTTAATTTTGCTTCTAATAGAGGAATAGGCCAAAGCCATTAATGACCTGTCAAAAGAAATTGAAGAAGTAAAGGCGAATCTGGAAGAGAGAATGGATAAAGTTGATTGGGACAAATCCTTGGAGGAAATTAATGCAAGACTGGACAAACACACAAAAGAAATCCAAGAAGGCAAACTGAGGAAATTTAAAAGAGATACACTGGATTATAAATTGCAAGAAGTGTACACATGGGCGGAAGTTTACGCCCAACGAAGAGTTTTTCCAAAGAAGAAGACAAATATATCATCAGAAGAGAGCTCGGTGTAAGATTCAGATTTAACAGCAAATAGACCATCAGTCCAAACACACATGCCAGAAGCCGCAAAACCATCAGAGGAGAGAGGGGCACAAGCCTCCGGGTCAAAGCAGCCTTTTTTATCCGACACAGCGGATTCCAGTCAACCACCAGGAACGTCAAAACCAACAGGAAAACAAGGCGAGGTCATAAAAAAACCAACCACAAGGAGTCAGAAGTAAACTTGGTAGTAAACATCTCAGATACCATCCTGTCTTCTCATCAAACAAGAATCCTAAATAAAGGTTTAGGGTTTGTTCCCACCTATACCACCAACCATCTCGAATGTGATGTTTCACTTTTCAAGTTCATGAGGGTCCTAAAATTGAGACACTTCTTTACTAATGTTGTCCCCACAACACCTCAAAAAGAAGAGATTGAACTCTTGGAATTTCGTCCCAAGTCAAAGTTTCAAGCACCGGTTTCCCATAAGATTTTAGATGCGTTTGAGAGATCAGTACGCAGTGACATCCAAAAAATCAATTTACAAAAAGGGAAAAAGAAAAATCTATCGATCCAAGATAGAAACACTCTGAAATCATTGCAAGAAAATCCTGCTATCTCAATTCAAAACGCAGACAAAGGTGGAGCCATCGTTGTGATGAACAAAAAATTCTACATTGAAAAAGTGGAAGAACATGTCTCAGATAGATTCACGTACTTACCATTAGACAAAGACCCCACCAATGAACTTAAAATCACCTTACACACTATTCTGGAAAGATCCTTGGAACTGGGACACATCACTACAACGACTAAACAATTTTTGACAGTTGACCATCCAAGAAGACCACGCCTTTATATGCTCCCTAAAATACATAAGAGCATCAACAATCCTCCCATGAGACCAATAGTAACAGGGTGCGGTACCATCTTCGAGCCCCTAGGACATTACATAGACAAATTTATACAACCTTTCGTACAGCAGTGGCCCTCATATGTCAAAGACACTACTGACTTTCTACTGAAACTACAAGCTGTCCCTACAGATAACAGGATGTTACTTTGCACCATAGATGTAAAATCATTGTACACATCTATCCCCCATCAAGGAGGACTGGAGGCTGTTGAATGGGCTCTGCTCAGCCAACCTTCAATCAGAGCTGACAAAGTGTTCATATTAGAAATCCTTCACTACTGTCTGTACCACAGCTATTTCCAATGGGAAGAACGCTTTTTCTTACAACAACAAGGAACTTCCATGGGATTTGCCGGGGCTCCGGCATATGCCAACACATTCATGGCCAAATTTGAAGCAGACCATATATACACTGATCAAGAGTGGACCAATCATGCTATACTATACTGCAGATTTATAGATGACATCTTTGTCATCTGGAACTCGGAGAAAACCCTATTGGAGAAGAAACTGGCTTTGTTGAATCAACACAATGAACATATTCAATTCACGTCCAACATAAGTGAACATAAGATTTCTTTTCTAGATGTGGCAATCAGTTTAGAAAACTCAGGACTGCATACAGAAGTTTTCCGCAAAGATACGGATGCAAACAATGCATTATTGTATCAAAGTTTCCACCCACAAAACTTGAAAAACAATTTACCCCTCTCACAGTTCATGAGGATTAAAAGAATTTGTTCTAAGAACCCTGATTTGGAGAAACATCTAGATACACAACAAAATAAATATGAAGAGAGAGGATATCCGAAAGACCTCTTGGTGAAAACTAGAGAACGCATCAAAGCATACGACAGGGTTAATCTTCTGCAACAAAAAGCCAAACAGAAAATGGAAAGACACGTATTCGTCTCTAAATTTTCCACAAGTTCTCAAAAGATTAAGAACATTGTAAATAGACATTGGACACTCTTGCAAAATGAAGGAGATTTCAACGGAATCTTTGATCAAAAACCAATTTTTGCTTATACCCGGTCAAAGAATCTGAAAGAACTTCTAGGACCCAAGTTCAAACAAAAACAGATTTCTTCCTTCACATGGATGAAAAAATGTGGAAACTGCGTACATTGTAATAATGTCATCACAGGAACATTTATACATCATCCACAAACAGGCAAAACCATAACTCTATTCTACAACGCAGACTGTAATTCCAACATTCTGATTTACTACATAAAGTGCCCATGCGGGAAACTTTATGTTGGTAAAACTGAACGCAAAATAAAAATCAGAATCTCGGAACATAAAAGTACAATCAGAAATCAATCCACCAAAAGCCCTTTAGCAGTACACTGGCTGGAGGCCAAGCACAGCATAGCCCAACTGCAGTTTTCAGTGCTAGAGAAAGTCGAAAAGTTTGAGGGAACAGATCTAACTAGATCTCTCCTACAGAGAGAAATTTATTGGATTAAAAGGTTGGGGACGCAAGATCCCATGGGGTTAAATGAAAAAATTGATTTTTCATGTTTTCTGTGAAAATAACGTATTACACTGTGCACCATGTAAAACGTGTATGTACTTCTGGTTGATCAATACAGTATGCCATTGAACGTTTTTACTTAGGTCACCATTCACTGCACGAAACACTTAATTCTACACGTTTCATTTACTTTCACCAGTTTTTCTTTCTTCACCCAGCGTTGTGAGTAATCGAGTTTTGAGACTAACTTAGCGGTATTAGTTCACCTGTGAGTGGAAGAGTCAGGAAGTCGAGCCGCGGGCACCGAGCCCGGTTCGCTCTAGTTGTTTATTAGTGACGTTTTAGACGTATGAGACGTTCTGCGTTTTCATTGGTTCACACACGGAAGCGGCGCTACGTATAGCAGGAAGTGAAGCCAGTGCATTCAAACCTTTGGCTACCGCCTAGAGAGTTGTTACGGCAGTAGAAGTCATATCTCCAAGGTATGCATTATGTCAAGCGGTAGTTTTTAGTGGTTTTTCCAATGGTTTCATTTGGTTGATTTGGGTTACTGACCTAGGCTCCTCTCGGTTTTGTCTTTTAGAATTGTTCAACGTTGCATTTCACCACGAGGGTGAGTTTTTCAGAGCTTTTCAGTGCATTTTGATTTGAGCGTTTGTACTGTGTACTTGTTCATGACGTTGTTTACAAAGGGTCCATTCTATTATTTTCAGAATTTCGCTTGCGCAAAGAATTACAGGGTAAGCCCACTTTTCACAAATCACGTGGCCACTAGGTGGAGGTCTGTTAACCTTGAGCACTTACATTTCACACACAATAATACTTGGTCCTAAAATGTATCGACCTGCTTTTAAAACCTGTGTTTCAATCTGTTCAGATTTCAGGCCCCGGAAGAAGAGCCCCACCAGGCTCGAAATGCATCGGGCATTACAATGGAGAATGAATAATTAATTGGATGATTTTTTGCTTTGTTTGCTTATCGTTTAAATCTTGCTGCCTTATGTACCAATGTGTCAATTACTAGCACAAATGTGTATGAAATTTTCAATGTACTGAATTGAAAAGATATGGTCGAACTTTTCTTTTGAAAACAAACATTAAGAATTGAAAAATAATAAACTAAAAAAGTTTTGCAACAGTGCACAGTGGTCGGGTGTCACTTCACTCGAGATAGGTTACTTTCTAATTGGGAACATTGTGATAATTTTTGAAATTATCTTATGTCACTGGTTTAATGTTTTTTTTATTTTAAAAAATGTATTTATTTTGGAATGATTCAACCTTGGAAAAGACCTGGCTTGCAGGCCAAGGGCGAAACACATGTTGGCTGATCCATTCTGTAAAGCAGTTTTCCTATGAACACAACATAAATTAAAGAATGTCTGGAAAAAAACACAAAATAACATTTGGAAGTTCGTGATATTGAAAAAAACTAAAACATTTTGACATATTGGAATTGAATCCTTGCATTGACTGTTTTGCCTGTTGCACAGGATACATTTGAATCCATCTACAACTGCACAGAAAAATAAGCTAAGTAACACCAAACAGATTTATTCTGCACCCTTTATTTCCCAACTGTCTGTACAGGATTTCGACTTATGGAAGAATACTATAGACTTAAAATCTGTCTTCGGGTTCAAAGGATTGGCAAGTCCAGGGTACAGAAGCACTATTTTGAGCATGCCGCATTCCATAGCAGGTAATATTTCTGAATGCTACTGTGCAACAGACTTCCTGTCTTGGAATAGCCAAGAACAAGGATTTGAACACACCTCGGATTCCAACACCATCCCACTTTGAGGGGTGGCAAAACTTTACATCACGTGGAGGGGATACAGTAGATGACATCATACAGTACAATTCATCAGTCCCCAATTGGAAGTGATGGTTAGTTTGGCCCACAGACACAAACAGATGTCAATCATGATTCAGAGGTACCACCAAAGGGTTCAGTATCCACAGGCTGGACCAATGCTATGTACAAAGAGGACGTCCGGGGGTGGTGACATCATACAGTGTTGGGAAGTTATGCCTCGATTGGCTAAAAATCTCAACACTGTCCCAGGTGAAACAGTACTTATTCTTAATCTCAGATGAGGTGGATCTAAGGGATTTTTATTAGGTCCCCTAAAAACCTCGTCAGAAACGTTTCCTATATGCAGTCTATAATGAAATCTGGAAAATCTCTCAACAAGAAGCTGCAGAGAGACTTTGTGAAATAGATAGAATTAACCTAGAAAAGGCGTTAGTTGTAGTTGACAGTGGTATGACTACATTGACATCCAGGATTTATTCACTGGGTAACATTGTACCTACTGCTATATATGTACTAGAACAGTATTTGTCCATTCTTACAACACAGACAATCTCAGTTGCGTCTATTATTTCATTAAACTGGACGCTGCATTAATTGCAGGCAGGTTATGTGCCCTGGCGATTTATCAACAGTACGTTCTTGTTCTCTGCATACAATCTAACAGATAACAAAATCACAAAGGGAAGCAAAAAATACAATGCTGCGTATTGAAAAACTTCACCTGTTACCTTTTACTGTGGCAGAGTCACCATCCATGGAAGGGTTAATCCATGGCCATATGACATTACCGGTCACAACTTTCCAGTTTCAGTATTGCCTAGAACAACAACAGGCATGCAGATATGAAACAATGGGTAGGGAATTCAATAAGGAATCTTGGGAATTACCATACAGATTTCGATGCAGTAGTGGGGACATGGAAGTGTTTCAAAGTGGTACAGACTGCAAGAACTCTATAAGTGGATCAATCATATGCCAGGATATCATGCTTCATGGGTCCTGTAAAGGTTTGCTTGCCAACTTATCTTGTCATTTGAAAGGGTCCCCAGCTGCCGTGATTAATCTGGTGTTCAAGTTGCTTTCAAATGGAAGTTACTTGATGCTGAATGATCATGGTTGCTTTAGGATGCTTCTGGGCTTTGCATATCTTGTCACTGTAAACTTTAGGGTTACTTGCTGTATGCAAGTATTGTTTCCACCAACCCATACAGTCAAGGAGGCTCTGTTATGGCCTTCGCTGAATGTTTCATTTATACAGTTTGATACTCTGAGCCGAATGAAAGCCATGCTTTTACAGAACACTGTGCCATTAACCTCCTCCCGAAAACATGTGATCTTCAGGTCGCACGGTCCTGAACTGAAATAATGGCACTAGTATGAACAAACTGCCCTTTCCATTTCACAGGAATGGTACACCAAATCTTTAATATGTCTGATACGACAGGTTTAGTACACATATTTAAGACCATAAGTTTTGGACTGTAAAGAACCTTTCAGACAATCTTCGGAGTTATATCCAATTTCATACACTCCGTGTTTAGAAGCATTTTTGGAGGGCTTCCGCTGATCCTGTTCCTCATAGCAGGTATTCTGATTGTCATTTTCCTGCTACACAATGGACGTCCCAGTGACCAAGAAGATGGAAACAACGGTCCTAGTGCGCCGTTACCGTGATCGCTTGTACTCCATCTGGGCATACCTCGCCTTCGCGAACTGTGCAATTCTTGGTTTCTGTCATTTAGACCAGTCTGGATTGACTGTGTTCTGCCTGTCCTCTGATGCCTGTTCTGCGGACAAGAATGCGTGTTGGATCTCTGTCTAACACTTTCATTGGCTCTGCCACCGGACGTTGATGCTTTATTGCAACCCATGTTCTGCTGTGTCCTCAGCGTATTCCAATGTTGATGTCTGCATTCTTTGAGCCTCCACAGGATGCTTCAGCTCCTCTTGGAAAGGATACCTGCTCCTCAACAAGTACTCAAGCCTTGGATGTCACACATGCTTCCCCAGCATGGGCTGTCTATAGTGCAGAAGATCATCTGTGCTCAATTGACCTAATCTGTGGGGTGTTGCAGTGATTGTCATCTGCGATGGCAAGCAACAATCATGTTGCATCTCCCAGCCTGGACACATAAACATTTGGCTTATTGAGTGCTGTGAAAAAAATCTGCCTTTTTCGAACAACCAAATTTTGAATTTTTAAACAATAGACACTTATTTTGCTGAACTGCATGGCTTTCAGACACTCCTAGTTGTTTGAACTATATATACAATCATATTTTAGTAAGACTTCAACCACTTAAAATACGATTTTAGCATTTTTAAGCTGGAACTACTGTTTTCTAGTACTAAAAAGAAGTGCAGGATTTCATTTTTATTGAGGATACTAGATTTAGGAAAACTAGAGTGAAAAATGGTTTCAAAAATAAGAGATACTAGGGAAGAAATTAGAGAAAAGAAAGGAAACAGCTGCCTGTCGTGTTAAAATTTGATGGTACTATGTTACAAAAACCGCACTCCTTGTTTATGAAGATGAATTCTCAATTATTCCTCTTGATTATGGCCCATAGGGGTCTTGGATTTAAAGTCAAGTATTTTCCAGGATTCACGTTGTCTGAGTTTCAAGGTTCTGTTCCCCCCCCTCTGTGGTTCTCATTGACCTTATCTAGTATGTAGTACTTCAAGCGTGAGCTATTAGAGAGATGGTATTCCTCGAAATGCCTAGCCACTGGATAGTGTTTATCCATGTTGTTGATAGCTCGTAGACGTTCTAATATTCTTTTCTTAGCTGCAAAGGTAGTGCTCCATATGTACCTCAGGTTGCAAGGGCATTCGAGAGCGTACACTACATAGAGCTACAGGTGAGGAGTTGCTTTATATTTCTCTCGCCTTCGGGGATAGGGTATGTTTTTCTCATCTGACTATGGTTGCAGACCTTACAATGACCGCACAGGAAAAATCCTTGTAAGGTTGGTTGTGGGCTCAATTGTTTCTCGGTTATGTCCCCGTTTACAAGGCGATCTCTAAGGTTCCTCCCTCTTTTGTATGTGATCATAGGGCGTTTTGGTAAATTCCTTCCTATTACAGGGTCGCTCTCTAAGATGTTCCAGTTTTTTGCTAGAATCATTTGTATTCTGCTGGATTCAGAATTGTATGTGAGGATGACCCTCGTGGTGTTCTATTCCTCAGTAAGAGCACCACGGATAGTATTAACTTTTAGGGTCTCTTTCCTCTGAATAGTTTATACTCTTCTGAAAGTTTTATTGAGGACCCACATGGCGTAATCTCTATCTCTGAATTTTTTGATCATGCACCTACGTTCTTCCTCAAGAAGAATGTCTGTACTACAGTTTCTCCTTGCACTTAGCAGCTCCCCATAGGGGATACCCCACTTGAGAGTATCAGCGTGGCTGCTGAGGGAATGGAGTAAACTGTTGCAAGCTGTAGTTTTGCAATGGAGTTTGGTCAGAAGCTTCATGTTGTGTTTATCTACCTCTACCACAACGTACAGAAATCCATGGTGTGTGTTAATGTGAGATTGCATCTGTTGTCATTAAGTTTAGTGATGAACTTCCTAGCACTCTCTTCGCTGCCTTTCCAAATGACAAAAAGGTCATCAATGTACCAGAGCCAGACTGCCACTTGATTAAACATGGGCATTAGAGTTTTGTCCTTCCTGATTTCTTCTTCCCATGCTCCCAGAAACAGGTTAGGGAAACTGGGAGCAAAGCATGTGCCCATTGCAGTCCCTAGCTGTACCATCAAACATAAAAGTATTGTTTCGGAGGCAGAAATTCATCATCTCTGTAATGACATTTGTATGTTCCAGGTATTTTATGGGTCTGTTCTCCAAAAAGTGTCTGCATGCACTAATGCCTAGACCATGATTAATAACAGTGTACAGTGAATTAATATCCATTGTAATCAATAGAAAACTTTCATTCCAAGTAATGTTACTGGTTTTACACAGAAATTCTTTTGTGTCCTTTATGTAGTATAGGAATGTTTTAACGTACTATCTTAAGAAATGATTCACATATTTAGAGATTCTTTCTGACACACTTTAAATTGAAGACACAATGGGTCTCCCTGGTGATGTGAGGGTGTTCTTGTGATTTGATTTGATTTGATTTGATTTGATTTGATTTGGACTTGTAGAGCGCATGGCTGCCCTGGAGCGTCCCAGCGCTAATCCTGATCTGAACCTGGTGAAACTCAAGCGAGAAGCAAGGTTAGGGGATGGAAGGGAACAACAAGGTTTTAAGTACTCTTCTAAATTTCAGGTGATCCGGTTCCATTCGAAGTTCTCTAGGGAGGGCATTCCATTTGTTTGACACGTTCAGTGAGAACCGTCGGCCTCCTGTTCGTGCTTTCCTCACTCGTGGGACAATGACCAGATTTTCTCCATCCGAGCGTAGGGCCCTGGTCGACTTATAAGGCCGGATCAGTCCTCTCAAGGCCGGGGGGCCTTTACCCTGCAAAGTCTTATGTGCAATGCAGAGAGACTTAAAAGAGATCCGCTCTTGGATGGGGAGCCAATGCAGGGCTCTCAGCAATGGCTTGGCTGATGCCCGTCTCGGCGCCCCCATCAGCAGCCTAGCTGCGGCATTCTGAGCTCGCTGGAGAGTGTTGATGGTGGCAAGAGGGGCTGCGAGAAAAAGGGAGTTACCATAATCCAGCTTGGACAAAATCAAACCCTGGATTAGCAGCTTTCTGGATTGAATAGGAAGGAGAGGGAGGACCTTCCGGGCTGCCCGCAGCAGGCCAAAGCAGCCTCCAACCACTTTCTGCGCATGGGTCTTGAAGGTCAGTTGGGGTTCGAACCAAATCCCTAGGCTTTTAATTTGCTGCTTGGGGGATGGAAGATCTCCCATACAGGCAGGCCACATCTCGGGGGGCAGAGAGGTGAATTGATTGCCTAAGAGCATGATCTCCGTCTTAGATCCATTTAGTTTGAGTTTCGAACTGGACATCCAAGAGGAAATGGTTGTAAGACAGTTTGGGAGATCGACCAGGTTGCCCTCGTGTTGCGACAACGAGACGACGAGTTGGGTGTCGTCGGCATAGCTAATGGATTTGACCCCAAATGGGGCTATCACCTTCTCCAGCGGGGCCATGTAAACATTAAACAGTGTGGGGCTGAGGGAGGAGCCCTGCGGCACCCCACACTGCAGAGGGAAGGCCTCTGACATGGACCCATTTTCCCAGATCCTGAAGGATCTCTCCTCCAGGTAGGACTGCAACCATTTGAGGGCTGATCCTGTAATGCCCAAAAGGGCCAGGCGTTGGGCCAGGACTGTATGATCCACAGTATCGAATGCAGCACTCAGATCCAGGAGGATCAGAGCTACTGATCCCCCTGAATCCAAGATGCATCTTACCTCTTCAGTCACCGCCAAAAGGGCGGTGTCTGTGCCCTGACCCGGGCGAAAACCAGTCTGGGAGTCACTGAGGAGATGGTTAACCTCTAGGTACTCTGAGATCTGCTTATTCACCACTTTTTCGGCCACTTTGCTCAGTCCAGGTAGGAGCGAGATCGGGCGGAAATTGGCCAGATCGGAGATGTCTAGTCCTGGTTTCTTCAAAAGCGTTTTAACTCTGGCCTGTTTCCAGCTCGGGGGCACTATGCCCGAGGATAGTGACGAATTAAGTAGCTCAGTGGCTACAGGGGCAGTGATGTTTAAAGTTTGTTTTAGAATGTGCATCGGGACTGGATCTGAGGGAGAGCCGCTTTTAATAGTGGAAAAGGTATTACAAAAGTCTTCTTCAGATATAAGACTGAAAGCCTCAAATTGAGGACAGGTAGGGTCAGGAGAGGGGACCTCAATGAGTTCAGTGGTAGAAGATTGAGGAAGGCTATCTAGAATTTTCCGAATTTTAGTATCGAAAAATTCTGCTAACTGGTTGCATCTCAGTACTGGATCATTCTGGACCAGGGAGGGAGCTGGGACTTTCAGAAGCATATTCACAATTTTGAATGTTTCTCTAGAAGAATTAGAAGAGAGACGAATTTTTTCTTCAAAAAAGGCAGCTTTGGATTTTTGCCGTCCTAGTTTGTAAAGTTTTAAAGCTGCTTTGTATGCAGTTTTGTGAATAGGTGCCCAGTCTTTGCGCCAGGCGCGCTCTGCTCTTTTACACTCTTTCCTGAGTTCTCTTAATTCAGGCGAGAACCAGGGGGATTTGAAAGAATTGCTCTTCTTAGTGCAGAGCTTAAGAGGCAGAACCGAATCCAGGGATTTAGTGAGCCAGTTTTGAAAATTTGTATCCGCCTGTAGAACATCAGATTCCAAAGGGGGTGCAGATTGTTCGAGAGCAGTTGACAGCTTCTCTGTGAATCTTGGGAAGAAGATAACATATAGGGAGTTTAGGATAGTGTTGTTTCAGGTAGCAGTACTCTTCCCACAGTATAATGCCTTTATCCTTCCATTGTTCCAAACTGTCCCAAATATTATGGATACTGTCATTGTATTCCTGTATGCTTATCTTTTTGTAGAATCTTTCATCCTCAAGTTGCCTTGCTGCTTCCTGTCTATACATGTCTTTGTCCCACAGCACGACATTGCCGCCCTTATCAGCTGGTCGTATGACCAACATTGCATCATATGCCAAAGATTTTATAATTTTTCTCTGGGCCAAGGAAAGATTGTTGAAATTACCCTTATTGTTTTTCATTGTCTAACTTAGATCAGATTGTGTGTTACTGTATCAATGTTATCATGGCCAGTGTTAGGTATGAAGGTAGATTTAGGTTTAAAATTTGTTGCGGCTAGGTAGTCTAGATTAATGTCCATGTTGACTACGGAGGCTTTCTCTTCTACTGCTGTTTCTACTAGTAATTCCTGTAGCGATTGTAGTGATGGGAGATCTTTCACCCTGAGTTTAGTGTTGTTGTGTTCCTCTACCATGCTGCCCTCTCCTTCAGTGATGATGGGAGTTCTAGAGTTTCTTAGAAAGTGCCATTTTTTTATTTTCAGTTTCCTGAAATATTTAAAAACATCTATCCTCGTCTCTGGATAACAGAAATGGCCTGAGGGCAGAAGGAGTGCCCTAAACAGAGTGTTATTTTTCTTTTTTTTCTAGTAAAGTGAGTGGTCTATTGGATAGGTGGTTTATATGTGATAAATGAATAACCACATTTGATCAAACGAGTGCATATATAATGCATCTGGTTTTACAAACGCACTGTATATTGCACAAGTCATCACTTAATTTAAACATGACAAAATGGCTTTACCCACTGCGATATGATGTATTGTCCATTGTTTATGTTGCGGACTTATGTGAGATCTCAATTTCCTTTAAAAACATGTCTGTGTCCGGTGTGCTCCGTGACACCGACGAAGGCCACTGTTGAAACGCGTTTGTTGCGCGAGTTGCGTTGCCAATAAACTTTAAAGCAACTATCCCCGTGAGTGCTGTTCCTTCACAGAAGTATGAGGAAAGGAGCTATGATATATATATGTGTATATATATATATATATATATATATATATATATATATATATATATATATATATATATGTATATATATATATATATATATATATCAATTCGAGGGCGGTTACCAGGTTTGTATTAGAGCCACGAGAAGACTGTTCGGTTTCACTTTAAGTTTTAATGGCAGCTCACACACAGAACAACCAGCAGTCCGTTTCAGTAATTCAGTCTGCCTGACGCGTTTCAGGAATCACACTTCCTTTCTTCAGAGGCAATAGTTCAGTGTTCTGATAGCGCGTGTGCACACGAACTCTCTTATACTTTGCACCTGCCCAAAGGGGCGTGGTTCACCTGCAGTCCATCGCTGTCTGCAGCCTTCTGGGGGCAGGTGCAAAGTATAAGAGAGTTTGTGTGCACACGCGCTATCAGAACACTGAACTATTGCCTCTGAAGAAAGGAAGTGTGATTCCTGAAACGCGTCAGGCAGACTGAATTACTGAAACGGACTGCTGTTTGTTCTGTGTGTGAGCTGCCATTAAAACTTAAAGTGAAACCGAACAGTCTTCTCGTGGCTCTAATACAAACCTGGTAACCGCCCTCGAATTGATGTTAAAACGGCCCGTTGGTCGTGTATGGAGCCCATCGCTGGAGGCGGATCTCCACTCAGCTCGAGAGGGGTGAGAGAACGGAGAGGGAAGCGGCAGGCACCTTATGCGGAAGGAGGCTTGCCATCACTAATGGCAACTACGAAGACAAACACAAGACAAGCAGTGGTGACGGTTCAACCCACTTGGGAAAGATTAAAGTTATGAAGCCAGGACTGAGAACCGCATCCCACTGTGGAAACAATTTGCATGCGAACTACAGCACCCAGAAGGCTGCAGACAGCGATGGACTGCAGGTGAACCACGCCCCTTTGGGCAGGTGCAAAGTATAAGAGAGTTCGTGTGCACACGCGCTATCAGAACACTGAACTATTGCCTCTGAAGAAAGGAAGTGTGATTCCTGAAACGCGTCAGGCAGACTGAATTACTGAAACGGACTGCTGTTTGTTCTGTGTGTGAGCTGCCATTAAAACTTAAAGTGAAACCGAACAGTCTTCTCGTGGCTCTAATACAAACCTGGTAACCGCCCTCGAATTGATGTTAAAACGGCCCTTTGGTCGTGTATGGAGCCCATCGCTGGAGGCGGATCTCCACTCAGCTCGAGAGGGGTGAGAGAACGGAGAGGGAAGCGGCAGGCACCTTATGCGGAAGGAGGCTTGCCATCACTAATGGCAACTACGAAGACAAACACAAGACAAGCAGTGGTGACGGTTCAACCCACTTGGGAAAGATTAAAGTTATGAAGCCAGGACTGAGAAGCGCATCCCACTGTGGAAACAATTTGCATGCGAACTACAGCACCCAGAAGGCTGCAGACAGCGATGGACTGCAGGTGAACCACGCCCCTTTGGGCAGGTGCAAAGTATAAGAGAGTTCGTGTGCACACGCGCTATCAGAACACTGAACTGTTGCCTCTGAAGAAAGGAAGTGTGATTCCTGAAACGCGTCAGGCAGACTGAATTACTGAAACGGACTGCTGTTTGTTCTGTGTGTGAGCTGCCATTAAAACTTAAAGTGAAACCGAACAGTCTTCTCGTGGCTCTAATACAAACCTGGTAACCGCCCTCGAATTGATATATATATATATATATATATATATATATATATATATATATATATATATATATATATATATATATATATATATATATATATATATATTCACTAAAAAAACCATAGGTTTCACATCAGTTATAGTTAGCTGGAAATTTTACTGACATAAAACCAATGAAATTCCACGTTATAGTTAGTTGGACTCACTATAACTTGCGCGCCTGCAATGCACTGCTGATGACGTCACATATTACATCACTCATGACATGGTCAGTGACATCACTCATGACATCACTGATGACACCATCCAGTGAATGTGTGTCTTTATGAAAAATAAATATGTTTTATATTTGTATTTGTAAAGGACGATGGAAGAGTAAATGGTTAAATAAGTGTGTAAATGGATGTTTTTTTTAAAAGAATTGATTGGTTAACTGCCTTATTAAGTGTATCTTAATGAATACATATATTAACGAGTAATTTTTATATTTTAAAATATATGTATCAGTGTTTCACTTTGTGTATAAGTGGCTGCATGGGTTGGTGACTGACTCACTGTTTGTATGTTTTTTGAAGACAGCATATGTGCAGGACTGTATGGGTGGATGAGTGTGTATATGTGTGTGTTAGTGAGTGAATGCCTGTCTCACTAGTGTCTTTATGAGTAACTACATATGTTTTAATCTTGTATATATGAGCATTGATGTATATAAGTCAGTATATGTGAGAGTGAGAGATTGAAAGAGTTCCTTTTTAAATAAGTATGTGTTTCTATAAGTGATTGTTTAAGAGAGTAAGTATGTGTAAGTTTCCTTAGAAGTAATGTGCTAATGTATGTATAGCTGTATATGCAAATAAATGGATGTTCAATAGTTTATTTGCATGTGTGAGTATGTTTGTGAGTAACTTTTGTAAGACTGTCGGTGTGTAACAGGATGTATATGTGTTTCACTATATATGATGAGTGAGAATATGTATGAGTGACTATATAAAACTGTTGGTGTATGAGTGGATGTGTATATAGATGGTGGAATTACTGAATTGGTTTTTGTAACTGGTATGGGTATCTCAATTGTTTTTGAAAATGTTAGTTTCTATTGTTTGAATATGTGTTTCAATGGTTACATTACACTGAAAGGAGGTCTGTCACTCTGTCACAAGGATGGTGTCATCAGTGATGTCATGAGTGATGTCACTGACCATGTCATGAGTGATGTAATATGTGACGTCATCAGCAGTGCATTGCAGGCGCGCAAGTTATAGTGAGTCCAACTAACTATAACGTGGAATTTCATTGGTTTTATGTCAGTAAAATTTCCAGCTAACTATAACTGATGTGAAACCTATGGTTTTTTTTGTGAATTTAATAGGTTTTTTAAATGCTAATTCCTAACTATAACTGGTGTGAAACCTATGGTTTTTTCAGTGAATTTCATTGTTTTTTTAAATGCTAATTCCTAACTATAACTGGTGTGAAACCTATGTTTTTTTCAGTGAATTTCAAACGTTTTTTAAATGCTAATTCCTAACTATAAGTCTCAGTTTATATGTAAGACTGTTAGCACTCTAGTTGTTCTTTAGAACCCTCTGGTACATTCTGTCATTGGGCTACAGTTGGGCTACATCTAGCTGATATTTGGGCTACATTTGCATTTTTTGGTCTCTGGTGGCCATCTTTGGGCTACATTGGGCTCCATTGGGCTACATTTGGGCTACATTTTGGCATATATATAGCCCAATGTAGCACAATATATATTTTATCAAAGTAAATTTTCGTGAAAACCACTTAAGAATAGGGCTACCACTCCCTACAATTTTTCCCAATTTTTATTTTTATTTTTTGCTTTGGAGCGCTTCCGGTGCGCTTCCCGGGGAGCGCCCCGAAAAGCGTACTTTTATAAAGTGCCCCCGGGCGCGCTCCGGGGAGCGTCTCGTAAGCGCCAATATCGCGAACGAAAACATGATCATGACGTATCGCGTAGCCGCGTCCGCGTGATACGCACGGCGTAAGCGCACCCGGAAGTACTCGAGCGAATACGATCGCGCAACGTAAACATCCGAGGCGCTTACGCTACGCGACCCGGAGCGCCCCCGGGCGCGCCCGGGGGCGCGTAGCGTAAGCGCGTCGGGTCATGTGACCTGAAAATAACACTTTTCATTGGTTCATAACAGTTTTAGTTTCATAATGATGAAGCCCCTGGTCTTGTGACCTGAAAATAACACTTCTCATTGGTTCAGGACAGTTTTTTTTCAAAATGATGAAAGACCCCACCTTTTTTCCTTATTCTGACTTTGTCCTTTGACTGAGGAAGACCTGTTTGTACATCTCTGTACCTTTTTGATCTTAATAATGGCTTCAGTAGCAGCAGCAGCTGGTGCATCTGCCCCACCACCACCACCACCACCACCAACAGGACCAGCTCCAAATTATATTGGTGGTCAAGAACAGGAGGAGGAGGAAGAGGAAGAGGAGGAGGGGAGGAGAAGATGGCTGCCTGAAGAAAATACCCCATACAAACCCAAGCCACACATTGTATGGGAGTTTTTTTCAATCCCAGAGGGCAAAAAAAAAGTGAAAGGTAACTTGCCTAATCTGCAATGAAGAACTTTCACGGGGCAACCCAAACAAAAAATATTCATTTGGTAACCATACCATGATTCGTCATATGACCCGAAAGCACCCAAACAACTACTCTCGTGCAGAGTTCAGGGAACTGGCCAGTAACCTCCCCCAGTCGTCAAGGACCACCTCCCAAAGAACCCAACCAACTTCATCGGGACCAGAAACATCAGAGATGATGCCTTGTATTCAGCCAAGATTTGCTGATTTTAAAATCACTTGTTCTGCATGTGGCAAGCTTATCGCCTATGGTGAAAAAAGCGTAAAGCTCATCGTCCTTGCAGGTGATAATCACAAGTGCCCCAAAAAGAAGTAATTTTTTGGGTTCTTTGTTTTTTTGCTCCAGTTGAGCCAGTTTCAATTCCCTTTTTTTGTTTCTCCCCCTAAAAAAATACAAAAAAAATATAAAACTGTTTTGAAAAGCCAAAAAAAGTACAAAATGTTCAAAAAACACAAAAAAAATATAAAACAACAAAAAGAAGAAAAAAAAAGTTCTTTTTAGAACTACCTCCAATTTCTAAATAAAGGCTTCTTTTTTTTATAAACTCTGTCATCTTTTTCCTTCATTTTACGCTCCCCGGTGCGCTACCTGGTGCGCGTACCGGGCGCTTCCCCCGCGCAAAACGAAAAAAAAAAATATTTTAAATGCCCCGCGGGGCCCTTTTATAGCCCCCACATCAAACCTAGGGGGTCAAGGGGGGTCTACCCTGCCCCCTTATGGTCATTTCCCTCTTTGTTTTGCCCACCTCTCGTGTCTCGATCCTACCGAGACACAAGATGGCGGCCGCTCCAGACTGTTTCGAATGTTTACAGACAACTGAGAGCCAATCAGCTTTCTGCGCGCAAGTCGCGTGGCGCGCCTGGAGCGCTCTCCGGTGCGCGCACCGGAGAGCGCCTATAGATATATATATTTTTTTGAACCTAAATTACTCAAAATCCACTGGAGCACATATCTTGAGACATAGCAAAGGCACATCGGGCTACCAGTCCCTACAATTTTGCCAAGTTTGATGAAAATCCATTCAGCCGTTCGGGCTAAAAGTGAAATCGACCGCCCTATGGAAATTAACATGGGGAAAACGCGTTTTGGGACCCCCCTTTTATCTCGGCCCCCGCTTGACGTATCCCCCCCCATCTTTCAAGGAAGGACCGGAGCTTGACGAGGCCATTTTCAGGAAATTTTCAGGCAGATTCGTCAACCGGTGCCAAAGTTATTCCAAATAGAATTTTGAGATTTAACATTGAAAAAAATCCTAACTATAACTACCTACTGGCGACTGCCAGTAGGTAATATATATATATATATATATATATATATACATCAACAAAGGGTGCCTGCTATGGAGAGACGCCACGCCAGGTAAATTCATTGCCACTTTCATTTATTGGAGTTCACAAATGAGGAGAGAAGTCCTGCACCACAAACGGGGGTATCCTCACTGCCGACGCGTTTCGTTTCAACCACTTCTTCATGGGCAGCGGAAGTTGGTGCAAAGTACGGCAGTGTTCCGGCATCTATTTCAATTCACCCACTCCGCCTCCTTGGGTGTGGCCAGACTGTGGCATGCTGGTAGTGATAGTGCCGGTTTCTTACTGCAGTGAGTTGCTGTATCCTTGCTAATATATTCAAAATTAAACCCCAGTGGGTGGCGGTGCAAAAGCTCAAGTCCCCACCAGCATCAATCTTCTCCAACAAACTGGCTCCCGACCCTTCAAAAACAGTGTTATGTAACGCAGCTTCAGGAGCGCTGGAAACCAGCGCCGGCGTTCTCTCCGCGGCTCAGGCCAGCCGCCTTACATCCCTCAACAAAGGGTGCCTGCTATGGAGAGACGTCACGCCAGGTAAATTCATTGCCACTTTCATTTATTGGAGTTCACAAATGAGGAGAGAAGTCCTGCACCACAAACGTGCATATCCGCACTGCCGACCCGTTTCGTTTCAACCACTTCTTCATGGGCAGCGGAAGTTGGTGCAAAGTATGGCAGTGTTCCAGCATCTATTTTAATTCACCCACTCCGCCTCCTTGGGCCTGGCAACACTGTGACATGCTGGTAGCAGTAGTGCCGGTTTCTTACTGCAGTGAGTTGCCGTATCCTTGCTAATCTATTCAAAATTAAACCCCAGTGGGTGGCGGTGCAAAAGCTCAAGTCCCCACCAACATCAATGTTCTCCACCAACCGGCTCCTGACCCTTCAAAAACAGCATTATGTAACGCAGCTTCAGGAGCGCTGGAAACCAGCGCTGGGGTTCTCTCTGCCAGCTGGAAAGATTGTGAGTGTCTCCGTGTCTATGACCCGGGACAGGGGGGGGCTGTAGGAGGGGAGTTCATAAGACAGGTTGTCTTGATGATTTTATCATAGATCAGCTCTATCTTATCTTTAAAGAAAAGAGAGATGTCATCACATAGGGATTGTGAGAAAACATCCAGGCTTTCACAAGCCGTAGGTTTGGTAAAGGCTTGTAGAATCTGATAAAGGGCCTTTGAGGAGTTGCCCGCTTCTGCTAATTGCAAGGCTATGTGATTTTTCCTGGCTGATCTAATGTTTTTATGGTATGTGGACAGGGTAGCATAGCAGCCCTTTTTGTCTGCTTCCAGATGACTTTTCCTCCATGTTTTTTCTAGTTTCCTACAGGCCTGCTTCTCTGAGCGCAGTTGGTCAGTATACCACATTTCATGATGAGAAGGAGGGCGCTGTTTGCATAGTTTCAGAGGGGCCAGAGTATTGACTACAGTTGAGATAGCTGAACTGAGTTTAGAAAAAGCCACTTCAGTATTGTCAGAGGCAGTTATGGACGGTTCAACTAGAGCTCTCTGAAAGTTCTCTGGGGTCACTTTATGCCATTGTCTACACCAAAATGAGGGGAGGAAAGACCTTTTACTTGGCTTATCCAACCCTAATAGGGAGAAATCAATGACACAATGATCTGACCAGTTCACCTGGGTGGAGGGATGGCATACAATCTTGGAGGTGTTTGAAAAGATCATAGCTAAAGTATGGCCTGCTAGATGAGTTGGGCCTTTATTATGCTGTATAAGCCCTAATAGTGACAAATCTGTGAAGAAGGATAGTGTCTCAGGATTGTTAGAGAGCTCCCCATGCACATTAAAGTCCCCTAAGAGGAAGAAGTCAGTTCCAGTTTTAAAATGCGGGGCCAATGCCTCTACTAGAGAGAGTGCAAAATTAGTACTTGGCCCTGGTGGACGGTAGACAAGAGCTCCCTTCCACAAGTTTTTGGGTCCAGTGTTGATCCGAAAGATCATAATTTCCATTTGGGGAGCACTTCTTTGTTCGACTATTGAGACATTAATCCCCTCCTTATGAATGATGGCAATGCCACTACCAATTTTAATGGGACGGTCCAAGCTTACAATTTTATACCCCACCGGAATACCCAGTGTAATGGCAGGTAGTGTGTGGAGTTTTAGCCAGGTCTCAGTAAGGAAGCATATCTTGGGCTGGGCAGTAGAGATAAGATCCCATAGTTCCGTATGATGTTTAGATAGAGAACAAACATTACATAGGAAACTCTTCCAGCCAGTCGCCTGCTGTGTTCCCCCCCTTGCACCCTGCAACAGTGGACAGGTGGGAGGCCTGAAACCGGCAGTGCCTACATGAGATGGGACCCTCTAGGCTTGGCCAGGAGTCGCGTGCAAAACCAGGTGAGGGCGCTGTCTGAAGAGTCAATAATTTATGGGCTGAGTATGTAATGCGGTTAACAACAACAGGATCTATGCTGACCTAGGCAGAGTCCATGGCCCCTGAGAACAGCAACCGGTGTCCGGAAAAGATCACAGCTGCTAGCGAGTTTGCGTAAGGCCAGCTGGAAATATCTCCTCCTGCTGGTTGTGATGATGTATCTGGCAGTGATTATCGGGGTAGTGCAGCTTACATCAATATGTCTACTGTCTTTCTTCTTCCAAGTTGTGCTGTTGCAAACCTTTTTCTGCAGAGACCTTGGTTGTAGATGTATTTGAAGCTCTGAACTGTGTTCTGACTCTCAGTGTAGGTGGCTTGAAGGCCAAGCAGCTTAGTCAATGTGCTGCTGGTTCAAGGTCACCAGTGCACACTCAGAAAAAAACAGTTTAGTGTTCACTCCTGCAAAAACCCGGAAGTACACATGTAATACACAGATTGAGCAGTGATCAGGGTGGGGGACATTGAAGATAGTGTTTCACACTCCAGCCTGGACACCGCCAAGAGTTGGATGGTGTATTACATCTGGCTTTCAGCAGCGGCAGTTGTGGATGTGGGTTTAAGCCAATAGAGGAAGTGGATAGAGCCGGGTAAGTGGGTGTGGCCTCTAACAAACATTTGAGCACCTGGACTTCATATTTTACAAATTAAGCATTGGTTGTGATAAATCAAATATCACTGGACAAGCAGATAAGGGTGGGAATGTGGATATATTGAACCATAATGACTAACATAGTGGAGCATTACGCCAATTAAGAAATTAGTCTTACCAGCACATCTCAGAATATATAGATATGTTTCTGGCACCATTTGTAAGAACATTACCGTCCTATAAAAAAGACATGAAAGACTTTTTAAAACAAATAAAAGATATGTACATGGTCACTTTGGACATCACAAGCCTATATACTAGCATACAACAATTAAAGGGGTGAAAGCAGGTAAATGCTTAATGTACACTAAATCAGCAAGCTACTTGCAGCACTCGCACATGATTTTAGGTCTAGTGGAGCTGGTTCTCAAAAATATTTTTCTTCTATATAGGAATGATCTTTACCAGAAAATTAGAGGTACTCATGGGGTTTAGGTATGCTCCCCCTCTGCAAACCTGTTCATGGGCCTCTACAAGAGGGAGCATGCCTGGAAATGAAGGACATATTGGGAGAAAATTTGGTTTATTGGGAAAAATACATTGAAAATATCTTTATCATTTGGGAGGGAAGTGAAGGAGCACTCAAATAATAACAGCCAGTATAGCATCACACTTACATTAGAGTACAGTAAACAATGTATCATTTTTAGACTTAGAAATGTATGTGAGAGAGTGCAAGCTCGAATAATAACTTTTTAGAAAGTCTACGCAGTAAATTCTTTTAAACATGCGGGTTCTGAACATTTGAGAAGACCAATTGACAATATCCCCTTTGAGGCATTCTTACATGCCAAAGGTAACTGCAGTGATTCTTTTGATAGGTTAGCTGAGGATATCACGCAGAGATTTCGAAGAAGAGGTTACGATTTGGATGTAATAATCAAGGATAAAAATTGAGCCCAGAATGTAGCAGGGGAAGAACTGACGAAGGATAATGTAAAACATAGAATTGCGGACGACGAGATATATTACAATATACAGTGAGGGTAATAGAAGGGTGTATAACACTAAACGTAAACATTGTGATTTTCTCACAATAGATACTGACATCAACAACATTCTACCATCCAAACCTATTATGGCATACAAGAAAGCACCCACCTTGAGAACTCTATTGAGCCCTTGTGATCCTGTACAGTATGAAGTATCTAATACAGGGATGGGAAGAGAGGATTCTAGACTCATTGCTCTTCCTAAGAGCTCACATAGGTGCAATAATTGTATCTGTTGTAAACATGTAGATGATAGAGTCAAGACTTTTACAGACAATAGACACAACAAATATGAGATTACCTATTTTGTTAATTGTAGCACTAGCAGGTGTATATACTCTATGGCAATGCTTTTGTGGAAAAAGAGTACATTGAATCTATGATAAGAAAACTTGAAAAGTCAGATGGATGGAACATTTGAGGGCAATCAAAAGTGGTGATATAAAATATCCGGCTAGCAATATATTTTTGAGATGAGTACAAAATAACTGAAATTGGAGCAATATTCTTTATCTCTTTGTGGTAATAGAGTATGGCTCCCTAGATCGGAGAAGGGGGGGACATGGAAAAGAAAATAAGAATTTGGGAAACATTCTGGATAAATAAATTACAAACAGTCTAATTCAGTTTGAATATGGATAGGGACATACACACAGTATTGTAATTTACAATCAATCTGTGTAGAGAACAAGTTAAACTGAGAGTAATATACGCAACCAAAAGGAGAGAAATAGAGAGCGAGGGAGTGGTATTAATATGGCTCGAGGTATACACGGGTCGAGCCCCCACTAAAAAATTATAGACAAAGCAGTACTTTAAACATGTGAGAAATGATCCATAGAGGATAAAAGCCAGGTTTGGAAAGATATAGCAGCCTTAGTTGAACAAAGATGTTTTGGGACAATAAGAGCATATTAAAGTCAATAAGCAAACATGGAATTCAGTCTGGACAGGCATGGACGATATATGACTGAAAAATGAAAAGAGGAGAATTAAGGAAAAATGTGTCATAAAACAGAAGGGAGACTATGTAGCATAGCAAATTAGAACGACACATTAGCAAGTGCACTTGGGAGAACAAAGTGGGGTTCAAATCCCCTATGTACAGAGTAAATTCTAATCATGTTGAAAATACAATTCATACATATAATTCTTTTTCATTTCCACACCTTTTTTTTGTGTTCAACAAAATTTGTAATTTGAATCCAAAAACGAAATCTCTAAACACAACTACACTCCTTTATGGATTGGTCTACAGATGATAAGAGCTAGGTTTTGATTATATTAGCGTTAGGAAAATAAAGTGATCTGAGGTGAAAGATCTATCAAAAATGTAAGAATTGGAAAATTTACATTAGATCTACACAGGTATACACAATTGAATGACTGATATAACAAATAAATAAAGGACATTAGTGGCGTGTAGAACAGAAACATACTCACGTAGCACAAATGTAGAGAGATATAACGGTAAATCAATTAAAGAAAATGACGTGGGGTTCAGATCCTCGTTGCACACAGTAAATTCCAGCATTATTTATAATAATCCTTCTCCCAAAAATAATACTGTGATTATCCAAAAGAAATGCGGAAAGATGAGGTCTTCTGTATAACAGCAGTAATAAAACAGCAACATTATAACGCCCTCGCAAAGCCAGGTGCAATCATTTAAAGCCAGGGAAGAATATAAAAAGAAGGCACAGTAACCAACTTGTGCACATTACCTCGACTGGACTGGAGAAACGAACATGACAAAATTAACCTGCGGTGAGTGACACAAGTCCTAAGTAGGGGTGGGCAAAATTTGCATAGTCGCGCTACGCAAAGCTCCGTGAAATGGTAAAAAATCTCTGTGAGCACGCAGAGTTCCACTGTAGTGTAGTTCCTATATTCCCAATAGGCTCTGTGCATTGAAATAATATATCCTATAGATGTGACATAGGACAGAGGTCAGTATGTCTCTATCGAATATACTAAACTTAATTGTGAATACAAAAGAAGAGATTAGTTTCTGACAACCGCATAAACATGACAACTTTGTTTCCCTAGGTCTGGAACAAATATCTTCAGAGTCGTGGAAACAATAGATAACTATTTTACTCAGTCAATCGTCCATGCTTCGTTTCTACAGAGTTGCAGAGAAATAGTGAGACGGGCGTTTTCAATAAAAGTATTTATTGCACAGTCTTCTTTCTCATGCAAGAGAGGTGAACTGCTACAATTGTTAGACAGAAAGCAAAGCATAATGCGTTCAGCGTAAACAGTAGTATAATAAAAAACTGTAATAGCATTGTCTAGTGCTATGATATATAAAAGTACATACATAAATAGCACAGGCTAAAATACTCAACTGGTGATTCTAAAATACGCCTAGCCCAATGTAACTAACCTAGGTCTAGTACCAGGGAAGAAGAAAGTGTGGTCTTTAGCATAGGTTTAGTTTTTGCCAAGAATTGCCAAAAGTTTCTCTAGGTTCTAATCAGCTCCATACCTTAGAACGAAGGAGGTTGGTATCTCTGTCTCGGACTCGATTTCCCAACACCCCGCAAGGGGAGTCAGAAACACTGGAGCTGGATTCTTGGCAAAGGAGGACAGCTTCTTGTTAGTGTGTCAGCTGGAGAGTCGGCGTCCTTCGGCACTTGCTGTAGCAAGCTGTGTTGGGCAAGTAGGTAGTCGAACTGCACCGAACCACACCATGCTTTACTATAGCAAGAAAAGGTATATTTATACCTTGAAGGTGTTTAGGGATGCCAGCTTTGACGTAAAGTAGGGCATATGAACGACATAGATGAACCCCTAAGGAATAGTTTTTCAGGCATAATATTGAGTTTCTTGGAGAAATCAGTATCCAAGCTAGAGGAAGTCCCTTCTACTTAAGAGCCTGGTTTTCCAAGAAATCGTTGTGATGTTGATGAACAGATGGAAGTAGCCATGCCTGTATTTGGGCAGCATGGGCTATGCCTAAATAAGGGTTCGATCTCTACGCTTATATAAGGGCGAACACGAATTGTACCTATATAAGGGCATGAATCTCAAATTCATTCGGAATTTAAAACGCCATACAACACCGCTAACACGTGGAATTGCTTGTTCCGCCCATTTGCAATGGTATTTTCCAGTTCACAAATGCTGTTTGCATGCTCGGGTGAAATATCTCATAAACACGCATTTTGAAAGCGCGAACAAACAAAAAATTCTGCAAAGCTGTTGATGACTGAATTTTTGGCAATTCTGCGTTCTCCGCGGAACGCCAAATTCCACAAATGTCGCAAGTGGAACGAAATTTACCGCCCAGGCCTAGTCCTAAAACAAAAGAAAATTTCAGTATAAAATAAGTGCAGTCTTTCATTTAGGTGCAGTCGGGAAGTAGATAAAAAACTTTTTAGAGTAGAAATGCAAAGAAAATAATGGTAGCATGATTTTGATGTTACACTCAAGCAAAGAGCCAGATGGAAACTTTCAGAATAAAGAATGGGTTTTGTCTGGCCCGAATTGCATCCAGCATATTTAAAATAATGTCCTAGTAGAGATGCAATGATGATTAATGGGGGCACAGTGTAGATGTTACACACAAACATAGAGCCAGATAGAAATTTTCAGAATATAAAATGTTTTTTTGTGGCACAAGGTGCATCCAGCATATTTAACCCCTTCTGTGCTAATGACGGAATGGTTCCGTCATGAGCACAAGTTCTAGTGTGCTCATGATGGAACCATTCCGTAATGAGCACATGCTCAGGAAATCCCCCTGCTGCAGACAGCAGAGGGATTTCCATTTTATTTTTGCCTGGGGAGGTGGGAAAGAGCTTCCCCCTCCTCCCCGGGTATATTTTGGATTCTCATTGCAATGACGATCATGCGCTATCGTCATTGCAACAAAATAGGAACTGAAACTCAGTATCAGTTTCTCCGTTTCAGTGCTTGCGGGGCTATTTCAGTCCCCCAAGCACTGAAAAAGATAGGAGGGGTAGCGTTGGAAAGGGGAGAATCTCCTCTTTCCAATAGTACCCTTCCCTAGTTGATCCCTGTTTAGGGATCACCCCAGGAGGGTGATCCTAAAGCAGGGATCCACCCACTAGTGCCAGGGAGGTAGGAGCGGCCCCTTGGGCAAGAGCCTCCGATCCCCCCATATTTATTTGGCCGCAACAATTTTATTTTTCGACGTTGGGGTGGTGGCTGCCCAAAAAGGGCATTGGAATGCCCCCACCCCCAAGAGAAATGTAAGTCTTTCTGCCCCCCCCCAGAAAGCCCGCTAGGAACCAGGGATTATTTTTTATTGATGTTGGGGTGGGGGCTGCCCAAAAAGGGCATGGCAATGCCCCCACCTCCCCAGAGAAATGTCAATCTTTCTGCCCCCCAGGGGGGCGGAAAGCCCACTAGGAACCAGGTATTTTTTTTATTGACTTTGGGGTGGGGGCTACCCAAAAGGGGCATGGCAATACCCCTCCAGAGAAATGTAAGTCTTTCTGCCCCCCCCCCCCGAGGGCAGAAACGCCACTAGGAACCTGGGACTTTTTTTAATGATGTTGGTGTGGGGGCTACCCAAAAGGGCTTGGCAATGCCCCCACCCGCCCAGAGAAATGTCAGTCTTTCTGGCCCCTCTGGGGGGCAGATGGAGCAGAAGCCCCGAATATGCCCCCCAGGGGGGCAGAAAGCCCACTAAAAACCAGGGATATTATTTTCTATTGATGTTGTGGTGAGGTCTGCCCAAGAAGGGCATAGCAATGACCCCCCCCCCCAGACTAATGTAAGTCTTTCTGCCCCCCCCGGAGGATAGATAGTCACCAGGGTAACATAACCTGGTGAGAGCCAGTCAAGTCACCCAATCCTGGATTCCCCTGGGTGTCTAGTTTTCAAACATGCATACATTTGCTTGGTTTCTCTAGGTGCCGGCAGAGCTAGTGTTAAAAAAACTACAGCTAGGTACTTTGCAAAAAAAGGGTAATTTTTCACTGTGAAAATGTGGTGTGTCCATGTTGTGTTTTGTGCAATTTTCAGTCGCGGGCTCTAGGCCTACCCAGACAAGTGAGGTACCATTTTTCTCAGAAGACTTTGGGGAATGCAGGGGGTGTGGAATTTTGTGGATCCACGCAGATTCCAGAACTTTCCACTACAGAAATGTGAGGAAAATTTGTTTTATTGGACAATGTTTTAGGTTTGCAAGGGATTCTGGGTGACAACCTGATGAGAGACAGTCAAGTAATCCTATCCTGGATTCCCCTGGGTGTCTAGTTTTTAAAAATGTATAGGTTTTCTAGGTTTCCCTAGGTGCCGGCAGAGCTAGGGTTAAAAAACTACAGCTAGGCACTTTGCAAAAAAAGGGTAATTTTTCACTGTGAAAATTTGGTGCGTCCAGGTTGCGTTTTGAGCCGTTTCCTGTTGCGGGTATGTTACGAACATTCTTTAAAGAACAGCCACGCAGGAGGAAGATTAAGGTAAGTTTATTACCAGAACACAACCTGGCATTCGACCACCTCGACTGCCATCAACTGCAGACTGTCGAGTGTCGTCAGCCTAACATTCTTTAAAGTACTGCATTCTAATGTAGAATAATACAGTGCTCACGAGACACCCTCACGAGACACAAACACACACACCAAGCACACATCATAACACATCCTCTTCCTTAGTAAACAAAAAAACAATTAAAATAAATAGGCAAACCAACAAATGAAAAGTGATAAATAAAATGTAACATACAGCCAGATTCATCAAACCAAAATACGCTCGCAAAGGGCCAGATTCTGAGAATCTGGCCCTTTGCAAGCGGTATTTTTGCATTTGGGATGCATCATCCAAAATGCAAAAATCACAATTTTAGAAATCGCTACATTGCGATTATTTGCATTTAATGAATCTCAACTTGAGATTCCTTAAATGCAATGCATGAACCATTTCAAAATTGCGAATTCGCAATCTGGGGGCGCTATTTACCGTGAATTCTAACTACTGGTAAATAGCAAAAACTTAGAAAAATGCACTTTAGTGCATTTTACTGAGTTGTATGTTACACACACACATGGCCTTGGGACATGTGTGTGCGAAACACCAGTGTACATTACCATTTCAGGGGTGCAACCCCTTGAAATTGCTTCCTTATTTGCGATTCGCTAATTGCTAATCGCAAATAAGGAATTACTCCCCATTAATTCCTATGGGCCCATAGGAATGAATAGGAAAGCCATTCCTTATTTGCGATTAGCAGTTAGCGAATAGCAAATAAGGAAGCAGTAGAAATCGCTAAAAATATTGCGATTTCTACATGCATCCCGTTTTGCGAGTCTTTAATAGCGATTCCTTAAAATTCACTATTAAGGACTCGCAAAACATGACTTTGATGAATCTGGGGGTAAGTCTTTAAGATATGAAGGTGGTCTGCGCACTCTATGTTCAAGATTAACTCCATCCCCATTTTCCTTGTCACCACCCTGCGACAACTGAGACAAAACTTCACTGGACTGTTCTGAACAACTATTGGAAGATAAGTCAGGAATGAACATTGCACCTGAACAAACATCATCTTCACAAACCTATTTGACACAAAACCTCCCTTTTGATACAATGCCACTCTCTTTAGATTCCACCTTTCACCACCATCAAGAACAACAAAGAACTTTCCTATGCTGACAACACAAAATGTTCCCTTAAATTTGTTCAACCCAGCTTTGACTCTGCCAGATTTCACTTTAACCCAGTCACCTATTTCAATCTTATCTCCAAAAACTTCAGGAAC
Organism: Lissotriton vulgaris; assembly: GCF_964263255.1. Taxonomy (NCBI): domain Eukaryota; kingdom Metazoa; phylum Chordata; class Amphibia; order Caudata; family Salamandridae; genus Lissotriton; species Lissotriton vulgaris. Next base: position 443,060,962 of record NC_141689.1, on the reverse strand, counting down.
ACGTTCACCTCCAGAATGCACCCAATCCTTCAACCATGCAGGTACTAATCTTGAGGCTGGAAGATGTCCTTGCAAAAGCTGACCAAGGGACTTTAAAGTGACACTATGAATAGTAGTTCGATGAGACCAAATCATATCCTCAAAAACACATCTGGGAGATAAACCATTAGCTACAGCATGTTGGATGGTGCCTTTAATTAATCCACAATACCATTAACCATGGGATAGTAGAGCGAAGTGCACAAGTGTTTAACTCCCCACTTTTCAATAAAACAGTTCATCTCATTGGAAGTTAAGTGTGTACCATTGTCTGTCAAAATCATATGTGGAACATCTTCTGCAGGAACAGACCTTAAAGCACTTTAATGGTAGAAATTGTGGTAATGTCTTTCATGAATTCAACACATAGCCATCTAGAATGAACATCAACCACCACCGCAGCATAACACATGTCGCCCGGCAAATCAGATAGAGGACCTATATAATCTAAGCAAATGTTAAACCAGGGTTTGCCCGGATCAGTGATTTGACCCATGATACTCTGAATACCAATTTTTAATCTTTTCTCACTCTCTTTGCAAGAATTACAAACTTGTACCCAGCTTTTAATCTGTTCATCCATCACTGGCCACCAAAACTCTTGTTTTTGATTGTCATTCCTTGACCTAAGTGGCCTTCATGTGCCAAATTGAAAATATGTAATTTTAAACCACAAGGTGGCACAAAACGATCTCCTCTCATAATTACATCAGAGCCAGAAAGAGACAATTTGTCTAACAGTTTCCAAAAAGGTCTGACCGAAATAGATACAATGCTCTCACGAGAAGCACCTTTTTTATCAATGAAACCACTTCTTGTAATGTAGAATCCGATTGCATTTTGCTCATCCATTGAGCTTTGGAGAAAAACCCCTAGAGAACATTCACAAACATCATTCACTGAGGCAACAGCTTCCTCATTGTACAAGTTATCAGCAAGATTGTTAACAACCATCACCCATTCCACATACATGCATGATAAACAGTCAGCTTGGACATTGCGCCAACCTTGAATAAACACAATATCATAAAGATACTCTTGCAATCTAGCTGCAAATCTAGCAAGGCTTGCAGAACTCTTTCCTGCGCCACCAGCAGACAGAATTTTCATCAAAGGCTTGTGGTCTGTTCTTAAGACGAACCTCACTCCCCTCAAATACACTCTAAAATGTTCAACACCCCAGGCTGCAACAAGAGCTTCACGCTATATTATAGAATAGTTTCTCTCAGCCTGAGTAAGAGTCCGACACGCAAATTCAATAGTCTTTTCAATACCATGCTGCAACTGGGAAAATACCACACCAATCCCTGTAAAACTGGCATCTATAGAAAGATACGATTTACATGCAGGATCAAAAGGCGACAGAATCCCTGCGTTACAAATTTCATTCTTGATTATATGAAAAGAGTCAACTTGTGCCCGTTCCCACACAAATTTATTTCCTCTTTGTAATAAAACTCTTAAAGGCTCAGAAATATCCGCAAAGCATCTAACAAATTTTGAATAATATTCAACCAGGACCTGAGTTGATCCTTGTCTTTAGGAGGTGGTGCATTTTCAATGGCATCCAACAAATTCTTCTTAGGGGAAATCCCACCACTGGAAATGGTGTAACCCAAGTATTCAATCTCTTCAGATAAAAATGCACACTTGTCTGTGTTGACAGTTAACCCAGTGTTCTCCAATTTCCATAATACCTGGCGTAAAAACGCATTATGTTCATTAACAATCTTGCCAGACACAAGGACATCGTCTTGGAAATAGACTACACCTAGTAACCCTTCAAACATATTTGACATCATGCGTTGGAAAACACTCGCGGCCGAGCCTAGGCCAAACGGCATTCGCGTAAACCGAAATGTTCCTTCTGGTGTGATGAACGCAGTAAGTGGTTTGGACTCTGGGTGCAACCTGATTTGATGGTAAGCACTTCTGAGATCTATCTTCGAAAAGTACCTACCACCACCGGCTGACTGTAAGAGTTCATTGATATTGGGAAGGGGAAAAATGTCAACAACTATGTCACGATTAAGTGACCTGAGATCAATGCAAAATCCAAGGCGACCATCAGGCTTAAGTGTCAAAACGACTGGAGAAATCCATGGGGATGCTTCAACAGGCTTGATAACCTTATTTTTTATTAAATCATGAAGCAAGTCTTTGAGACCGTGTCCCACCAACAACTGCACTTTCTTAAGTTTGTGTTGGATTGGCGTGGCATTGGGTTTTAGAATAATTTTGTGGAAATAATTTGTAACACAACCCAATTTGTCTTCAGAAACCCCAAGTGCATCATTCAAAATATCCCCAATTTGCATGTCATCACCAACCACCATACCCCAATTGGGTAACCTAAGGTTGATAATGATATGCAAATCAAATTGGTGCATCCACCCCAAATTTGTGGGTCATCTTTGGCAATATACACTTTTCCTTCAGCACTCCTAGTTCCAAAAGTAATGGTCCCAAACATATATCCCAAAAAATCAATGGTTTGACCTTGATAGCCAACTGGACTAATGTCCTTTTCAGATAAAGTTACCCGAAATGGTGTAACCCAAATATTCAATCTCTTCAGATAAAAATACACACTAGTCTTTGTTGACAGTTAACCCAGTGTTCTCCAATTTCCATAATACCTTGCGTAAAATTGCATTATGTTCATTAACAGTCTTGCCAGACACAAGGACATCGTCTTGGAAATAGACTACACCTAATAACCCTTCAAACATATTTGACATCAAGCGTTGGAAAACGCTCGCGGCCGAGGCTAGGCTAAATGGCATTCGTGTAAACTGAAATGTTGCTTCTGTTGTGATAAACGCAGGAAGTGGTTTGGACTCTGGGTGCAGCCTGATTTGATGGTAAGCACTTCTGAGATCTATCTTCGAAAAGTACCTTTCATCACCCGCTGACTTTAAGAGTTCATTGATATTGGGAAGGGGAAAAGTGTCAACAACTATGTCACGATTAAGTGACCTGAAATCAATGCAAAATCTAAGGCAACCATCAGGCTTAAGTGTCAAAACGACTGGAGAAATCCATGGGGATGCTTCAACAGGCTTGATAACCTTACTTTTTAATAAATCATGAAGCAAGTCTTTGAGTCCTTGTCTTACCGACAACAGTACTTTCTTAAGTTTGTGTTGGATTGACATGGCATTGGGTTTTAAAATAATTTTGTGTAAATAATTTTAACACAACCGAATTTGTCTTCAAAAACCCCACGTGCATCATTCAAAATATCCCTAATTTGCATGTCATCACCAACCACCATAACACAATTTGGTGACCTAGGGTTGATAATGATATGCAAATCAATTTGGTGCATCCACCCCAAAATTGGTGGACCAACTTTGACAATATATACTTTCCCTTCAACACTCCTAGTTCCAAAAGTAATGGTCCCAAACATATATCCCAAAATATCAATGGTTTGACCTTGATAGCCAACTGAACTAATGTCCCTTTCTGATAAAGTTACCCCTTTCCACGAAGAAGTGAACAAAGACTCTGGAATTATTGTGAAGAGTGAGCCTGGGTCAACCATGAGAAACACCTTCTGCCCACACACTGTGAATTCCACAGAAGGTCCCGTTAATCTACGAGCATCAACATTTACTTCAGCAACAAGACAATCATTGTTTTCTTGTACAATCAACACTCTATTTGTGTTTTAGGAAAGGTCTAAGGATTGTTAAACATTAACTTTAGACTTGTTTTTGTCAGAATTTTCATTTTGCTTACACATCCTAGAGTAATGTCCTTTGCAACCACATTCCCTACAAGCTTGATCAAGAACATAGCACTTCTTGAAATCCCCCAAATGAAATTGACTACCACAACGCCAACACTCCTTTCCTTTAGGCTTGGAAGAAAAATTCGCAGCATTGTTGCAATAGTTAAATCGTTTTGAAACTACACTGACATCAACACTCTCCTCTTTGACATCTGATTCGACATTAACAATCTGAGATGAACTCCTATCTCTCCGTTCAAGTTGTTTTATACATTTTTGAGATTCTTCTATAACTTTGGCCATATCTATAGCATCTTTTAAAGACCGATCTTTCGCAGCCCAAAGCCTCTCTTGAATGTTCACATGACGACATTGAACAATAAGTTGATCACAAATCAATTATTGCCAAAATGACACTTTATGGACAATTCACGCAACCTGGATACAAAGTAATCAATGCTTTCATTTTCAGCTTGGGGTTGCGTGTAAAACCTGTACCTCGCCATTACTAAGTTTACTTCTTTAGGAGCTTCTTTATAGACATCATCCATGGGTTGTCCATTAGGGCCCATAGCCACTGGTAAAGATTTAAAAATACGCTGACCCTCACTTCCCAAAGTACTGAGTAGCAAAGCTTTTTTCGTTTAAGGATGAACATTTTTCCCATCAAGAGAAACAATATAGTTATCTAACATTTCTACCCAATCTTCCCAGTCTATGGTTGGAGTGCCAGGAAGAGGAAGAAACATAGGGAGTGTAACCACATTCGTATTCATGCTCAGTACTATGAGTGGATAAAAAAAAAAACACAAGATAACCAGAGCGTATAAAAGGTGTGGAGAGCAACCCAGAGTATATGTATTCCAGTGGCACTCAAAAACAAAAGTTATGTGAGTTCACCGTAAGGTAAACTGCAAAGTACAAACAAAGGGGCTGATTATGATCGCGGACGGACTTGCCTCCGTCTGCGATCATTGAGGAGGAGGGGACGTCCGCATGGGCTGCGGAGTCCCCTCCTGTGCGATTAGGATGTGACCGCCAGGGTGGCGGTCACATCCTCTATTTTTAACATTGCGGCGGGTGCGGCTTCAAGCTGCACCCGAGGCAATGTTAAAAATGCACGCATTGCATTTGCATGCAGAAAGAGGCAGGCACCGCGCGGTGCCTGCCGCTTTCTGCATACAAATGCAGGGGGGTACCATAGGTACCCCCCATGTGCACCCCTCACCCCCCCTTCACCTAGGGGGCCCGCAACGGGCCCCCGCAGTGAAGTTACACATGCTTTTCCACGGCGGAAAAGCCGCCGCGGAAAAGTATGTTTGCAGGCACATACTAATCTGGCGGACGGTGTCTGAGAGACACCGTCACCAGATTAGTGCTTTTCCTCCGCGGTTGTAATGCAACCGCGGAGGAAAAGCTGCGGACGGAAACCAGGACCCACCAGCCATCCTAATGTAGTGGTGGGTCTTTGGTGGGTCCGCTGCAGATTTTCCGCATCCTCCGGGCCGACGGTGGCTTCCGCCGGCCCGGAGGATGCGGAAAATCCGCAATCATAATGAGCACCCAAGTGTGCAAATCACCGTAAAATGACTTGCACTGAAAATGTAATTGTTAAAAATCTGGTGTGCAAATCACCGTAAACAAATATCAAAGGCAAAGTATTCCAAACCAGGTGTGCAAATCACCGTGAAAGGACTTGCACAAGATGCCACAAACAGCGTCAAAAATTGAGTGTGCAAATCACTGTAAAATCGATTGTACAAACGATGAAGAAACGAACAATAATCCTTCAAACGGGAAACAGTACCTGTGTTCGACGAGGAATATCGTAAATTGAACAGGCTGTTGAGGAGTATCCAGGAAGTAATGCAAAACAACAGACCAAATAAAGATGGTGGCACGTCGGTGCCAAAATACGTCACGCACGCTAGCAAATGCGTTCCATTGATGAAATAAACGTGCGTTCCAGATGCACGTAATACGTTGGAGTGACGAGCGCTCAGCCGTTGGAAGGAAAGCTTGCGACTCAGCACTAGCGTAAATCCACAAACAACAGAAAATGCCCAAAACAGTACCTGGAATGCAGAAAACACCAAAAATAAACAGTAAATCACCACTGGACTCAGCAATACAACGAGTTGCACAAAGGAATCAAGAACAGAGGAGTCGCCGATCACCAGGTTCTGCACAAAGCCCAGGAACACAATTGAAGACACAGGATCAACATTAGGTAACCGTCGCCACATTTGTTGTGGACCTTCTTCAAAGAACAGCCACGCAGGAGGAAGATTAAGGTAAGTTTATTACCAGAACACAACCTGGAATCCGACCACCTCGACATTGCAGTACAACTGACGACTGTCGAGTGTCGTCAGCCTAACATTCTTTAAAGAACAGTGGGGCATATTACCAAGCAATAGCGATAATTATCGCTATTGCTTGGTTAGAGACAAAAATTTACCGCTGAGCTGCGGCGATTTCTATCGCAGATAAACCTTGGTATTACCAAGGATTATCGCAAATGCGATAAAAATCGGCCGCAATGCATGAATATCGCTGAAAAGTCAGCGATATTCATGCATTACCGAGCTAATGCTCTTAGCCATGTTATCCACCTCCCATTGGATAACATGGCTAAGAACTGCTCAGGGCAGGTATTAGCTTTTGGAGATATTCGCGCTTAGCGCGAATGTCTCCAAAAGTTGGTAATAGGAGATAGCGATGTTAGCGACTGTTTCCAGTCGCTAACATCTTGGCACGCCCACTTTGCATGTCATTAGTGATAAATATCACTGACATGCAAAGTGGGGCTCAAGATGGTCGCTATCTCCTACTAGCTGTCGCTAACTGGTGTTAGCGACAGCTAGGTAATAGGGAGATAATTTTATCTCCCCTTTCTTGGCTTTTAAAGCCAAAAAAGCGGAGATAAACCCCCTTGATAATATGCCCCTGTATTCCAATGTAGAATTATACGGTGCTCACAAGACACCATCACGAGACACAAACATACACACCAAGCACACATCATAACAGGGCACTAGGCCTACTCACACAAGTGAGGTACCATTTTTCTTGGAAGACTTTGAGGAACGTGGATTGGCTGGTATTGTGTGCATCCACGCAGATTCCAGAACTTTGCACCGCAGAAATATGAGGAAAATATTTTTGGGGGATATTATTTTAGGTTTGTAAGGGATTCTGGGTAACAGAACCTGGTGAGAGCCAGTCAAGTCACCCCATTCTAGATTTCCCTAGGTGTCTAGTTTTGCTAGGTTTCCCTGTGTGCTGGCAGAGCTAGGGTTCAAAAACTACTGCTAGGCACTTTGCAACAAAAGACTCATTTTTCACTGTGAAAATGTGGTTTGTCCACGTTGCGTTTTGCGCCATTTAGGCCTAACCACACAAGTGAGGTACTATTTTTCTCTGAAGCCTTTGATGAACTCGGGGTGTGTGGAATTTTGTGGATCCACGCAGTATCTACAACTTTCTACCACAGGAATGTTAGGAATAATTTTGAGGGGACAAATATTTAGTTTTGCAAGGGATTCTTGGTAACAGAACCTGGTTAGAGACAGTTAAGTCCTGGATTTCCCTGGGTGTCTAGGTTTCAAAAATGTATAGGTTTGCTAGGTTTCCCTAGGTGCCGGCAGAGCTTGGGTTATCAAACTACAGCTAGGCACTAGGGTCATTTTTCATTGTGAAAATGTGGTGTGTCCATGTTGCGTTTTTGCCATTTCCTGTCTGGGCACTAGGCCAACTCACACAAGTGAGGTACCATTTTTTTTGGAAGACTTTGGGGAACGAGGGTTGGATGGAACTTTGTGGGTCCACACAGATTCCAGAACTTTCCACCACAAAAATGTGAGGAAAATGTGTTTTCTTTTACAATTATTTAGGTTTGCTAAGGGATTCTGGGTGATAGAGCCAGGAGCGAGCCAGTCAAGTCACCCCATCCTGGATTCCCCTGGGTGTCTAGTTTTCAAACATGTGTAGGGATGGTAGGTTTCCCTAGGTGCCAGCAGAGCTAGCGTTCAAAAACTAGAGCTAGGTACTTTGCAAAAAAAGACTCATTTTTCATTGTGAAAATGTGGTGTGTCCATGTAGCGTTTTGGGCCGTTTCGTGTTGCGGACACTAGGCCTACCTACAAAAGTGAGGTACCATTTTTCTTGGAAGACCTTGGGAAACGCGGGGTGGGTGGAATTGTGTGGATCCACACAGATTCCAGAACTTTCCACCACAGAAATGTGCTGAAAATATGTTTTTTGGACAATTTTTTAGGTTTGCAAGGGATTCTGGGTAAGAGAACCTGGTGAGAGACAGTCCTGTCACCTTATGCAGGATTTCCCTGTGTGTCTAGTTTTCAAACATGTAAAGGTTTGCCACGTTTCCCTAGGTGCCGGCAGAGCAAGGGTTAAAAAACTACAGCTAGGCCCTTTGAAAAAAAAGGGTAATTTGTCACTGTGAAAATGTGGTGTGTCCACGTTGCGTTTTGGGCCGTTTCGTGTTGCGGACACTAGGCCTACCTACACAAGTGAGGTACCATTTTTCTTGAAAAACTTTGGGAAATACAGGGTGGGTGGAACTTTCTATTTCCACGCACATTCCAGAACTTTCCACCACAGAAATGTGAGGAAAATGTGTTTTGTTTTACAATTCTTTAGGATTGCAAAGGATTCTGAAACAGAGAATCTGGTAAGAGCCAGTTAAATAACCCCATCCTTGATTCCCCAGGGCAAGATGGCGTCCGTGGCATAGACGCGCGAGTGAGCAGCTCCTGTAAGCTTGTTCTTACCAGTGGTATAGGTCGTTTTCACGGCGATTCGATGTCAGTGCGGGATTCGCTGTGTACTCCGGAGAGTGAGGGCTGTCCTTTTTGAGTGGCTCGCTGGTTGCTGTTGCGGTCACCTCGGCGGCAGCACGGCGGTGCCTTGGCCTGGGCTCTACCTGAGCCGCCCCTGTGCTCTTTAGCGGCGGCGGCAGCGAGGGGCGGTGAGCGGAGACGGACGAAGAGAAGGAGCGATTGAAGGCTCCGACACAGCTGCACGCGGCGGCGGCAGCGAGGAGAGAAAAGCGGAGAGCGGAGACTGTGTGTGGCGAAACTGCGGTGGCAATCATTTCGGCAGCAGTGTAACAGATTCTGGATTTAGGGTACATCCGAGTCACACTTGTGATTTTCGGTAGTGGCAGCGACAGAGAGGAAAGCGGAGACGGAGTAAGTGAACGTTCTGAACCACAGCTGAAGAAACATTGTAGCATTGCTGCACACGGACGGCTGTTTGGATAGCAGCTGAGTTTTTATGGGGGGCTGAAAATCACCTCTCCTTAACCTTTTGCCGTAAATGGAAACTTTAGAGGAGCAATAACTAACCTACCTGTCTCGGGAACACTAACACCTGGGCACCTGGTCCCCCCGGCCGCAGTCTACCACTCGCGGCCGCAGAGCGGGGGACTACAGCCCCCACAATCCCTCAGAGTCCCGCCCACCCACGCCATTGGATGCGCCCGGAGGCGCACAAAAACAGCTGCGCTCCTCCCGCCTCGCGAAGCCCGGGCAAGGGTGGGCCCTCTGAGGCCCTAAGAGACTGGACTGGACTGGACTGGGCCACTCCCAGCCAACGTTTGGCTGTACATGTTTGTGTTCGGCCATTGCTACTATTATTGACTCACTGCTTGTTATATTATTGATCTACTTTTGGGGCGATAGCTAGTTTGTTCTCTTTTACCCCTCCCTATTCTAGTTGTTCCTGATGTCAACACGATCAGGGAAAGTGTTGAAGGGGGTGGGCGGCTCCATTAGCGGGACAATGGACCAGTTTATTACAAGGGCGTTCTCGGTTATCGAGAAGGAGATTGCTATTACTGAGCGTTGTCTTTCCTGCGAGTCTCTCTCCAACAAACGCTCATCTTTGGGCCCTATAGGTTTAGCCACTTCCCCTGTTCAGGTGACTGAGGCTTCGAATTTGGATTCCCCAGGGGTTGATGACCATAGAATCGCTGCTATAAGGAAAAGTTTGGATGGGTTGTCTGCTACTCTAAAGCCCATGGTTCTCACTGCCCCAATTCCTGAAGAGAGGACGGTTGACCCAGTTGTACCCCCGGTCTCCTTGTGTCCGCTTACCCAGCAAAAAGAGTCCCTTGCTGGTAATGAAATAGCTTTGAAGAGGCCGGCTGGTTTAGTTGCTTCTAAAAGGAAACGTACAATAAGCCCAAGAAAAGGGAGAACCATCAAACCTTCAAAAAAGCCTAGAACTTCCCCTAAAAGGAATACGGGTAAAGTGGTGCAGGGCAGGGAGGTAAACGAGGGTCTTAAGAGTCCAGAGGGTCGGATGGGTGAGCCGTTTACTGGTTTATTGAGCAAACATCCGGCCTTAAGCCCGCATGCCCATCCTTCTACAGTGCCCCACCCTGTTACAGGTCCCGATCCTGACATTCTCTCATTGGTTCAGATTGAGCATCTTATGAAATCCTTGATTCTTTCAGTCCTGCAAAGAGTAAAGGGTTTGGCAGAGAGGCTGGATAGTTTTGAGCAAACCACCAGGGACAACTTCTTTTCTCTCAAATCCCTTAAAAAACTCCACTTCAAAACCAGGGAAGCTGGGCAGGTGGTGACTTCGTGCCCTCGTAGTACTTCTATTCAGGCAAATGTGTCCGATCAAATCTCAATGCTGGGGGGAGAGGGGGGGCCCTGTTGTGAGCACAGCAGTATCTCCCTCAGGGTCTACATCCGGCCTTCCTAGAAAAGCTGTTCCTAGTGCCCATGATCAACCAACAGTCCCTACAAATATTACCAATTCTCGTACTATGGCTAGAAGGCTTTTGGGTCTTGATAAATCTAGTGCTATACATAGCTCGTCTTCTGGAGTAAACAGCAAGGGAGCCAATGGGGGCCTATTCAAAATCCAGTTCCTCTCCCTAACACGCCGACAGTGGGTAGGGGGGGTTCTAACATTACTACTCCCCTTGCTAATCTCCCCCCTGATTGCCAACCCTTTGTTGTGGTTTTGACCGGGGTTCCTGTGTTGGAGCCAGGCAAACATGAATCTTATGGTGAATTAAAAAATAAGACCATGTTCTGGATGAGGGAACAAAGACCGTTACCCAGTTTTCTGGATGGTCTTATTCTCCATGTTAGACGGGTTAGTTGGTTGGGTGCTAGGCCCAAAGACCTGAGGGGAGATTGTATAATAGATAACTTCAAGGATGTCAGAGTAGCTGGTTTTATCTGTAATCATTTTCCGAAAGATGGTAAATCTGGAATCAATACACTTGAGCTGAACTACTTTTACCCTCGCCAAGCCTTCCTGCAGTCAGTGAATATGCCAAACTGGGGGGGTAGGCTCAAGGTGCATTCCAACCACAAACTCCCTCCTCATAGCTTGTTTTCACACTCTGTTGGGCCAGCACCTCAGTGGCCGAGATGGGGTTGTTGACCGGTAGCTCTTTCTCACACAGAGGGGAGATCACATGCCCCTATAGTTAGGCCTGTGAGTTGTTCTATGGTGCAGATTAGGGATGAAAAAAGGAAACAAAAAGGTGGGGGAGGGCCTAAGGGATTTTTAAAGACCAGGCAGAGACACATTCCCTAACTGAATGCAAAAAAACATAAGAGTGTCAGAGGGTCTACAAAGTCTATGTGTGGTTCATTAAACTAATAGAACAGTGTCAACTCATCTAACAGTGATAGAAAACATTGGTGGATACCAGTGATCACTCACAGGATATCCATCAGTCACCACTCGGAACCGCCCTTCATCATTTGGCATTCCTGTTGGCCACAAGAATTGGTCCGGGCTCATAGACTTTACTGCTCCAATCAAGGCCCTTTTCGCCCTCCGACATTTCTGAGAATACCATCCATGGGATCCTCTAGGTTCTCTACACAACTTCTAAGGAGGATCCTTATTGCAAGTCACAACAAGCTCACCAAGAGCATCAATAGTGTTACAAAAAAGGGAGGAAACAGATGAGAAAGTAAAGGGACTACCACCAAGACTAGTCATAGCCTTGGACATAATCAAACCTATTCCATGGGCCTTTCCTTCATCCATACTGACCTTTTACCACTTAAGTCGCCTCCCACAGTTTGCCGGACAGACTTCACCAGTTGTTCGCACGACTGAAACTTCCCGCGAACGGGGAAGAGCTGTCAACATTGGCAAAAGCGACAGGGAAAGCGGATTATGATCGCTTTCTGTAGAAGGAATTGCAACCATATCAGACATAAAAGCCCAAAGCTTATAATCCAATAAAAAATAATCTATTCTAGATGAATAACCAACCCTATTAAAAGTATTCGAACCATAAGGGTCCGACTTGGATCTGCCATTAGCGTTTGTTTCCTAGCAACCATAAACAAGACAAGTGGCCAATACACGATCAACTAGTCCGATCACGTGATCGCCGCGTAACCTATTAAAACAAAGTATTGGTCCGTGTCAGAATATGTAGTGACAACATTTCTGATTGGATGACCCGGTCACATGACCTTGGCCCACCAATCAAGATACAGCTTAAAACTGTAACCTCCACTGCGTATCGGCACCTCCCCAACCGGCTCAGATGGTGGTGTAGGAGTACCGACGGAGAGGTAAGCCGAGCGCGAACGCTTTTCTTCCCTAGTGGGGTGCACACGCTAGCAAATGTTTCTCTGGGCAAACTGCTTTTTGACATCTTGAGCGTTTAGATCAACCCCTTTTGTCTTAAAGCTACGAGCTACACGAGCATTGAACAATGGTGATACTTTGGTTCACACGTTACTCAGCAGTCTGTTTTAGACAACGGATTTAAATTACATTTGCACACCTTACTATAACCTCGGGATATAAGACTATGCTGCCATTCAAATCCTGGACAAGGGGGTGATTAAAAACAGCTCCATGATGAACTTTTGACATAAGACACGCCCATGTAGTGTCAGAAAAGGTTCATTTTTCCCGATTGGGTTACCTTAACAACACTAATGGACCTCCCTGAACCATATAAACTCCATACGAATCACTTCTCTGCGGGTACTTTTCAATGTGCTTTATTTTCGTATGTCTGAGAAGCAATTACATACTTTTATGTTTTCTTGCTTCCGTTTACTAGAGCGGTGCTGCCCTCGTGTCCTGAGCCGTTGCCAGGCGGGGTGGGGCCATTTGCTCCAACTATGATGGTAAGATGGAGTAAAATATGCGACATGAGAACATCATATTTATATGTCTACATGTGGATACAATACAGAACCAATGTGTGATCAAATCGAGAATACTGATTTATAGCTCACATGATGTTCAGTCTATATGTATGTGGTCATTTTACGTGTATTATTCTGTGTTTTTCTTGTCTTGTAGTGACGATCTTCTGCGAACAAAAGAATACACCTATAGAACCAGGTGATCTTTTTTCATGTTGCAGCAATGTCAATATTCTGTCACTGTTTTAATCCATCACCTCACTTTTTGCAGTAGCATTTCAATATAATCCGGTCCTGATGAAAGCAATGGACTCTATAGTCCCTAGTATATTGCTGAAACATGTTCACCATTTCTATAACAAAGTAGATATTTGTTAAATCTACTTATGCTGCTCTTTTAATATTGGTGGAGCGAGCATAGAACCGAATAAAGTTGTCTTATTTCTGCTCCCTCACCCAATTTTATACATTTTTTCACTCACTTATCACACCCCTTTTTCACAGCACTGCAAATCAGTCACCCACTTATTCAATTGATGGGTAGTTTGTGACACTCTACCACTATTGGCCATCACTTGATTCTCAGGAGGTTATACCAACTGACCCCCCATCTGAACCAGTGGTGTACCAATTCATGTGGCCAACAGGAATGCCAAAAGATGAAGGGCGGTTCCGAGTGGTGACTGATGGATATCCTGTGAGTGATCACTGGTATCCACCAATGTTTTCTATCACTGTTAGATGAGTTGACACTGTTCTATTAGTTTAATGAACCACACATAGACTTTGTAGACCCTCTGACACTCTTATGTTTTTTTGCAGATTAGGGATGGACTGATGTCTCTTTCCCCCCCGGCTCCTGTGCCCACTCAGTTTTTTGTACTTTAGCAAGGATGCTTTGGTTTTGGACCACTTGGAGAGTAATTGTGCAGCGTTGGGGGACGCAGCTTCTGCTTCTGTGTCTGGTGTTGTACCTCCTTCAATTTCTCAGTTGCAATTGGATCAGGGAAACATTGTTACTCCCCTGAAAATTGTTAGTTGGAACATAGCGGGGATTACCAAGAATTTAGATCATCCGGACTGGAATTTGTTCATGGAGTCCTTTGGAATATGTATTTTTCAGGAGACTTGGTGCCTCGAGCCTTGTTATAAGGTAGGGTATACCTCCCACTTTGTTCCGGCTACTCCCTCTATCTCAGGGAAAGGTCGTCCCTCAGGGGGCCTACTTATTTGGGTCAGCATTTCATTAGGGCTTGATTTTAGGCAGTGTGTTTCCTTGTCACCTGATTTAATGAGACTTTCTCTTAGTGGTTCCTTTAAAGGTCAGTCTTTGGAAATCTTCAACATCTATGCCAGAGGCGGTTGTAGGGACTTGTCCTCTCCCACCATATTGGGGTTGGAACGTGATCTCAGCTTGTGTACTCCCAACATGTATCTTTTGGTTGCTGGTGACCTTAACTGCACGTTTGAGCCCCTCACTGCAGATGATACCCTTGGGATAGCAGAGGAGGACATGAGGAGAGGCATTCCACCTTTAGCATTAGCACCCATAAAAAGATGGTCCAAACGTGCTACACAGCTGAATGCCTTAGTTCTTGAGTATGGCTTAAGGGCGGCTAATGGCAGATCCTAATCGGACCCTTATGGTTCGAATACTTTTAATAGGGTTGGTTATTCATCTAGAATAGATTATTTTTTATTGGATTATAAGCTTTGGGCTTTTATGTCTGATATGGTTGTAATTCCTTCTACAGAAAGCGATCATAATCCGCTTTCCCTGTCGCTTTTGCCAATGTTGACAGCTCTTCCCCGTTCGCGGGAAGTTTCAGTCTTGCGAACAACTGGTGAAGTCTGTCCAGCAAACTGTGGGAGGCGACTTAAGTGGTAAAAGGTCAGTATGGATGAGGGAAAGATACATGGAATAGGTTTGATTATGTCCAAGGCTATGACTAGTCTTGGTGGTAGTCCCTTTACTTTCTCATCTGTTTCCTCCCTTTTTTGTAACACTATTGATGCTCTTGGTGAGCTTGTTGTGACTTGCAATAAGGATCCTCCTTAGAAGTTCTGTAGAGAACCTAGAGGATCCCATGGATGGTATTCTCAGAAATGTCGGAGGGCGAAAAGGGCCTTGATTGAAGCAGTAAAGTCTAAGAGCCCGGAGAGAATTGGGGTGGCTAGGAAGGCTTATAAAAATGCCATTAATAATGCCAAAAAAGAGTGGGATGACCAGCTTTGGTTAGACCTGAAAGAGGCTAGTGCCGGTAGGGACTCGAGGGTTTTTTGGAATCTAGTTAGGTCAAGAAATAGGCCGGTCGACTCCTTGCTAACTCGCAATCTTCCGGAGGAGGTGTGGTTCAGCCACTTCTCTAAACTTTACTCCTCCTCCCAGGCCGATTTCGGCAGGTTGTTTGTCCTGCCTCCAATGAGTCCGGCTGAGTTTAGTGAAATCCAATCCTTTACACCAAAGGAGGTGGAGAGGGTAATTTCTTCTTTAGTACCCCACAAAGCATTGGGTCCAGATGGGGTACCCGGGGATTTGGTTAGTTTAAATTTGACTGAATGGGGACTACTCATCTCTTCATTGCTCAATGCTTCCTATTGTGGTGCAGTCCTTCCTGATTCATGGATGGGTCCTGAGGTCGTTCCTATCTTTAAGAAGGGGGATAGGGACGACCCAGCAAATTATAGGCCTATAAGCCTAATTGACTCGTCCCAGAAGGTGGCAGGGAAGGTGGTTCTGGGGAGACTACTCCAGAGGATGGAGGATAATAAAATTCTTTCAGACCTGCAGGCTGGGTTTAGGTCGGGTACTGGGACCATCGAGCAAACCATCAGACTGATGCTCCTATATTGGAAAGTGGTCATCTTGGGTAAAGGCTGCTTATATCTCGCCTTTATTGATCTACGGACGGCGTTCGATCTTGTCCCCCGGAGCCACTTGTGGAAGGTTCTGCTCGATTTGGGAATGCCCATTTATCTTTTATCTTTGGTGATCAAGCTCCATTCGGGGAACTTTGCCCGGGTGAGGTGGGGTAAGCAGGGTGAGAAGACAGCTAAAATACCGGTAAATAGGGGTGTCCGCCAGGGATGTGTGCTCGCCCCCACTCTGTTCTCGTTGTACGTGAATGGAGTGGTAGAACATCTTCTGGAAAATCCGTCCGACTCACCATCCCTAGCGGGCAGGAGAGTTCCCACCCTACTCTTCGCCGATGACACCCTGCTCATTTCTAAGTCGCCTATGGGATTACAAATTCTCCTTGATAACTTTCAACTCTTTTGCGAGAAAAGGGGCCTTCAAATCAATACAGATAAAACCAAATATTTGATCCTCAATCCTCCAAAAAAGCCTGGGAAACCACCATTATTAAATCAGGTACACTTGGAAAGGGTCAAAGAATTTGATTATTTAGGCATTCGTTTGTCCGACATCATGAGGTGGTCAACACACCTCCAAAAGATGTTGTTGAGCCATAAAAGGGGGGTAGGGGCTCTTCTTAAAGAGCAGCGCTCATCTTCCTTTAAACCTATAGCTCCTGTATTGGACATTTATTGGTAAAATCAATACAAAAAAGAGATAAAATTCATTATACAAAATACTCTGATTTGATTATTTGCACATGTTATAGATATGGATACTATATTTGCGATGACATGAAATTAATATATGTGATTGGAGTTAGAGGCTAGAAATGTAGCTATGTATTTATACAGAGCATACAAATATTACCTTATTTGTTGGAGCCCTGGACTCAATGGTAAAAACATAGACCTCAGAATCCTCTAAAACGTATTCATACAGTAACCACATTTTTGTATGTCTGTAAGGCTTAAATTCATGTATTTATACAGGAATGTTCAGAAATATAATAAGCGGTCATGTGAAAAATGTATTTTTCGAATTTATTTCATGGTCATCCGATTTTGTAAAGAGATATCTGAATTAACATAGTATTTCCTCACTGTCAATTGTCACATGACTGCGTCACATGGTGTAGGGGGAGTGCACAGATAAGCATTTAAAAAAGTGATTTGTTTGCTGAAGCCGTTATGTGATCAAGGGCTTTTCAAGCCCAAAACGCGTCATCCTGTTGAACTTGGCAACAAGAAAATAAACGAAAACATCTTGCCAAATCCGTGTGTGGTCTGTTCTCCTTCTTCGCCGGCTTATCGTAGCTGGAAGTGGTTTGGAGAGTTTTTCTGGATTTCAAATTACAGAAGTGGGTTTGCTTCCATCAACAGACTCCCTTCTCGAAAGCGGCAGCTGTCTTCAAACATTTGGTTTTTTGACTCTGTGGTGGAATATATATATATATATATATATATATATATATATATATATATATATATATATATATATATATATATATATAATTACTACATTTAAATATATATGCACACTTTAAGAAAAATTCATTCACAGTCGTGTATAGTATGCCACACAATACAAAAAGAAAAGGGCCAAAGTCAACAGAATAACACACCAAATCTTTACCGTAAAGGTGCTTTATGAAGGTTTGATAGTTCCACAACCAGCCGACACGTGTTTCGTCGCACGGGAATAGTGTCTTGGTTGTCCCCCATTGACCTTACACTCCTGGACATGCAACCCAGCTTGTATAGATGTCTAGATCATTAAGTAATTTCTAACCAAATGCCAATACCTATTTAGTAACTTTCTGATGGTATTATGTTCAGTACTATAATCGGAAATGGACCTGTGCTATTTTAGGCTCTGCTGTTTGTTCCTACGGGGTTTGAAAAAGACTGCTTCCCTCTTCAAGCCTTTGGTTTTCTCAATTGATTTATTAATCACGCCATCTGTCTAACCTCTCTCCTTAAATCTTGCTACCATCTCCTTAATAGCAGTTTCAAATTCCTTGTTTTTGCTACAGTTTCTGTGCATGTATACTGCCTCTCCATATAGGATGCTGGCTACTAGATTCAAAAGATGGAAACTGCTGGTGTGCAATACTGTACTGCCCGAGGTAGATTTCCTAGAGATCCTGGTCTCTAACTGGTGATCATTAACATAAACCAGTAGATCCAGGAAATCTACCTCTGAGTTTCTAACAGAACTGGTAAATTGGAGATTAAGGTTGTTTTGCTTATGCCTGTGATAAGTTCAATGGCACTCACTTCTGATCCCCTCCATATACCAAACAGGTCATCTGTGAATCTGGTCCACAATACAATGTTATCATTCCATGCTGGGCTGAATTGGGTCTGGATCACCTGCTCCTCCCACTTCCCTTATGCAGAATATCATAGCTGTGTGTGAAGCAGGTGCCAATTTCTGAACCTCTCACCTGCCTGTACATTTGGGGCCAGATGTAGGTGCCCAAATACCGGTCGGAAACGGCCGAAAATACCGATTTTCGGCCGTTTCCGACCAGTATTTGGGCATTGTTATGTAGGGGTGTTGAAAACATACATATTCGGTAATTTTACCGAATCGGTAACATTACAGAATCAGTAAATTTACCGATTCTGTAAATTGTACCGATTCGGTAAATTTAACGATCATTAAAATTACCTAATATGTATTTTCAAATGTAGCAGTGCTACAGGGCTTTCAGGATTCGGTATTTACCATGTAATACTATTACATGGTAAATAACGAATCCCTGTGTACATGCACATCTGTGCATGTACACCTGTGCCATGTGGCACACAGACATGCCCTAAGGGCATGTATGTGTATCACATGGCACACAAGCCTGTAACAGGGGTGCAACAGGGTGTCAAAGTGACACCCTGTTCCCCCTGTCAATTCGGTAATTTTACCGATTTGGTAATTACCAAATCGGTATTTGCTATTGATTCTTATGGGCTTCAAGGCCCATAGGAATCAATGGCAAATACCGATTCGGTATTTACCGAATCGGTAAATACCGAATCTTACCGAATCGGTAAAAATTACCGATTATTTATCTACATCTAATTTACCGATTCATAAATACTGAATCAGTAAAATTCAGTATTTATGAATCGGTAAATTAGATTTACCTACATCTAGCCCTTAATTGTTAAACAGGAAGTAAATTATTTTCATAACACTATTTTACCATATTGGTGAACACCTCTGTATGCCTCAGAAGTGGCAAAGGTCGCACACAAAGAAAGTGTTTCATGGCTTGAAAACCATCTCTGTGCCTATTACTTGTATAGTGCAAAATCCATCCATTGCAATAAAAAAGAAGCTGTTTTCCCATGGGATATCAACTTTTTTTTTAATTTATTTTTTTAAACTTGTTTTTATTAGCATTTCGATATTGCACAATACAGACCATATCATGAGACATATACACAATAGGGTGCATAAACAACAGTGGAGGTCGAGAATGGAGGAACAGTGGCGTGTGGGTCGGATCCGTGTGGTCCATGTGCTAGCAGTAGCAAGAAACGTGTGGGGTATAAACCAGGGGAAGAAGCATGTGGGTGCGAAGTGTGCGTAGGAAAGGGGGCGGTATGGGTCTGGTGAGACTGGACGTGACTAGGTGTATCGCGGCATCGTGGTGCTATCAGAGAGGGGGCCGAAGAACTGCATCGGGAGGCCAGGGGTGGCGGAACTGGGTGGGGGAGTTTCCGGAGCTCTCTCCTGTGTCAGCTGTTTGAAGCTGTGGATTAGCATGGCTCATTCCATGGAGATGGGACGTTTCCGGTACCCCTTAACCTCTTCTTCACGTAAAGCATCCTCCTCCGCCGCCGCCCACTTACACACTGCTCCCACCCATGCCGCTAAGGGGGGCCCGCAGGGGATCGCCAGTGCATGGCTATGCTCCTCTTTGCCAGTAATAGTGCCAAGAAGATGAAACGCTTGTGTGCCCAGAGATGCTTGTGGATCCTGAATATGCCCAGCACGCTGGCCTCCCATGTGGCGAGGGTGGTAAGACCCGTGAGGTCCATCAGAGTGGTGTGGATCGCTTGCCATAGAGTGTGGAGGGTAGGGCAGCTCCAGAACATGTGATGGAGGTCTGCGTTCTGGGAGTGACATCTGGGGCAAAGGAATTGGGAGTCGGGGTAGAATTTTTGTAGGCGTGCTGGTATTAAATATGCCCTATGAAGAATGTTGTATTTTACGTTTTTGATACGGGCATTTCTAGATGTCTTTTTGGGGGCCTTGAGTGCCTTGACCCATTCAGAGTCGTGTAGTGGACGTCCGATTTCGTCTTCCCATGTGGCGCGCAGCGCTGTTAGGGGTGTGTGTGCAATGTCGCATAGTGCCATGTATAGCCAGGTAACCAGCTGTCTACCCGTCCCCATGTGTAGGATGGCGTGTCAAACCGGATGCGTATCTGGTTCCCCAGCCTGAAGGTTGTGATGGGGGTGGAAGCCCTCCAGGAGCTGATGATAGCGCAGGAACTGACCTGGGGGGAGGTCGTACTTGGTCACGAGCTTTTGGAAAGGTTTGAGCTGGCCCTCTTCAAAGAGGGATTCCATGTCCGTGATCCCGCATACCGTCCATGCAGTGAGCGTGTTGGTCGGGAAGTATGTATCGAGCCTAGGCCAACCGACCAGCGGAAGTAGTGGGGAGTATGGGGGCGTATCGGGCGACATGCGATGTACCCTGAGCATGCACCGACGTGCCACCGTCACCTGTAAGGGATATGTCCACCGTGGTTTCGTACCCGGGAGAAGGAGTCGGGTGAGTTCCGGAATGGGGATCTCTCCCATCTGGGTGTGTGTTTCGCCCATGTACCGCCCCGCCGTCCAGTAAGAAAACCACTGGAGTTGAGCCGCCAGGAAATAAGACTCGAAGGAAGGGGCGCCTAGGCCTCCCTGGGCGGTTGTCAGTTGCAGCGTCTTGGGTGCTGTTCTGTGTCTACCCGATCCCCATATTAGTGTACGTAGGAGGGAATCAAGATCGTGGAAAAAGGCCCTGGGTGGGATGACCGGAAGGTTCAAGAAGTGGTACAGGAGTCGGGGGAGAATGATCATTTTAGCTAAAACCACACGACCTATCGGGGCGAGTGGAAGCTTGGATCAGAAGCCGGCGCCGAGCGGACACCAGCCAGCGCCCTACAATGGTTTCCCTCGAATAGATCGGTCGGGGAGTGGTAGAGACGGATCCCGAGGTATTGGGGTGCCTCCGCTGTCCAGGACATTTTCTGTGCTCCCACCCAGATGTCGCAGGGAGGCATTTCCGGATGAAAGGGGTAAATTGTGGATTTGTCCCAGTTGACTCGGAGCCCGGAGGCGCTCACGAAGTCTGTAAGCGGCGACCATATGGGAGTAAGGTCGTCCGAGATGTCTCTTACATAAATCAAGAGGTCATCAGCGTACATGGATACACTGTGGGTGACGTCCGCGATCGGAATACCCCAGTGGACACCCTCCTGGCGCAACCGAATGGCAAGGGGTTAGACCGCAAGGGCAAACAGGAGAGGCGAGAGCGGGCAGCCTTGCCTCATACCCTTCTGCACCGCGAAGGTCGCCGAGATGTGTTTCCCTATTCGGACCCGTGAGATAAGGTTCGTGTACAGTAGCCGTGTGTACGCTGTGAGGACCGGGCCGATGTTGAGCCGGCGCAGGATGGAGAACAGGTATGACCAAGTGAGGGTGTCAAATGCTTTCTCAAGGTCTAGGATGAGGCAGGCAGAGCGTGGGAAGAGATTTTTCGCTTGGTCCTGTACATGAAAAATACGACAAATGTTCTGGGACGTGTTCCTGCCGGGGACGAACCCGCATTGATCCGGGTGTACTAAGGGGCGTATAATTTGAATATATCTATCGGCCAAGATTTTCCCTAGGATTTTACAGTCAGCCGACAAAAGTGTGATGGGGCGATACGATGACATAAGTTGTGGGTCCCGGTGTGGTTTCAGAAAGGCCACTATGACAGACTCCTGCAGGGATTGGGGGAGCGTCCCCTGTTCGAGGGCTGTCGCAAACATCGAGGTTAATTGCGGTACTAGTAATGGGGAGAATGTTGTATAGTATTCTAGCGGAAGCCCGTCTAGGGCGGGGGCCTTTTGACTGGATAGGGCGTGTGTCGCGTGGGTGACATCTGTAGACGTTATAGCGGAGTCCAGTGTCTGTTTGGTAGCGTCCGCGATCGTAGGCAATGTCAGTGGGTCAAGGAAGAGGTCCACCGAGGATTGGGAGATTATTTGTGGGGCGTTGTATACCGCCGCGTAATAATGTTGGAACGCTAGGAGGATTTTGTGTTGGGAACGCGCTAGGGTACCATCAGGGGGGAGGATGTCGGTGATCGGTCGGATCTCTGTGTCTTGGCGCGCCAACCAGGCGAGCATGGTGCCGGTCTTATCTCTATCTTTATGTACTCGGGCAGTGTATGCCCTAAAATTGTATTTGCGGAGGTCGGCGCAAGCCGACTGATAGGCCGTTTTAGCTTCCGCCGTGAGTGCAGCATGCTCTTCGGAGAGGTCGTCCCGCTTGGTGACCATGGCGAGATGTTGTTCCGTTTTGGTGAGCGCACGTTCTAGTGTTCGCCGAACCCCGGTGATTTGCTTAATACATTCCCCGCGTGCCACCACCTTGAAGGCATCCCACTCCACCAACAGGGATGAAGCGGTCCCGCATTGTGGGCAAAAAAGTCTTGTATGCTCTGCGCGTGTGCATGTTTAAAGACCTGGTGGTCAGACACTCCCGAGGTAGTCGCCATGTGGGAACTGGGGGGTGTGGGGGGCGCCAGCTGAGTCGTAGGATGTGGGCGTCATGATCCGAAACGATCCTACCCAGGTAATCCACGGAGACCACCTTAGGGAGGATCGGTGCGGAGCAAAGGAACCTGTCAAGGCACACCCATAAGTTGTTGGGGACAGAGTGGAAGGAATACAAGTGGGTGTGTGGGTGTAGGTGTCGCCATGCGTCTGTGAGAGTCCAGTGCCGGGCCCAAGCGTGGAGCTTCTCCGTCTGCTTATGAGTCAGGGAGCGCTGGGGTGAGGGGTGTGAACGGTCTAGGGCGGTGTCGAGTGTGCAGTTGTAATCCCCTCCCAGAAGCCAAGGGGTAGAGGTAATCCCCTCCCAGAAGCCAAGGGGTAGAGGTGAATAGGGCTAAGATTCCAGTGAGGTGGTCCCAGAATTTGTCCTGCTCTATGTTTGGGGTGTAAATGCTACCCAGGAGGACTGCTTGGCCATCAAGGAGCCCCTCGAGTAGGGCGTATCTGCCCTCCTTGTCAACCACCCGGCAAAGTTCCCGGAAGGGGGTCCCCGGCCTGACCCATATCAAGGCGCTCCGTGCAAACGCGGAGTAAGATGTCGCGCAGATTGTGCTGCGCCATTTTGTCTGCAGTCTTGTCACCGGTGACGACATATCCAAACGAATACCCTGCTAAGGGGTGGGCATACCAAGAAACTGCGGGGCGCAGCTTTTGTACTTGCGAGGCTGTGCGCGAATCAGGCCTGTGAAGGAGTGGCAAATGTCGCGCGTTAGCCAACATTGTACATTGGTGGCAGGAGAGCCGTGTTAAGGGTGACGCACATCTGTGTGTGCTAGATGCCCATAGGGGCGGTAAGGAGGTACAGTCACTTCAAGGGTGCACCCGATTGTCCATCTAGGATAGCGGCTGCTGTTTATGGGGTGACCAGAGGAGGGGTGGTGGAACCACCGCCGGAAAGAGTGCCATCACTATCGTTGTCCCCCTCCGATGAGAAGATGTGCAGAGGTTGAGTAATGCCCTGCATGAGGGCGATGCCTGCAGATCAATGACAGCCTGTGAGCTTCTCGGCGCTCCCGCACGATCTGTGTCAAATCCGAGGAGTCCAAAGGGGAGGAATCAGTCCCGCTGGCGGCTCCCCAGCACGAGCGTCTCAAGCCTCGTCTGCTGGATCTTGCCGGTTTGGGATTGGGGTTACGTGGATTTCCGCCCTGGACTGCAAGGGGCAGTGAAGATCCGCCCAATCCTGCACCTCTTCCGCGGAGAAGAAGATGGCAGTGCCTTTGTGTAAGATCTTGAGGCGCGCTGGATAGAGCAGGGAGTATTGAACGTTGTTCGTCTGGAGGCGCCTCTTGACATCGAGGAAGGAGGAACGCTGTTGTTGGACAGCACGTGCGTAATCTGGAAAGATCATGATCCAGCTGTTTTCCACTTGCAAGGGACCCGCCGACCGAGCCGCTCAAAGTACTGCATCACGGTCACGGAAGTGAAGGAATTTTGCGAGCATCGGCCTCGGGGGGAGACCCGGTTCCAGTTTCCTGTTTGGTACCCTGTGGACACGTTCTATGGAGAAGAACGCAGTGCGGTCATCGGCTGGGGTGAACGATTTAATCCATGTTTCCATGTATTCCAAGGGATGGAGGCCCTCAATGCCCTCCGGCAGGCCCAGGACGCGAAAGTTGCAGCGTCGAGAGTGGCCCTCCAAATCGTCCGCGCGCCCCTCCAGGGCCGCCATGCGATGTAGGACCTCTTGTAGCGTGGTTTGCTGTGCTCTGACCGTGGGTTGCAGATCGGCCAATGTCTTTTCCCCGTCCTTCACCTTATCCGCAAGTTTCCTGTGATCGTCGCGGATCAGGCCAATATCCGTGGTCAGGGTGCCAAGTCGCTCCTCCATGGTGAGCCGGGATAATTCAATGGCTGCTAGTACCTGGTCGAGTTTTGCCGAGAGGGTGGTGTCAGCAGGCGGCGCGGTAGATTGTGACCATGCCCGCGTGTGCGGCATATTTTCAGGGGCAGTCTCGGGTACCAGGGTGGGCTGCGTGCCCTTGGGTTACCCCATAGTGGCGATGTCCAAGGTAATCTCCCGGTGAAGACCGTGGGGTAATGGAAGGCGCTCCCCAAGTGCTGTGTTCGGGTCAACGGGGTGGGGCGTAAGTCGCTGCTCCGTAGGTGTGTGCCGACCAAAATGAAAGGAGGATCCAACGAGGAGTGGTGTGGTACAACCTCCTCGCGCCTGAGGAGTGGTTAGCCTGAAAGGAGAGGTCCAGAGACGGGGTTCCCTTCACACAAAGGCAATGCGGGAGGCAGCAGGGGGCCCCCCAGGTCTCGCAACCTCATGATGGGGGCAAGGTGGTCAGCAGGATTCAGGGTGGGCACTTCGATGGAGAGCACCAGTGTCAGGCAGCCACCGTGGTGGAGAGAAGATCTGGCCGCCCAGAGGAACCTCCCCAGTGGGTCACTGTAGAGGTCGCGACAAGTGGCACATAGGCGTGTAGGTGTCCACGAGGAGCGGCCATGGGAAAGCCTCACTGCTCGTCCCGATCAGGCGCCATCTTAGGGTCAGGCACAGTGGACAGCGAAGTAGTTGCAGGGGCTCAGCAGTGGTCCAGGCTCAGGAATGGGGCCCCTGAGGCACACAACACCTGCCTTATCCAGGAGGGAAATCGCCAGGCAACACTCTGTTGTATGGGCTCCACGCCGGGAGCCGGGTGCACAGCGACGGTGGAGTCGTGGCAAGTCAGGGTTCCGCTGGTCAGGAGGTAGGTCCCCACTGGAAGGATGAGTCTCGTGGGTGGTCGCAGCAGCCTCTGACGCCCCTCAGCAACCGCCGCCTTGCAGGAGATGGTGGTAGGAGGCGGTCGGGGACAGCCAGCTCAGAATCACTGGGTCGCGGTGGCCATCTTGGGATCAGGCGCGCGTCCCCGGCGAGAGTATGTCCCCGTCTTCTGTGGTTGCCAATGAGGGTGCCCGGGACATAGGGGGCCAGTAGTGGTCCATCCCCAGCAGTGGGGCACCTGTTCTCGTCGTCTGCAGCTAGTACCCCGCCCGGGAGATCGCCGGACGGCACTCCGGTGCAGGGGTCGTGTATCGGGAGCCAGGCACCCAGTCGCGATGGGGTTGCGCCGAGGGGCAGGAGGCAGGCCACCCACAGCAACCCCCGATGTCTCACCGCAGTCGCCGCCAAATGGGGGAGTGCGACCATCTTGGGCTCCGGCGCGCTCCTCCGGTGAAAGCGAGAGTGTCTCCCCTCTCCCTTAGCAAATTCAGCACAAAACATGACAGGGATTTAAATGGTGTGCTTGCTTCCCAGTACACTTTCAAATCCATGGGGGAAATTATATTTTCTTCTGTGATAACTTCTTATATCCCTTGGATTTCATTTTCTAGCTGTTTAAGTGCTATCATTAACTTCATGTCAGAAACTTCGAGATTACTATTTTTGGCTTGGGTCCTGAGTTGAGTTTTTTGTTTTACTTGTGTACGATACAACTTCTAGACTTTACGTTTCTCAAGGCATAACAACAACAAGTTTAGTTTCAAGATTATTTCTTAGGATTGACACAAGGTTATATCTGACTGACTGATTTTCGATGCACTGTCTGAATTCATTTGCGGATGTATTTGCGTTTCACCTTGTTGTCTAGTGTTTTTGAGTATTTGTTGCATCATCCTATTTTGCGCCTCCTTTTACTTGTTCGTCTTTCTTTCTCATTCTTAAACTAGCACATCCCTTGTTCTTTGGTCATTGGTGCCAGTTTCTACCTCCGAGCTTACTATTGATGTTGTGTCACTATGGTAATGTTCTTGACTCTGTCGATTACTATCTGAGAGCTTCGGTCTTCTGATAGTGCTGAACCAGTGGGCAGAGGTAAAAAGCTATCCTCACTCATAATCGTTTTTGTCTCATTTAAACTTTTGTGCTTTTCACTTGATAATGATTTCTTCTTGTTTGCCAAGCATTACTTTAATTTTTGCCCTAAGTGCATTCAGTTTCTCTTGATCAGTCTCTTATGCTACTTCTGTGTTTATTTTGTTGATGTCTTGTAAAAGGAGCTTTTCTGTCTACGTCACCGTACTTGGTTAAGATATGAACTAAGAATGCTGAGGCATCTGTGATACTCTGTGCCCACTCCTTGGGCATATCTTGATGCTGTTTCTAAAGGCTTTAAGCTACTAGGATGCTTAATCCTCCTGGGGTTCTGCCGACTTCCATGTACCTTTAAAGAGATTTGCTTCCCTACCATTTTGTTAGTTCAGTACGTGATAATGTTTCCAGCCCTCTCAATTTGTTGGCGCTCCAAGTACTGGATCCTGCACTGGCCTAATTTACTTTGGAAACTCTTTCTCTCTCCTCCCATTCCGTGACTGCATTGGCAGATATGACTGTTGTTGTTTCACTGATAGTGAGAAAGTCAGACAATCACTCGCGATGCTCTACACATGAGTGCCCCTCTCCTGCAATGGCTGTCTCTTACCTAAGGAAGTTAACTGGTTGTTGTGCATCGTTTGACCCTCTGACTGCTAGTGCTCAACCGCCAGGATTCTCGTAACCTGCGGGGGGCTCCGCTGCTTTTCTTGGTAGCCACTCTGTGGTTGTAGTTATGGTTGGCTGAGATAGGGCGTTTCTCTGTTTTTTCGAACCGTGGGCGGAGTATACGTAGTGGTGCTCCGCGTGGTTCCACTGGGTAAAAAAAAAAACTCTGTGGAACTACGCGGAGCTCTGCTCCAACCCGGGACCACAGTCACCACACAAAGCAGTATACTTTTTGTACAAAACACCACTTACCTTGTCTTCTGCCTGCCCTGCTCCTCGCCGCAGTGTCTCACTTCTTTCCGCGTCCTATTCCTCGTGTCCCTGTAGGTATTACGTCTTCCGTAAGCTGCGCATGCGTAGTACACTCATGACGTAATACCTACAGGAACACGAGCAGGAGGACGCCAGAAAAAGGGAGACACAATAGGGAGGAGGAGTGAAGGCAGAAGACAAGGTAAGTGGTGTATTAAAATATATTTTAATGGGGCTGGCCTCGTGACTAGTGGAGTGGTGTGGCTCACTGGTTAGGGGCGGCAGACCAGGAAGCAGAGGATGTCCCCGGACCAGGGTTCAATTCCTGACGCGGCAGGGTCGTGGACCAGGGTCAGCGGACTTGATAATTCTCGCCTCGGTGCCTACTCTAACCAGGGATCACACTCGGCAACTCTGGGCATTAGCTTGCCTTATCTCCACAACGGCCCCCCACATATGCCGGGATGCCTGGTTTCACCTTGGAGATACCCAGTAGGGACTATCTCACGGGGAAAGCCAGGACGGGTTCCCCAGCGGTCTACAGCGCGGAGATACCCCATGTGGGGTGATTCAGGCGCTTTACAAGACATCATTACATTACTCCACTCCGCCACTGAGGCGGAGTTTTGCCCATCTACGCGTTCCCAGCGGAGCTTGGAGTTGGTAAATCTCTGCAAACTCCGCTGGTGGAGCGGAGTACGATGCCCGTGATTCGTTTTTTCACCATTAATAACTTTGCAGCCATTCAATGAACCTCCTTTACAAAGTTGTAGTTTGGGAGATCATGGAAAGTTTTGCAGAGATTTGTCAAGGGGTTGCATAGTTAAAAGAAGGATCCCAAAACAGATTTTGACTCCAATATATTTTACATGAACGTTTTGTGGCAGATGTAGCACAAATACGCAGGTACTGATTTGCAGAAAAATGCAAAATATAGTATAAAGATGATCCCTTTTTATGTGGCAACCAAATTGGTTTAGTGGTTAGTAAGTTATAAGGCAAATAAATCTAGTGATATCTGTTGTTTCATATGTAGCACAATTCTAATAAAAGTAACAACTAGGCCAAAAAATACTCTTGACTGCATATGTAAAGTTTCAGATTTACCATATGAACAACTGAACGACCCATTATGGTCACATGCTAATGGAAACCAATAAATAAATACATAACAATAGTATACATCTTAATAACCCTTGGCTTTCTTTGCATGCTCTCTGGCTCACAAAATAAACTGTGCCCTACAAGCCAAACAAAAAACATGTTTCCTATATACTCCTATGCAACAAAATGGAAAAGTGACCTAACAGTGAGCTATATAAACTACTATATGGAGGACATGATAATTGGCCACTGGGAAAAAAATACAATCAGTGTTTATAACAACAAATATTGGTTTTCATTCTCTTTGGCATTAATATGTAGCACAATACTACTAAAAGTAGCAACAAAACTAAAAAAATAAACTATATCTCATGTGAAATGTTAGGAAGCAAGGAAACCCAAAAAATAAACTAGACGGCATGTGCAACGTTTCAAAAATTACTACATGAACATATAACAGACACATTTATGGCCACATGATTATGTAAACCAACAAGCAAATACATAACAAATGCAATAGATATAAAGAAAGAAGTAACATTAAATGTGATTGCCACTCTGTAGTTATATTTAGGATTCCCAGAGACAGGAATTTCTTAGATTTCTTTCTCCCTAATAACTTTTTACCTGTTTGACGAATTAGCACACAACATTCCAGACCTATAGCATTGTCTACATTTTCTGATGATGTAAATATTTGTAGTATATCGTTAATGGGGTGTAAGTTGTAAGAAAGTTCCCAAAACATGATTTTCCACAGAAACATTTTCCATAGAGTAGACTATTGCATTTCACATAGCAAGAAAACAGCTGAAAGGATTTACATTACATTTTGCAGGATTATACATTATGGTGCACATATGTTCCTTTTTGGATACTGCAGCTAAGTAGGGTAAGTATTGTTTAAGTTATAAGGCATTTAAACTTAGTGATATCTTTGACCATGGCACTTTAGTGGAATTTTGTGAAACTACAGTGTTACATGACAATGACAAGTCATTAGCTGATAGAATAATGATTGCCTTTACAAAAGTTTAATGTAGCCATGTTTCTTCGAGGCCTCTTTGCCAGTGTTTTGTGTTGGGGCCAAAGATGTAGGTAAGTATTAGGTTTTATATTTTTTGACACCTATTACCACTATAGTAAAGTGGTAATAGGTAGGGAAAATGAAATATATGTTTAGATATATTCAAATAAAATCTAAGAAGTACTGTTGTACTTACAAAATAAATCGTACAATATGAAAAAACACTACAATGCACCTTATTTCACATAGGTATTTACAATTTTTAACATATTTAATTTTGTAGGAAGAAAGTGTATAGAGTGCTGCAGGAATGCATAAAAAATACAGTGCAGCTTAAAAAAGAAGAAGAATTTCATAAGAAATATGGTACCTATTAGATACTAGCCCAGTGCTCTGTAAACCTATTCAAAAATAGGTTTAAAAAATACATGTCCCTACCTATTTCCACATTAGTAAAGTGATAATAGGTAAGGAACTACAATAAAACCTACTACCTACCTATATCTAAGGCCCTCATACACAACACAGCCAAAGCGTAGCAAAAACAATATGATTTCTATAAACAATCATTAGCCAATGGCATGCTGGCTTGTCATCACCATGTACCAGAGCATACTGCAAAGTTACCGTGGTATACATGGTCTAAAATATAACTAAGACCTAGCTGTATTATTGTATTGTGGTACCAGTGCATCAAACATGGTGCCACATGGGCAGAGTCACATGAATAAAGCCAGATGTACAAAGCAACACAAGGCCAAAAGAGAGCAGTTAGCTGCTTTGCGTTACTCTCCACACCATTATCTAAATTGCTGCTAAATTTCACATACACCATTACGCTATACATCATTCTACTCTTTGGTATTTCAGTGTATGCTACTCCAGTATGCACCACTCCACTCTAAGCCACTTTACTCAATGTCACTCCACTGTACGCCACTCCAATGTATGCCACTCCACTCTACGCCGCTTCACTGTATGGCACTACACTCTATGCCACTCAACTCTGCACTACTACACTGTATGTAACTCTATTGTATGCCACTGCACTCTACTCTCTTACACTATACACACCTCCATTCTATGACACTCCAGTCTATGCAACTCCACTTGATGATACGCCACTAAACGTTATTCCACTCTAAGCCATTCCACTGTACACCACTCCACTCTACCCTATTGTACTGTATGCCACTCCACTCTGCAAAAATCCACTGTACGCTGTTCCACTGAATGCCAATTCACTATATGCTAATCCACTCTACACCACTCCAGTGTGAAGTACTCATCTTTATGACAGTTTTTCTACCCTATTCCATTAGATGCCATTCCAATAAATGACACTCCACTGCATGCTATTACACTTTACCCCACTCCACTGTATACCTCTCCAGTCTACACCACTTCACTGTACACTACTCCACTATTCTCTATTCACTCTACACCACTCCACTGTACAAGACCCACTCAAGACCCACTCTTTGCCACCCCATTCCACGCTACTACACTGCACACAACTCAACTGTACGCCAGTCCACTGTACGCTATTACAATGTGCGTAACTCCACTCTACTCCACTTCTAGGTACCCCACTCCACTGTATGCCACTCAACTACACGTGACTCAACTAAATATTATTCCACTCTACGTCCTTCTACTGTATGCCACTCCACTATACAACACTTCACTGTATGCCACTACAGTGCACACTACCCCAACATACGCCAGTCCAGTGCATGCCACTCAACTCTACACCACTCCATTCTTTGCTATTCCATTGGATGCCACTCCACTGTATGCTATTGTACTCTACCTCACACCACTCTATAACACTGCCCTCTATAACCCTCCACTGTATGCCACTCCACTGTATGCTACACCACCATATGCTATTCCACTCTATGCCACCCCACTATACGTCACTGCACTGTATGCTGTTCCTCTGTATGCAATCTAATCTAGATCACTACAGGGAATGCTATTTCACTGTGTATCACTACATCGTACGCCACACTACTGTATGCTATTCTACTCTACGCTATTGCATTCTTCTCCTCTTCACTGTACTCCACTCTATGAAGTTCCACTGTACACTTCTTCACTGTACGCTATTACGCTGTGCAAAATCTTCTCCTCTTTACTGTATGCTATTCCACTCTGTGCCAACCCCACTGTACATCAATCCACTGCACTGTACTCCCATGTATGCCAATCCAATCTAGAACACTCACCTGTATGCTATTTTATGATATATGCCACTACACTATACGCTACTCTAATCTACGCCACTCCAGTGTATGCTACAGTCTACCCCACTCCACTGTATGCTATTCAACTCTCCTCCACTCCACTGTACTCCCCTTGATACTATTCCACTCTACGTCACTCTACCATATTACATTGTACACAACTCCACTCTGCACCAGTCCATTCTACACTATTACACTTTACAGAACTCTACTCTAAGCCACTTCAGTATATGCCACTCCACTAGATGCTACTCTACTATATACTATTCCACTACATTCTCTGGGACTGTATGCCACTCCACTCTATGTGCTTCCACTGTATGCCAGACCTCTTGTAAATCCAATGAGTGCTGGCAACACTAAATGTAACATCTGTGGTACCTCTTGCTGAAAATACATTAATGCAAAAAAAACTGAAGATGGACAGAATGTTGAACAAATCAAACATTCACTCCCAGATCTAGGTTACATTTTTTTTATTCGCCATGCCATTACAGTTTGGACCCAGACATGCAAATCAGTCATGGCCCTACTCCCCAAGGGAACAGTCAAGACTGAACTGCCAAGCCAGGTCCTCCCTTGACCGGAAACAAGCAAACAGGGGTGCAATCGTGAGCAAAAACTGATGGATTTAACCCAGATCTGTGACTGGGGTGAATATTTGATATGCTCAGCAATGTGTTTATCATCTTTTCTGTGTTGAAAATATATTATTGACAGCAAATTGCATATCACTTATGGAGCAGTCTTTCCTCTTTAGAAAATCCCCTTTGTTTTTCAAAGACAGTGAAGGGAAAATTGTAAGGCAAAAACTAGGCTTCATTTTCTAAATGTTATATTCATATTGGTTGAAATATAAAAACTTGCTGGCTGATGTATAATTATCTGGTGTCAGTATCTATTTCAAGCATGTGCATGAATTTACATCTTGTTCAAAAACGGCTAGTGTTGTAGTTGCAAATGACATTTTAGTCGTATGTGTTTGGCTGTAGTTTTAAATAAGTGCTGCGTGACCTGCCATCAATAAAAGAACTATGGTTGATTTGTTTGTTGACTCACCTGCTTCCACTTCAGTGTGAAGCATGGTGTTTATGGGTAACTGCCCAGGGCCCAGTACCAGCTGACTACCATGGGGCCCAGTGCCTGGGTGCCACCTTTTAACAGCCTCCAGTGTTGTGAGCCCAAGGCTCTCATTCCCTGAACCTCAGAACTATTGTCTAACACCTTGAAGACCAGGGAAGGGGGACCCTTCCACTGGGTCCCAAAGCCATGGTGGGGTCTGCAGCACTGCAAGGTCAATCAAAGGGATACCCCATCTCCTGAGCCTTGCCACAGTGATTCCAGACATACCACAGACTGTGCTGAAGCGAGGCTCAGAGAAGGGTACCCCTTCTCCACTGCCTCTTCAGCATGGTCCAGTGCTGTGAGACCCAGTGAAGGAGTTCCTCTTCAAAACTACAGAAAATTAGCAACTTGTTTATTCCTACAACTTACCGGAAAACAGAGACTGTGCATATAAGACACAAAAAGCAAAAACGATTTAGATGGGAAGGCTTTACCCACTTATTCATTGCACATTTCATCATAGGCCATTCTGCCCACCAAGGTAAGATAATACCAATATGGTGGTGTCGACCTCTTGGGGAGGAAGAACAAAGTACATGTTTTCTTGTCATATGAAGGGTTCAGATGGTAAATATGAAACAGCCTCTGTGTTAACCCAGAATCCTCATTTACTTTGTGGGTAGGATTAAAAACAGAACAGGATGCTAATGTGAGCCTATGTCTTGGGCATCCTCTCTTTTTGTAGTTTGCCAACATGTTTCTGCCTCAACAATATATTTTGAAGGAAAGTCTAGGGCCTTCATCAGGGCATTAAGGTACCCAAATTATCTGTTCTGATTACTCATCTGTACGTAAGAGTACGCCTTACCTCTAACCATCCAAAAGTTTTTCACCCACATATTACAAGCCTCAGGCTTTCCTGGGAGAGCTTCTTCACCTGTGTCTCACAGTGATGGTCCAGACTCCATCACTGTGACATCCTGTTTTCTGCATGACTGTCCTTCATTCAAGACATCTGTCCCATATCCCTCACTAGGCTGGTGTGGGACGCCAAATGAACAACTTTTTACCACCTCAAAGTAACAGGATTAGTGAAAGCCAAGGTGTTTATACTCGCAGCAGATGAAGGTGAAGTACACCACTTAGAATTTGCCATTCTCCATCTTGATATAAGCATTTACTACATGACCTCATTCATTAAATTTAAATAATAAGGAAGGATGAAGAAAAAGATGCCAGCCAGAGTAATGAGTGCATTGAGACAAAGAGGCCCTGGGGAAAAGTAGTTGGGGAGGCAACACTGAAAATGTTAGTGTCTCTTCCTCAGCATACAGACTGCAAGCAACAAGTGCCAGCAAGGGGCCACCTTTGTTTACAATGTGAAGAACTCACAGTACAGGATGATGTGCTAAACGCAGGTTTACAAATTAGTTTTTACTTAACAGGATGCTAATAAGGATGCATGCACCACGAGCACTGAAGCGGACTTGAAACAGAAAGACATCGCTGGCTTTGAACCTTGAGTGGAGCAAATGTTTGGTCTCTATATCCACTTGCATGAATGATTTAAGATTCAAAGATCAAGCACATTTTGTAAAAAAAACATTTACTTCACACAAAACAAGCCCTTTGACTCCAATGGAGAACCAGGCTCACACATATGCTGAGTTCACTTTGTTGTCCATCCTTGCTCCATGGGCCGCAACTGAGCCACTAGATAATGAAATTTGATAGACTGCAGTAATCAGTCGACTACGCCTGCCATTGCCTGCCTCGAGATATCGCAAGTACCCATTAACGTTTAAACTGCCTGAGAGGCTGGGACTTTGTTGAGCATTATTTTACCGTAGCGCTCCGTTTGCCTAACTACGCTGTAATTAATATTTTAAAATTGATGCACTGCCTGCCTAACTAATTACTGCCTGATCTCACCGGTGCCACTGGCATCAGGATCGCGTTATCGATCCCTGTGCCCCAATCCGGGTTCGATTTTGGCTGAGGCCATTTTGAGCTTGCTGTTGTTGTTGTTTGCTTTCTGTGGCTTCCCTGCCCAGATCCCCACCCAGCTCCCGCCTCCCAGCTGACCATCCCTCGCCCCTCCCCCTCTTCTATCCGCATATGACAGATGTTTCTGCGCGCAGCGTTCACGCGCAGCGGTCGCGCCCTATGCGCGCCAAAGGTGCACCAAAGGTAAGCCCGTCTACGCCCGTCCGCGCCTGGACCGCGCCCAGCGCCAGACCCCCTGGTCCCCGCCTTACCCAGCCCACTCGCTTCACGTATGATGCTGCAACTCTCCTCGCCCTTAACCCCGGACACACACCACAATGCTACGAAGCTGCC
This sequence comes from Lissotriton vulgaris, assembly GCF_964263255.1. Taxonomy (NCBI): domain Eukaryota; kingdom Metazoa; phylum Chordata; class Amphibia; order Caudata; family Salamandridae; genus Lissotriton; species Lissotriton vulgaris. Next base: position 443,025,817 of record NC_141689.1, on the reverse strand, counting down.
CTGGGACGTACCCACGGTCCCTTCGCCTGCCGCTCCTGCAAATTTACCAGCGATAAGACCCATACCACATCCACTATCCCCAAACACAGCTCCGACTCTAACCACCTGAAGTGCATCCTGCTGAACACCCGCTCGGTCCACAGACACGCCACTGAACTCTGGGATCTACTCGACACTACATCACCGGACGTCGCCTTCCTTACTGAAACATGGATGAATGCATCATCAACACCCGACATCGCCATTGCCATCCCGGATAATTACAAGATCATCCGTAAAGACCGCACCGTCCAAACAGGAGGAGGCATCGCCATCGTCCATAAGAACACCATCAAAATCACGACCAACTCCGACGATAACCTTACAACCGCCGAACAACTCCACTTCCAGATCCACACCGACCCTAGGACCACACTCAGAGGCACCCTCATCTACAGGCCTCCAGGAACCAGTAAACAATTCAGCGAAGACATCACTGACTTCATCAGTTCACATGCCCTCGCCTCCGAGAACTACATTCTACTAGGAGACCTCAACTTCCACCTGGAAAAGAAAAACGACAGCAACACCACCACCCTTCTGGACAACCTGGCCAATCTCGGCCTCAAACAACTTGTTGACACCCCCACCCATGTAGCCGGACATACACTCGACCCAATCTTTACCTCCAGCAAACACATCTCCTTCGATCACACCACAGCTCTCCATTGGACGGACCACTGTTGTGTTCACTTTAGCTACAAAACCACCTCGACCCACAACCCCCCACAACCTATCCCCCGGAGAAAATGGAACAAAATCACCACCAACCAACTCCTCACATCGCTCAACCAGAACCCACCCGCCCTCTCATCGGACCCAAACCAAGCTGCCATCAAATTCAAACATTGGATCACTCACAGCGCTGACGAATTAGCACCCTTGAAAAACCATCACACCAAACAAGACAACAAAAAGGCCCCCTGGTTCAACGATGACCTTAAGAAATCCAAGAAGCTATGCCGTACTCTGGAGAAAAAATGGAGAAAAAACCCAACCACCGACAACATGACCACCTTCAAATAAGCCACCCGCAAACACCACCAGCTGATTCGATCCACCAAGAAATCAGCATTCAAGAATCGACTCGACAACAACGCCCATAACAGCAAGGAACTATTCAACATCGTCAAAGAATTCACCAACCCCACCGCAGCCTCAAACGATATCACTCCCTCCCAAGACCTCTGCGACTCGTTATCCTCCTTCTTCTACAACAAAATTGCCGACATACATAACAGCTTCGAAAACAGTTCCAACGAACAATCCTCTCCACCCCCCTCAGAACCTAAACCGCCCTCTAACAACCTCAGCGCCTGGAACCCAATCACCACTGAAGACACCATCCGCCTAATGAATTCCATCCACTCTGGCTCGCCAACCGACCCATGTCCCCACCACATCTACAACTAAGCAGACTCCATCATCGCACCCCATCTCCGTGATGTCATCAACTGCTCCTTCAACTCTGCTACCTTCCCAGAAAATTGTAAACATGCCAAAGTCAGCGCCCTCCTGAAGAAACCCACAGCAGACCCCTCTGAACTTAAAAACTACCGCCCCATATCCCTCCTCCCATTCCCGGCCAAAGTCATTGAGAAAGCCGTCAATAGCCAACTCGCCGGCTTCCTCGAATCCAACAACTCCCTCAATCCCTCACAATCCGGCTTTCGAGCCAAACACAGCACCGAAACCGCCCTCATCGCAGCAACAGACGACATCCGAACACTACTGGACAACGGAGAAACAGTGGCCCTCATTCTACTCGACCTCTCCGCCGCCTTCGATACTGTCTGTCACAGCACCCTCATACAACGCCTCAGCAACATCGGCATAAAAGGTAAAGCCTTGGACTTTCGTTCCTCGCCGGAAGAACCCAGAGAGTCCGCCTCCCCCCATTCAAATCAGAGGCCACCGAAGTCATCTGCGGTGTACCACAAGGTTCATCACTTAGTCCCACCCTCTTCAACGTTTACATGAGTCCCTCGCTTCCATCGCGTGCCAACACAACCTCAACATCATCTCCTACGCTGACGACACCCAGCTGATCCTTTCCCTCACCAAAGACCCCAACACCGCCAAAACCAATCTTCACGAAGGCATGAAAGAAGTAGCCATATGAATGAAAAACAGCCGCCTAAAACTCAACTCAGACAAAACGGAAGTGCTCATCCTAGGATCATCCCCCTCTGCTTGGGACGACTCATGGTGGCATTCGGATCTGGGCTCCGCACCCATACCCACAGACCACGCACGTAACCTAGGCTTCATCCTAGACTCCTCCCTCTCGATGACCAGACAAGTCAACGGTGTCTAATCCTCCTGCTTCAACGTACTTCGTATGCTCAAAAAAATCTTCCATTGGATCCCCACTGAGACAAGAAAGACTGTCACCCACGCACTGGTTACGAGTCGACTAGACTACGGAAACACCCTCTACGCCGGAATTACAGCCACATTACAGAAAAAACTCCAACGCATCCAAAACGCATCGGCGAGACTCATTTTGGACATCCCTCGCCAAGATCACATTACCGGCCACCTGAAAGACCTCCACTGGCTTCCCGTCAACAAGAGATTAACATTCTGTCTCCTCACCCACACACACAAGGCCCTCTACAAACTAGGACCCGAATGCCTCAACACTCGACTATCCTTCTACACACCCACCCGCCAACTAAGATCCTCCAATCAAGGCTTCGCTGCAGTCCCGCGTATCCAAAGATCCACCATGGGAGGTAGATCCTTCTCCTACTTGGCGGCCCAGACCTGGAACTCACTCCCCACTCACCTCCGCCTTACACAGAACCACATCTCCTTCAGAAAAGAATTTAAAACCTGGCTATTCGATAAATAATGAACCCCCTCCCCAAGCGCCTTGAGACCCTCTGGGTGAGTAGTGTGCTAAACAAATTCTTGAACTTGAACCTGAACTTGAACCCCATCTTATGTGCAATCTAGGTATAACCATGGCAACTGCAATACCTACTGCGACTAGGTAAAGGCCTATTCCCCTATCCTTTTCTGCCCCCATTTTCTAGGAACTGCTTCTATATCCGCTACCCAGAGCCTCTCTTACTTCAATCAAATACAATTGTAACCTGTACAGTGACAGATGTACCCCATCCACCCTAAAGAAATATGGCACTTCAAACTTTAACTCCGGATACTCTACCATTTCAAACCTCGCTTGCCTACAAAAACCCCTTGTATGCCTGTTAATCTTACGCCTGGTCATGGCAATGGCGGCTGTCTAGCTTGCCCCTCTCCAGTGCTGCACCAGAATAAATTCCATCCACATATTTTACGTCCCTGACCACTGCCTCCTGCCGTTTCCAACTTATCTTTTTTCATCACTTACAGCGACATGCCTTTACGTAACGCCAAATCATATTCTCCCAAATGTAAAACCAAAATTTCAGTACATCTGTGTCTGCACAATAGCTGATTCAGACAAGGCAACGATTCATGCCAATGCATACCACCTTTTCTATGCCATTGCACTGTAAAAGGCTGTCCGTCCAACCCAAGATTACCACCTCTGCCTTTTTGATGTTCATGTTGTTCCGCTCATTTAACAAATGAATGTCTGCCGATCTATATGGGCAAATCACTGTCATCAAGCCCAGCTACAACATTTGGAACTAGGAACTATTTTTTATCATAGACCAGAAGATCTATTAGAAGGTAATATAAGCAGAGCTATGAGAGGTATCAAGCGTAACCTAACGTTTTGGGCCACCCTGCCACTTTCGGTGGCAGGCCGGGTAGCACTCTTGAAGATGGTGGCGCTTTCCAGATTGTTGTACTATTTTAGGACACTACCACTCTGGATCCCGAATTCACTATTAAAGACACTCCGTTCTATGATAGGAGGATTCCTGTGCGGGAACGGCAGGCGGCGAGTGGTGTTGACCACAATGATGCGTCCGCGGATAGAAGGGGGATGGACGGTTCAAGACTTTGAGCTGTATTATCTGACAGCTTAACTGCAATGGCTTACCCAGGCAGTGGCCAGGGAGTTTAGGGGCCCGGATGGCCTGGAAGATCGGTGGATTCCACGCCTTATATTGTCCTTTCTTGTTCTTCAACAGCGGCTGCAACTAGGTTCCCTTTCTCAAGAGGAGCGGTCGCTGAGGCAGTGCTGGAATCAGAGTCGTCGTAGAGCTGGGATTGTAGGCCCATATGCTCCGGAGATCCCTTTGGGCATGTGCACCACTCTTCCGCATGGGGGGATTGGACTACTTTGGCCACATGGGAGGAGATCGCAGAAAGACAGATAGAGCCCGACATGGGTACATGCTATTACACTGGTTTCCGCACACACCTAAAGTGAAAGTCACAAATAAGTTCCTGGACTTAGGATTGCTGTTGGCCAAAAGGGACCTCACAGTGCATTGGAAATCTAGGCAGAGGCCCGACTTTGTACGATGGAAGGCAGAATTAATCAAATGGGCAACAAGTGAAATCACAGTTCGGCTTCAGCATGCTAAGAGGTCCAACAATGATGAAGCGTTAGAGGCTGCGAGGGCGTGGGAGGCATTGGTAATATCGCTACAGACTCCTGATGTAGACTTGGATGAAGACTCGGCTCTAGATCTACTGATGTGAACACCTTGAGTTATCGGACTAGTAGGGGAACCCCTGACGTCTTATATGGTGCTATTATTGCAACGGAATGATAAGACGCTGGATTGGGTAACCCAGAAGTTACCAGGCTCTATAACCTTGAATAATGTAATTGATTATTCTCCTCGCTTTATGACGACAGGACACACCGGTGGTCGGGATGGGTGAGGAGGGAGGTGGGAGTGGGACTGGCTTGCTTAGATGTTTATGCAAATACCATTTAACTGGTGAGGGCTTGCTTTACTAGCGGAAAATGCTCCCAATTACGATTCTAGACTGCTATAGTGAAAACGGAATCTAAAAAATCGATTATGGATGATATGTACGCAATTGCATAAATGTAATGACTAGTACATTGGGAACAATGCATCATGGAATCGCAAATGTAGTGTATATGTAAGCAAGCAGCCAAGACAGAGAATGTCAGATGTTTGTTGTTTGAAATTTAATAAAAACACTTTACAAAAAAAAAAATAGTGTGGTAAATTAGTAAACCTGGGATTGGATGTTGTGCCACCTAGTCCTCTGCTGTAACCCACTGGTTGGAGCACATCTAGTGGTGAAGCCTACCCACCCCAGTGAATTGTCCACCTTGTTGTAGATCCTATCAAGCATCTTTCTTCAAAGTACTATCTACCTGAATTAAGTACATTTCTAAATGTTCCCAATATTTGCCGTTAAGGAACTAAAACCTGAAGGAGATTGTAAGACATGTTATTGTGGATATAGGACAAGTAATTACTGTGCACCATCCTTTGTTCACGTTGATGTTTATTGTTGGTGTTCCAGGACATAAATATGATATTTTCTTTTATTTTGATAATTAAATTACTCTCTTTGTACTCTTGATTCCGCATGGGTAGTGATAGCCACACAGATGAAGTATGGCATAGTAATTATGCCAAATAAATTCAATGTGGGGTCAAATCTACAGATATTAAAGAGACCATGGGGCTGTTGTAGAGGAAGGGACTGGGTGCAATTGAATGAAACCCCACCGTGACTCATGTCCCCCAAAATAAATGTCTTCTGACGTGTCTGTGCACACAAATTGCTGTTGCATGCAGTCTCCTGCAAAGTGGTATCGGAATGATGCCAACCTAGCTGCCCTCTCCTAGGCCTTTCTGCATTGTTCCAGCCATGTTCAAGACTCCAGCACTCTGAAGTCTTCGGATGGAGGCTCCTTCCTCAGGCTCTTGCAGCCATGGTCTAGCCATGATCCTGGCATAGTGCTACAATACCTTGGATAAGTGCATGGTACAGTGAAACCGTCTGTACTATGTGCAGGATACTGCTGAAGCCTGTAACTTCTTCGGAAATGTCTGACATTACATTGCACATGGTTGAACAATGTCTGCGCAGTTCTGGCAGTCAGGAATCTGTACAAGGTGCAGTGAGGTCTGCACAGAGTCCCTCTATTAGGCACAGGTATTGGGATCCAATGTTGTCTGTTATGCATCTCTGCTTAGCCAAAGGAATTCTGCTCTGTACAGTCTGTAACCTTTGCTCTACTGCCTGTCATCCACATAAGTAGGACTCAGCACTTACTGCCTGCCAAATACAAGTCCAGGATAGGGCACTGCCTGCACAGCATTGGCTGCCCTGCATAGGAACAGCATCAGGGCTGAACAGGTCAGACTGGGAACCCTGTACAGTGAATAGCGAGCAAGCCTGACCAATCATAGGGGGGTTTTGGGTAATTCTCCCCAAAGAACATCTGGGGGGAAATTGCAAAAATGGTTCATTCTACAATAGATGTTTCAATATATATTCAATTGTATTAGCGTTTAAAGCATAGTGAATGCCGATCTCAAAGTACACAGGATACAACAATCTTTGTTGGGGCTCTTCAATCATACCCTCACTATCACCCTCCAACAGTGCCTCTGATCTCTGCGCAGCTCCTCTCTCACCTGCATTTGATTTGTTTTGTAGCGCCTTCATGCCATTGTAGGTGTTGGAGCACTTTACATCACAGAAGCAGAAACAATTAATGATATGTGTGCAAATGAGTATATAGAAAATATCACATAAGACAAAGGGGACTACAAGGTGTAGAATTCACAAGTCATCCATATTGTTAGGCATTTTTTAAGAGTACTTGATCTGGAGAAGCACAACCTCAGGATTCACTAATAAGAATGTCCTAATAAGAATTTATTCGATGTGGGGCATGGGCTCACTGTGCCACTGGATTCAAGATAGCCTGGTTGATGAGGGTGACACCCTAAAATCAGACCCAGGATGCTTATTTCCAGTCCAGGGAAGTGCGGCCTGGCAGTTCGTGCTGGACTTGTCCCATGGGGAGCAGGGTCAAGACTGATTTGCATATCCAAAATGGGGTGGCGTGGTGGTAAAAAAAAACAATGGAGTTGGATGCGGCCCCAGTGATTGCCAGTGGCTGACATTATTTCAAGCATTCCATTTACCACCTTATTTTTTTTGCATCTTCCACCCTAAGTGCGATGGGTATGCTCAGATGTAGGTCACTGGCTCACTGTGCCACTGGCTTCAATGTAGCCTGGCTGATTAGATGTGAAACCAGGAAACTGGCCCCAGGATTCTTGTTTCTGGTCCAGGGAGGACCTGGCCTGGCAGTTTGGGCTGGACTGTTCCAATGGAAAGCAGGGTCAAGACTGACATATGGCTGGGTCCAAATTCTGGTGGCATAACGGGAACAAAAATGATGGACTGGATTGCAGCCTGAGCGATTGTCAGTGACTGAGATTAATTCAACATTCCATCCATCCAAAATTTGGTGATAAAACCGAGGTACTGATTTTTGGAAGTAACCAGGAAATTTGGTCTAGTGAGTGGTGGCCGCCCTCACTTGGGGAATGCCCCTGTCCAGTCCGTCATGGGAAGAACCGGGGGGTGATAATGGACACTGCTCTCTCCTTTGATCTTCAGGTAAACAGGACTGTCTCCACCTGTTTCGGGATCATTAGGGCCTTCAGAAAGATCTCCCATTACCTCTCCCCAGACTCTCTGAAGCAGGCCATTTTGGCCTTAGTATCTTCTAGGCTTGGCTATTGTAATGCCCTCTATATGGGCATTAACAAGAGACCAATCCATCGACTCCAAATGGTCCAGAATGCAGCGGCGAGGATGGTGATGAATCTTTAAAGATACAGCTCAGCCGCACTTAAGAGATTGCATTGGCTTCCAACGGACTGTAGGATCTTGTTTAAGACCCTGTGTCTGACTCATGAAGCCTTCTATGATGCTGGTCCGGAGCCCATCAAGTCACTTGCCCATCATGGAAAACAGCCTTTATAACAAAGTTTTAAAAACGACTGACCTGAACAGCGAATCTTAAACAACGACGACATCCTTAATCACGACATCCTGAACTACGACTTACTTGAACAACGATTTTTTTAAACCACGAAAAAAAGACCTCGTGACTGGCCAGTAGATGGCACTAATGTAATTAAAAAGAACAGCTTGAAAATCATACTAAGCACTACTGGTGGCTGCATCAAAACCCACTCGCTCCCTTTAATTACATTTTCACATTAGTTTTGTAGGGGAGCGTTTAATGAGTCTGGCAGTTGCTCCGCTCAGCAGAGAGGCTGATAGGTCTCTAATCTGCCTTTAAACTCTGTAAAGCATACAGCATGCCTTGGCTCATTTGAAGTGCTTACGAAGACGGGCAAAGCTAAATAAAGTTTATATCTTAAAAAATAATTCACTGGTTGAAAACTTGGGGGCATTTTACTATTACATTGCTTTTATTTAACGCTGTACTGTGACACGTTCAGTGATTGAAGTCACAGCTTGGGGGCTTCAGCCGAGAGTGCTTACAATGAAAAGCACAGCATTTTCGTTGTTGACATTGCAATGCGGCCGAGGCTACTGGTGACTTGGAGATCTAAAAACCTGAATTGCAGATCAGCGTGAAGCATGCACTCAATGTTTACAAGGCAAGATGAAGTATTTGTGTTCGTCACTTCTCTAATTGATGTTGATTGGTGATGGGCACAGCTTGAACGTGCGTATTTAAAATAACAGAGTGGTGAAAATGGTTAATGAGAAAATGGACTATTTTTCGTGCTTTAGGAACTCGTAGTTAATAATGTAGTGGTTTGTCATTGCTCGTGGTTTGGCCTTCGTGATTAAGGAAGTCGTTGTTTAGGCAGGAGTGGTTTAATCATATAACCTTCCATCATTATACTCCCAGCAGATCTCTTCGATCCTCAAACAAAAATATCCTTGCTGTCCCTAGGTTTTTGAAGGCTAAATGGGGTGGCAGAGCCTTTTCCACTGCGGCACATAAGTTGTGGAATTCCCTCCCTTTAGAGCTCTCAGGGCAGCCTTCTCTTCTTCTGTTCCGCACGGCCTTAAAAACCTGGCTTTTCTCTGAGACACATCTGTAAGTTTGCCCCTACTGTCTCTGTGTTGGCTGTACCGTTCTAGCGCCTTGATGCCCTTGGGCTAAGTCCGCGCTTTATAAGACCACATTCATTTCATTTCATTTCATCAACGTTTTACTTTTAGAAAGTTAGAATTTTCTTGCCCTTAGCCATGTTATGCCTGCAGTGTCTCCTGGGTAACAAGACTGGGTGTAACTGACAGTTACATTTTGTAAATTCCTACCAGACTGTCACACAGTAGAGGGAATAGGTGTTCTTGAAAGGGCCATCTGCTAGCAGGATAGGGGCATACCTGAGCACATCCCCACTTGCACCCGAATAGGTTGTGCTCTACCTTCACACAAAGGACTTATCACCTCCACATTGTCACTGCAGCCAGCTTGGCGGAGGAATCAGGAGATGCCATGCACTTACTTGAAAGTAGAAATCTCTGGAAACTTCTTTCAACTTCAAAGGCAGAACTGTGTATAAAGATAGGACCCTCAGATCCACCCTTCAGTTTAATGTCAGGACCTGCCAAGTGGCTCTCAGAGGACTGACTGCTGCTGTGACCTGTTGTGCACTCCGCAAGACTGCTTTGCTGTACCTGGAACCTCTGATTTGCTGCCTGGACCCTGCCTTGAACCCTCAGAGGGCATCTTCATCTGAACCTGGGAGTACCAGAGTGACTCTGAGGGCACGTTTGCTGGCCTCTTGTTCAGAGCCACAGGGACAAAGTAGGCTTCCACCATCTGGAACCCACACCTTGACCCAACCTGAGTGACCCCTGATCTCTCAAGCCGTGTCTCACCAGTCCTTTACCCTTGGTTGTTGTGCTAAAGGTGCCCAGCTAGCCAAAATACAAAACGGAGGACTTTTGGCTAAAACTGCTTTGAGAATAGAGCGGAGGCCAGAACCAACCTGCCTGTTGATCCCCCAAGGTGCATCACCTGTCACCCTGACTTTATTGCTGTTCCTGATATGTTCTTCTTCACAGCTTCAAATCCTGTTCAGCAATCTGAAGAAACACTGACAGCTAAGGGACCTGTTGCAGCACAGTCTGGAGTACTCACTATGCTTCAAACAAAACTTGCTCACCTCAAATGATTAGCTACCAATTGGTCTTACATTAGATATATTTAAACACAAAGCGAGAGGTAACATAAAAAAGGGGTTCATAGTAAGAGTTATGCGTATAGTAACAAAATCCCCAAAACAAAAAGGCGAATGAGTCCTTTGAATGTGTTTGTCGTTTTTTAACCGTGTTCTTCTTCAGAGAATACAATCAAGAGCAGCCAACACGTTTTGCTCAATCACAATATTCCTCAGGGCTGCAACATTCAAGGAACATGTGTAAGTCTATTTTCTTTTTAGCTTGTTAAGTACATAGTGCATGATGTGTTATGACACATAATGTAAAAGAACCAACACACTTGGAAAAACACACATCCCATGTATTTTGTACATTCACTCCCACACCTACTCACAGTGGCTAAATCATTTTGTACTCTCTTCTGTCTTGTGCCTTCTTGCTTTCAGTTCTTCCTGTACAGATCCAAATTGGTGGATGGTTTGTTGTCCATTTCATTACAGTATGTTTATTTATGTGTTTCATTTGTGAAGTTCCTGTATTAGTAGACATATGGTATTGCTGTATAGGTGTTCGCCAATTGTATAAACATGTTGTGTCAAGTCTCTAGACCAACTGTTATGTGTTCAATGTTTAAAAAAAAAATCTTTTTTCTTCCTAATTTGATGCGTGTTTTTCCAGCTGTCTTGGTTAATTGAATTATGTGTCAACACACATTGTGCACTATATACTTACCAAATTAAAAGGAATGTGACTCTCACATGTTCCTTGCATGCTGCAGCTCTGAGGAATCCTGTGATTGGGCGAAATGTATAGGCTGCACTCGTTTGCATTCTCTGAAGAACATGATTAAAAAAAGACAAACATAAGCCAAGTAACCATTCATCCTATTGTTTTTTGGTTTTTGTTACTATATGCATAACTCTCTCTATGAACCCCTTGTTTATGTTGCCTCTTGCTGTGTGTTTAAATATACCTGGTCAGCATTCTTTTGCTAAACTGGTATTCAAGCATCTGGTTCTGTCTTCAGCTACAGCCTCCTGCCTCCTTCTGCTGGAGAATTACAGCTTCCAAAAAATAGACTAGTTTCAAATGTTGAAATCTTTACTGCGGCTTCGACCCAAGGCTCTCTGTAGAAAAAATCTCCTTCCTCAGACACCGCCTGCAAGCTTGCCTTCATTGAATTTTTCCTTCTCAGGACATTTTGCTAAAACGTTGTTTTTGTAAGTCTGAAGGTTAGCGCTAACCAGGCCCAATCGATTTCTTGTATGCGACCAGTGCCCCATTTAGGTCAGCTATATTTTTTGTCTATGACCCAGTCTTGTGCGACTAGATGTCCACAGTTCACACTTTCATCTTTTAGGTAGTAGTTTTTACTAAAACCTTTAAAAACTCATAACTCCATTTCTACTGGTTGGATTTTTTCTTGTGTTGTGTTTTCACTTTATTACTGTTTGTGTGTTGCATAACTACTTTACACAATGCCTCTGAATTAAGCCATGAGGTTGACCTTGCCAGGGATGGTGGCTGTTGATTGACCGGGGGTCATGCCCCAGTCAACCATCAACTCAATTTCTCACAGTTATCATATTAAGGGAAACAAAATGTACTCCTACGAAATTCTGTGGTGTAGTGTAATAGCGCAGGGAAAGTCCTGCCACTATCGAGCTATTGTGGTTGTTTTAATTTTCCTGTTTGTAGTTGAGAAGGTCAATCAGAAATATTCTATATTTTACTGCCAAACAACATCGAAAGCGGGCTACTTCAGAGATCATCTGGGAGCAATGCAATCATCTGTTCACATGACATTTGAATTAAAAATCATAATATATTTTAGAAACAGCATTTTTGATGTTCCTAAATGAAAAGTAAAAAAGGGTAAGGAGAGGTCAAGAGGGAAGGTTCGATGAGACAGACATGGGTTTTAAAGATCCCAATTGACTGCAAAAGAAATTCAGGGAACACTCTTTCCAGAACAGTTTGTTGTTGTGGAAACCAAAGATCTAATTTTCTTCCTTGCAATTATTCCTAATACCATAACTCTGACTCACTCTGAGGGCAGGGTTACATTAATTGGATGGCCGTATTTCCTAAAATCGATTTTGAAAACAAACTGTGCCTGTTTGTTTGGGGTCCTCTATACATTATAGCGCTCTAGATGCACGCTGCAGGCTTCACCTAAATATACTAAAGATGTGTCACTTACAGTCACATACCTCTCTTTTGTAATGATGCGTTAGGTTTTATTACACGTTCCAATTACCAAGTTTAATTTTACTGAAACTGCACAGATTAACTAACATTTGTGCTAAAAGCTTAATAACACATTTTTAAAAGTGCAAAGCATCTCTTTCAATGGTTCTTTTCCAGTCCATTGTTATAGCCTGCTAAAACTGTATGATAGTGTTCAGTATTGTGGAGTTTAAGTGGATAATACCAACAAGCCATTATTACATTTTGCCTTGGTTACACCTACTATTTTCAAGTTTATTTGAAGCATTCCACTGTGCTGGAAGAAAGCTGAAAATACATTGATCTGATTGAATTAATCGGTGGACATTTGAGAATTAGTCATCTTTTTCTAATGACGAACTTCTAGACACCAGCAGAATACATTTAAGAATATCCAGAATCAATTATTTCAGGGCCCCCGCAAATGTGATCATTCAGTGCTTAACTTGAGGTGGTGGTTTCTGGTTCTAGGTACCAGCACTTAATTCTCAATACTGGCACTAACAGTCCATCACATGGTGGCGATGTCTGACAATTTTGAGATGAGCACAACAGTGTTTAATAATATACATTAAAACAGAATAATATCTGCCACCCACTCAATTTTGATTGTAATTGGGTGGCCTGGAAGAGTCTGAATTGTGGTGGAGTGTGACGGTTAGTAGTTATGTTTGCACTGTCATTGGCGGTGCTGGCAGAGGCAATAGGTGGTGCAAACTCCAGTGGCCTCCTGCGGAGGGCCCTGGCATTTACAGTTTTAAAACTTAAGCACTGTTGTTCCTGGACACTGTGTTTGCTTCTTATACTAAGGTAGTTCGAGAAAAAGAAAGCTTGATATTTTTTTCTAAGGGACTTTTCCTGCAGGGAAGACATAACACTGGGAGGAGGCAAATAAGTTGTATTAGGTTGGGAGTAAACCCAGCAAAATTAGTTTTTAAGCTATATATTTGAGTATCTGTGTAGAATTATGTGTAGGGATTTCACTAGGACGTTTGGAGGTTGGGTGAAGCTACTGTATGTTTCTAAGAGTGGGCAGGATGTGATCAGGATTTCGGGCCCGATTCACAGAACTAACTTAAGACAAAATCCTAAACTTACTACCATTTTGGTATTCACAGAAAACGCTTACTCATTTTGGTATTCACAGAAGGCACTTGCTCATTTTGGTATCCACAGATGGCACTTACTAATTGATGAGTAAGTGCCTTCTGTGAATACCAAAATGAATATGTGCCTTCTGTGAATACCAAAATGAGTAAGTGCCTTCTGTGATTACCAAAATGTTCGTAAGTTTAGGATTATGTCTTAAGTTAGTTCTGTGAATCGGGCCCTTCATTTTCCAAAGTGGAGGAATGAGGCTCTCAAATGAATAATTGTTGGCGGTGGACCTCTATCAATTTAAAGAGGATGAGGAAAATGGCATCTGGTAGGAAAATCTTTGTTTCATTAAGCTCTAGTTTGCTCCCAGGCTATTTTGGGTCACCTGTGAGGACATGGTACCTAAAGAAGAGGCATGAGCCTTGAGATTTTGCACTGAAGGTGTTCGAAGGTGTGAAGTGATCATGAACAGCCAATAATTGAAATATGATTGCATTCTGAGACAAGTAATGAGAACAAGTTTGTTTTTATAGTTTTTAGTAACCCTGGGTGTAGTTCGCGAAGTAGCACTACGTGTAGCTACGCGAAGTGCACTTCCCACTACGCTAGCTACGCGTAGCACTATGCGAACTGTGTAGTAGCCTGTTCGCACTGTGCAAGATGCTCTTTTCAATGATTGTACAGTGCAGACAAGCATCCGGCACTGTACAAAAATGAAAACAGCATCTTGCACAGTGCGAGCTGTAGTTTTGTAGTTCTGAGGAGTTCCCCATAGGGGATGCTGCACTTAAGTTTGGGTGGGTGGTGGTTCCTTGCATGCAGGATGCTGTTTCCAGCTGTCTCCTTCTTATGTAATCTAGTCTAAAAATTCCCAACCTCTACTTCCAAAAAATCAACCTCCTCTATACTAACTTTACTGGTAAACTTGAGGTTCAGGTCATTTGTGGAGATGGCATTAAGAAAATCATCTAGGGTTTCCTGGGGCCCATCCCAGATAAGAAAAATGCAATCGATATACCTGGTCCAAAGGACCAGATATTTGGTATACTCGTCAAAGGCCTCAGACCATAAATTTTCCGCCTCCCACCACCCCATTAACATACATGCGTAGCTCGGTGCAAAGCAACTGCAAATGGTAGTCCCTGTCAGTTGATTATACCATTGTTTGCCAAACATGAAAAAATTGTTTTCAAGGCAAAATTGGAGTATCTCGAGCAGTAGATTGGAGTGGTCATAGGCAGCAATAGGTCTGTCCTTAAAAAAGTGTTTACAAGCCTGAATTCCTAAGTCATGTTTGATGCAGGTTTAGAGTGACACCACATCTGCTGTACACATAATGTAGTTAGGCTGCCATGGTGTGTGTGAGACCGTGGATATAAAATCCATACTATCACGGCAGTAAGATGGCAACCAATAGACATTGGGGAGCAAAAAATCATCTAAGTAGATCGAGGCATTCTCCAAGAGACTATCATTAGCTGAAATGGTGGGCCTACCTGTGGGTTGGTGCTGTGTTTATCCACCTTGGGTAACATATAAAATCAGAGGCTAACTGGTTTCTTGACTGTGAGGAATAAGAGTTTATCTTGATTCAAAAGCCCCGAAATATGCCATTTAGAAAGCATTTCATGAAAACAACCAATACATATTGCCCAACATTAACTTTAGTGTAGCTGCCAGAAAAATCAAACTACCTTTTGGCTTCTGCCATATATTTCTTAACGTCCCAAAGTACTACATTCCCTTCCTTCTCAGAAGGCTTGATAACAAATGTATTGGCTGGCCCCAAGGAAATCAGTGCTGCCTGCTGGCCTTTGATTAAATTCATGGTAGCCTGGTTCGTGTTGTTCATGCCCAATTTGCAAATGTCTCGTGCCTCAGCTTCATGAACGGAGTGAATGTTGTCATGTGGGGTATTGGGATTAAACCTTGATTTTGGTCTAAAATCATTGCGAGTCCTCTTACCAGTCTCTAGTTCCAGGAGACTCGAGTCCCCTTTCGGTGGACCAATCCCTGTCACCCAGTTCCAGCTCCCAGAGGGAAGCCAAACCGGTGATCTCACCAATGGAAAGGAGGTTGGAGGGGGTGTCGGAATCCATGGAGGTATGCCCCGTCATGGGAGTACTTGGTATGGTTCTAAGACCCCTCAGAGTGTGGATTTTGAGCAATTTGAGTTTGCTGGCAGAGAAACAAGTCTATGCGTGTACGAGAATAGTCAAATGAATTTGTGGGGCAATAAGAGAGACCCAACTCCAAAAGAGTCTGTTTATCATGCGTTAGGGTGTGGGAGGATAGGTAAATAACTGTGAAAACTGTCCCACCCAATATTTGTTCCTGGTGCTCTGCCGAATTCCTCTCCTACGTGGCTTCTCTGTCTTCTTTCCCTCCTTTGACCCTCCTTGTCCTTCTTTTACGCTGCTTTCTTCTTTTTCTTTTGCTCTTGGTGGTTTTCTTCTCGGTCCCTGGCTTTGCCGTAAAAACTGTGGGGCATATTATCAAGGGGGTTTATCTCCGCTTTTTTGGCTTTAAAAGCCAAGAAAGCGGAGATAAAATTATCTCCCTATTACCTAGCTGCCGCTAACACCAGTTAGCGACAGCTAGTAGGAGATAGCGACCATCTTGGGCCCCACTTTGCATATCAGTGATATTTATCACTAATGAGATGCAAAGTGGGCGTGCCAAGATGTTAGAGACTGAAAACAGTCGCTAACATCGCTATCTCCTATTACCAACTTTTGGAGATATTCGCGCTAAGCGGGAATATCTCCAAAAGCTAACACCTGCCCTGAGCAGTTCTTAGCCATGTTATCCAATGGAGGTGGATAACATGGCTAAGAGCATTAGCTCGCTAAAGCATGAATATCGCTGACTTTTCAGCGATATTCATGCTTTGCGGCGATTTTTACCGCATTTGCGTTAAACCTTGGTAATACCAAGGTTTATTTGCGGTAAAAATCGCCGCAGCGGTGCGGTAAATTTTTGTCTCTAACCAAGCAATCGCGATAATTATCGCTATTGCTTGGTAATATGCCCCTGTATTTCTCCAGTGTGGTAAAAGGAGCCTGGCCTGTACCTGATGTTAATTGCCTTTTGTCCAGATAGGAGACATCCAAGCTGGATTCAGATGTAGCTGTCTCCTGTTGTTTTAATGCATATGTGAACCTAAACTCCTTCCTGGCCACATCGAACCTCCTGCCAAAAGTCAATATAAATCCTGACGCATAGTCAATTTTATCTCTTGTGAACTTCCACTTATTCTTGGTTTTAATTTCATCTTCATACTTTGCTAGTCTCCCTTCCATTTCCTTTAGGAATTTCTGTATTTTCTCCTGCTGGGCATGCTTGTCCAGCGTGTCTTTGAGGGTTTCAATCTCTTCCACCATCTGCTCCAACTCCATGACTTTGTACTTGGAGAGTAGTCCAAGCATCTGCTTACATGTGGATGCCATGAGGGAAGACCATTCCTCCGGTAGTCTAGGGTATAGGTTTTGGTACGTTGGTGTAAATAAGATGCGCAGCCCCCTCAGAACTCTTACTACTTCAATGTAATTTTCAAGTGAAATTACTTCCCAGCTGCGGTTTATTTCATTCTTACACAGTTTCTCATAGGACCCCATTATTTGTTTCAATGTCCTGCCGCCATTGCGGTAACCATCTGCCCCTGCCGTTGTGTGGGATAGACTTGAATCTTCCTCCTCGTTGAATAGATCCTTTGTGACCCCCAGTTTTGTACGGATCGCTTTGTACATTGTGCTTTGTTCTCCATCTTTTTTCACGCTCTTTTGGTCACACAGTAGCGCTGCTCGCTCTGTTGGGCACTCACGGAAATGCTGCTACAATGTTGGACTTCCTCTGCAGTAGTGCCGGTTCATTCGAACCTTTGACATAGACACCTGCCGCCTTCACCACGTAGCACAACCTACCCTCCAGAAGGAACATCTGCCAGTACCTGTCATCCATATTTTGAGTGCAGGGCGCGTTTCCTGGGAAAATCGCCAGCGGCCACACGCCACCGGGGAGAAGCGTGCCTCAGGAGCAATCGTCCAGTTAAACGTTATGGCCTGCTTCCAGATCAGGAAATGTTCTCTAGGCCAACGGCAGAAATCGGATACCTCCCTACATGATACTTGCTGCTGAAATCTGATTACTTCCACCTATCAAGGTTGGTGCTGGAAAGACAGGACCAGGACCAATCAAATATTTTCAAAATCCATTGCTTATGCCACCGCGCTGCAAGGAATGCCCGCACACCAGGTTAGTCCAAACAATCACTTTACATGGTCAGCGACTGGCTGCCGCCCCCCCCCATCTGACCACACCAACACCTGACACATGAACATGAGACCTGGTTATCTTTGGAAGGCGGGAGGTCGCAAGACCTCCCGGCCGTATTTATTAAGATATGAAATTAAAAGGTTTTTAATTGCATGATCAACAATTTATACAAAAATCAGCAGGACATTAGATACAATATTGTCAACAAGTTTGAGAGGCTAACCTTAACAGAAACTCTAATACAGATTGTTTCCTAACCGAAGCTAACATCCTCATCTTGATTTTTGTATACTACATTTCTGGCCATATGGCAAGGTCGCTAACCGGTGTCAGGTCCTACTAGCTGCGCCTTACCTAGTGATGTTCGCATGCGCAGCCGGTCCTGGTAATTACCCGGTCTACGCCGTGAACTCCATTTACCCACTAAAGGAGGGCCCTTACTCTGCGCCATCCGGTGACGTCATAAGTATGCGCGCGCGGGGTGGCTACCAGCCTAAGGAAAGCGTGACTACTCCAACCCGCGCCCCTTTGAAGCACCAGTTACCTTGCCCCTGGAGTTCTTGGAGTGGCCAATGGCCCCTCCCCCTGGACGGGAACCTCCCATGGATGATCCCCGCCCCCTCAGACCTTAAAATAGCTGCTCACCGGTCATGACCTTACCGCATGCCCCAAACCTAATAAATACGACGACCTAGGAGAAAAATTCTAATGACAACTACTCTAGCTAACACATCAAAACATCAATTTAAAGCTACAAAGGGAAAAAGGTCCTAAGCACAATTGCAATATCATAACATGTTTCATCACAGTTCACTAAAAGGGGAAAAAATTCCTAAAGAAAGCATCACCAGCATAATATACAAACCAGACACAGATCACTTATGCATATCAAGGATATCAACAAGCACCTACAGATTACGCTTAAACTAGACTAAGACAACATCAATCATTTAGTTACAGGGATGGTGGGTGGGAAAAACAAGAAGCCCCGAGCGCGGGGCACAACACGCTGTGGAGGAGCGTCCAGGGAGAAGAGGGTCTCCTGGGCACTCCCCGCTTCTTTATCCCCAAGGGGCTGGGTGGGGGTGGCTACGCCTCCACCCAGCCCCTCCCGGCACGCCCGCCCCTGACCCGGACATCCTACCATGGTATCCGGGTCAGGGAGGGCACCAACCAATCGGTGGTGGGGCCCGCCCAGGAGGGCACGCCCCACCACCGAGGGGCACAAAGGGAGGGGGCGATCGCCGCGCCGCCATGCGGGCGGGGGGGCCAAGAGCCCCCCCTTTTCACATGGTCAGCGACTGGCTGCCGCCCCCCCCCCATCTGACCACACCAACACCTGACACATGAACATGAGACCTGGTTATCTTTGGAAGGCGGGAGGTCGCAAGACCTCCCGGCCGTATTTATTAAGATATGAAATTAAAAGGTTTTTAATTGCATGATCAACAATTTATACAAAAATCAGCAGGACATTAGATACAATATTGTCAACAAGTTTGAGAGGCTAACCTTAACAGAAACTCTAATACAGATTGTTTCCTAACCGAAGCTAACATCCTCATCTTGATTTTTGTATACTACATTTCTGGCCATATGGCAAGGTCGCTAACCGGTGTCAGGTCCTACTAGCTGCGCCTTACCTAGTGATGTGCGAATGCGCAGCCGGTCCTGGTAATTACCCGGTCTACGCCGTGAACTCCATTTACCCACTAAAGGAGGGCCCTTACTCTGCGCCATCCGGTGACGTCATAAGTATGCGCGCGCGGGGTGGCTACCAGCCTAAGGAAAGCGTGACTACTCCAACCCGCGCCCCTTTGAAGCACCAGTTACCTTGCCCCTGGAGTTCTTGGAGTGGCCAATGGCCCCTCCCCCTGGACGGGAACCTCCCATGGATGATCCCCGCCCCCTCAGACCTTAAAATAGCTGCTCACCGGTCATGACCTTACCGCCACAGGCCAGCATTGTTAACCGACGATCTGGCCTCCCCCTACCTAGACCCAAATCAGCAATCTTGCTTAGCAAAACCCTCTAACCAGGCCCAGAGATTGTTAGACCACAAAAACATTCCCCGCCTCAGTCAAATGTACTCCATCCCCTAGGTAATACTGTTCGCCCCAGATACACCCATGTGGAATCGTCTGCAACCGGGGGGCCCGAAATAGTTTGTCCAATTGTGTGTTGATCCTCTTTACCGAGTGATTCAATGCGCTAACTGAGTCCCCCCTCTCCACTGCATTCTCGGTATCAGCTGTGACCAT
The DNA here is from genome assembly GCF_964263255.1 of Lissotriton vulgaris. Classification (NCBI taxonomy): domain Eukaryota; kingdom Metazoa; phylum Chordata; class Amphibia; order Caudata; family Salamandridae; genus Lissotriton; species Lissotriton vulgaris. The sequence goes on along the minus strand of NC_141689.1, from coordinate 443,005,838 downwards.
ACAATCACGCTCCCCGGTAACCACTTTGCCAGCCACCCTGCTGCCGATGTAATCTCTAACCCATGCCAAGATATTCCTTATGAAAAGGGGCATTTCCCGCCTCTGTTAAATGTACCCCGTCCCGCAGGTAGAAGTGCTCCCCCCAGATGCACCCATGAGGTATGGTCTGTAAGACCGTAGTTCTGAATAACTTGTCCAGCTTGTTGTTGACCCTCTTTACTGAGTGATTCAACGCGCTGAGTCCCCACCTCTCCACTGCATTCTCGGTATCAGCTGTGACCATACAATCACGCTCCCCGGTAACCGCTTTGCCAGCCACCCTGCTGCTGATATAATCTCTTCCAGGAGGACCCTTCTACCCAGACCTGCCAGATCATTCCCCCCTAGATGAAGGATCACCGCCGAAGGAGGTGCAGTATGTCTTCTTAGTAAATCCGACATATAATCCCTGAACTGACTGAGGCGAAGCCCCCCCCTGCCGTGGAAGGAGACCGTGCACCCCCCCACTCTCCGCCCTCCGTCTACCCGATCCTGCAAGAAATAGGATTAGCGTGCTTCACATATGAATGTTCTAACACCCACACTACCACTGTCTTCTTTATGTCCTCCTGGCAATTCCGTGATGCTGATGAGTTGATGTGATGATCCATGGGTAGTTTCCGTCCTGCGTCGCAGGCCCGAGAAACAAAACAATCAACACTGTGCTGGCACCTCCTGCGTCCTTGCTCGCTCGGCCCTCACACTTGCGTTGTTGCTTACCATTCTCTACCTGACGTACGCATCCCTTGGGCTGTCCACCTGTTGCCGCCGTTGTGGTGTGGAGCACTTCACGGATGTCCACCATGGGCCCGGCCATACATAAATGGAAAAGATAAACACAAACCATCAGTGTTTCTGGCGATAACTGCCGTACACGTGCTTGTCTTACATTGCCATCACATGCTAAGTTTTAGATAAAAATTAGCGCCCGATACATTCTCATTAACACTTCCAACTGTAAGTGTTCCGTGAGGGTGCCTGGTAGTATGACCTTCATGAAAGCCTAGACCTGTAGTCCACCGTAAATGCAATAGCCCATTAATGATTACTTCAGGACAATGCACAGTGTGAAATGCCGTGCAATAGCGCTGTACGATGGGTAGGGTTCGTGGCTTCCTAACTACAGCTGCCCCACCAGTGTCTGCATTCATTGTCCTCAGATGCTAAGCCCTAGCTGGCATTAACCCCGTATGTATTCCCTTCCTTACTCGCCACTTGCGAGTGGTCAGCATAGCATCAGCTTGTGTCACATGTAGCGCATTTAACTAAATGCTATAGTGGTGTGCCCATTAGTATAACCTTGCCTAAGAATAAACCTGTAGACCACAGTGAATGCCATAGCCCTTTCATGACTACTTACCGACGCTACCAAAGCGCACTACCAACACATCGAGCCCAGGGGTTTAGACACCGATCTCCCACTGCCCAATTGATACTGCAACTGGGCGCCGGGATACCTTTGAAGGTATGATAAGGGCCAGGGTGTATAAGAGTTCTAAAAACTGAGGGTACTAGTGAGATAAAAGCTTAAATAAGTTTACTGCTAGAGGGATGTGTTTAGAACAAATAAAAATGTTTGTTATACCCCTGTTGTGTTCTCTTTTCATTTACTCATTCATGAGATTATAGACTGGTAAAACAAGCTGCTCTACATTCCTTCAAGACTTAGCCTGAAGGCTGCTCCCCACCGCTACCACTAGGATAGCTTTCTAATAAGGTTGTCTTTAACCTACCATCAATAAGGGTCGTTTGGACTGGTGCCATGTGCCCCCTAGAATAGCGGACAGAATATGCCAGGCAACCTTCTCCCACTATGCTCACAAGCACCTCAATGGCTCCCTGCTCTGACTAGATCAATGTTTAAGGCCTTCTGAACCATCTACAGATCAGCTCTAGGAAAAGGAGTAACACTACAAACAAAATGTAACCCAAGGAAGCCCCCAGTTTATGTGTACACGACACCTGTCCTCCATGGAAACACAAGTTGTAGGGACAATAACTAACGTGCTGCCAGAATTAGGCTATAAAAGAAAGACATGTGGGTAGTTCTCAAGTTTAGCTGGTAAGCGTCTCCCATATAGAGCACTCAACATGAGCAGCACACTAAATTTCCACACCTCATTAGAGCACTCCGAGGTATATCTCTGTCCCTACCCGTCCAGGGAGAAGAGGGTCTCCTGGGCGCTCCCCGCTTCTTTATCCCCAAGGGGCTGGGTGGGGGTGGCTACGCCCCCACCCAGCCCCTCCCGGCACGCCCGCCCCTGACCCGGACATCCTACCATGGTATCCGGGTCAGGGAGGGCACCAACCAATCGGTGGTGGGGCGCGCCCAGGAGGGCACGCCCCACCACCGAGGGGCACAAAGGGAGGAGGCGATCGCCGCGCCGCCATGCGGGCGGGGGGGCCAAGAGCCCCCCCTTTTCATTCTCACTGCCGCGTTTCGACCTGACTGTCTTTTTCAAAGTTGGCCAAACATTGTGGCAGTGTTCTCTTTATAGGCAGAGGAACACTGTCACAAAAAGGGTAAACATAGGAAAAAGACTTTGGCATTTCAACATACATAATGCCATTAAGTATTTGAGAAAAAAGACTCCATTGAGTCAACAAACATAAAAGAAGAAAATATACATGTGTCTCTTTCCACAAAATAAATAAGCTTTACAATTTATCATGTATAAAAAGAAATAGTTGAAAAGTAAAACCATAAACACGAGAAACAGAAATTAATTCGGTTTAACACGTAAATATGATGAAATGCAAGTTCATATATGTTTAGGTGTTGCAGAGATACCCTCAAATGCCCAAAGGAACGGAGCACAAACAAACTGATGAGAGCCTATACATACATATATATATATATATATCTATATATATAGTTTTCCAAAGAATACTGTCAGCATTAAAAGGGCACTCGACCGCGCCCCCTCCATCTGGCATTTGTTACCTCGCTGCAGCTTGCCTCAAGATGCCATACATTTCCCTCATGGCTGACACGTTTCGAGGCAAACGCATCTGCTTCATGGGCAGGAACAAGCATTACAAAACATCTCAATTTCCGGTATCTTTTTATTCAAAAATTGCCCTGATTGGCTTTTGCTTTGTGCGTACATAATGATTAGTGCATTATGGGTGTTAGAGTCCCGTGAGATGAGTGACAGTTAATTCCTATGGTAGGTGCAATGCCACTCATCTCATAGGGGTTGGTAATTAAGGGAATGCATTTTCTCTGGCACTGCAACTCCCAGGACACACTGCACAGTCTAATTAGGAGCAGCTCATTAAGTGTGCGCAATCATGTGTATGTAAGAGGAAGTGCCGGACTGTCCTTCGTTTCACCAGTAGCCGTTGAAAAAGAAAGACTTCAAAACACATCAGGCAATACTGGTGTTAGGCTGTGAAAGAAATCAGCGAGATGATAGTTTCCGTACCTAATAAAGAGCTTTTGGCTTGGAAGCTCATGATGGTGTTCGAGTGCTTCCTACGAGGAGGGTGCAAGCCTGAGCATGAATACATTGGCGGTGACCAGCCTCCAGGAATGCACCACCCCAGCTATGGAGGGGGGCCACAAGTAATTACCGGCCTCCTATTGTGGGGCACTATCACAGGATTGAGGAAGCTTCTACACGTTGTGGCCCATTTACAGGTTTTAAAATGTCAGCAGGACCATTATCACACTTTAAAGGGAACGTATTTTCTCTGGCACTGCAACTCCCAGGACACACTGCACTGTCTAATTAGGAGCAGCTCATTAAGAGAGCGCAATCACGTGTATGTAAGAGGCAGTGCCGGACTGTGCTTCATTTCACCAGCAGCCTTTGAAAAAGAAAGACTTCAAAACGCGTCAGTCAATACTGGTGTTTGGCTGTGAAAGAGATCAGCGAGATGATGGCTTACATACCTAATAAAGAGTTTTTGGCTTGGAAGCTCGTGATGGTGCTCGAGTGCTTCCTATGAGGAGGGTGCAAGCCTGAGTAGGAATATGAATATATATATATATATATATATATATATATATATATATATATATATATATATGTGTGTATGTGTATGTGTTAGGTGCTTTTATCCTAGAGATCATAAGAACACAAATATAAAGTTGCATAATTAAAGTATACATTTATATTACCTACTGGACGGTCAGCAGTAGGTAGTTGCAGTTAGGACCTAGTTTCCATAGAAAGAGCGTTTTTTGTTTTGCACAATATCTATGAATCCTCACTTGTCTTCAAAACTAGTTCGATGAACAATTCAGCTGCTGTCTTGAAAGTTTCGGGGTGATATGTCAAGCGGGGATTGAGAAAAAGGGCTCCCAAAATGCGTTTTCCCCATGTTAATTTCCATAGGAACTTTAGGCACTGCTACAGCCAGAACTACACAAAGGAATTACACCAAATTTGGCAGGAAGGTGGATGTTGGCCCAGGGAAGTGCCTTTTTGTGATTTGGTTTAAATCATTTCAGTAGTTGCGGAGATATTTAATCACATTTCCAGGTGTATATCTAGGGACATGGAGGATCTGCGACCCCTTTCGATCTTATGCTGAGATCTGATTGGCTGCCAACACTTCAAACCAGGAACCAAGTCACAGAAAAAAGCATTAAAAAAAGAAAAGGGGCAGGATATAAACACCCTGACCCTCTAGGTCCCTGCAGAGACGGGGTTCCACAGGACCATGCAGGGCAAAAAAACATTTTAAAAAAGCAAATCAGTGGTAGTCACACCGGATCTGTGAATTTTGCAGATTTTTTTTTTTAAAACACTTCATTTCTAATCAGCCCCTGGGTTTTCCAGGTCCCAGGGGCGTTTGGATATTATAGGAGTGGGGGGCTCACAGGCCGCCATCCTGGGACTTAGTAATGCCCCGGGGACCACCACTTCCTCTGGGCTACCTTTTTTTTTAATGCAGTTTTGGGGACCACCACCTCCCCTGGGCTCCCCAGTACTTATTTTTTATATAAATGTGGGGCCTCTTGAATCTCCCAGCCCCCTGGACTGGCACCTCCCTGGGGCTTCGCTTGAAAATAATAGGAGGGCGCCATGCAGACTTCTGGCAGCCCCAGGGGCCGCCACCAATCTAGGGCTTTAATTGAAAAAAATGTGGGAGGTGCCCGGACATCCCCACTGCCCCAGGACCACCACCTCCCCAGGGCTTTTATTCTTTTGAATGCAGGGGGGCCACAGCCCCCCCACCGCCCCAGGACCACCACCTCCGCGGGGCAAGTTGCAAGAATGGCGGGGGCTGCACGGCCCATCTCGTGTAATCATATATTGACCTGAGCACTACCCATGGCCGGCTCCTGCTGTGTCTCGGGGTGCCCAACCCTGGCACATAGCTGTTTAATATGGCTTTACCGCTCCCGCTGAGCCATAACAAATGCTCTGCTTCTAGAAAGAAAGAGCAGAAAGTGTTCTTGTTTGCTAGAAGTGGAGCAAAATTGCTTTTAGACACGGAGCTGCCATTTATGTCCAAAAGCAATGACAGAGACTGCAGGACCTTCATGCTCCCACAGCGGTCTCAGTGGAGAATGGGTGCCCTGGTGAACCCATTTAAATATGGGCAGGCCCCAGGGGATGAGGTACCCAGGTTGGATTTGGCCTGGGGAGAGGGGCTGTGTAGCCCACCTCCCCTATCTGTGAATGCCTGGGCCCTGGGGATGGGGTCCCCAGGGTCAAAATCGGCCAGGGAGGGGGCTGCTCGCCCTCTCCTCCCCTATTAGAGGTAGGCTGGGCCCCAGGGATGGGATTCGGAAGGCTGAAATTGGTCCAGGGAAGTGGGCCATGTGCCCCCTCCCATATTAGAGCTAGGCCAGGAAGGGAGGCCGCATAGACCCCTCTCCTAAATATTGTTTTTTAAAAAGGCCAAGCTCCTGGATGTTACCCCCAGGGTCAAATTTGGCATGGAATGGGGGCTGCACAGCCCCCTCCCCCATTTGAAAAAGGGCTGGCCCTGGGGGATAGGGTCCCCGGGCGAAAGTGGCATATGTAAGGAGGGCCAAACAGCCCCCCTCCCGCAATAAATAAAAATAAAGAAAAAAGAAAAATTACTTCAAGTCGACCGAGGTCCTACCCCCTTTCACCACCACTCTGCAATCACGCCTCCTGGCGTACAACTGGTTGGTGGATGAAGTCCCCTTAGCTGCACACAGTACTTAGTGGCCAATAAGCCCTCCTGCTACCTCCAGTAAGTCCCAAACAGCGGGATTGCTTGGAGGACTTCAGAGGCCACGCCACCTTTCTCTACCACTCTGCATGCTGCTGGTTGGGGGAAGAATTCCCCATGTCTGCCGAGGGTTCTTAAGGCCAACAAGACCTCCTGTTACCTCCAGTAAGCAGGACATAGTGTCATTGCTGAGAGGTGGTCGGAGGCTGCTGGTTTGGGGATAAAGCCCTATTGCCAGGAATAAAGTGGACTTCTTTCCCCAACTAGCAGTGCACCACAAGGCACATTTACAGAATGGTGGAGAGATGGGCCGTGGTCTCTGATGACCTCCCAGCAATCTAGCTTTGTGGGTCTTACTGGAGGTAACAGGAGGGCTAGTTGCCCCCCAAGGACCCAGGTCTGGTAGGCTACGCTCCCTTTCCCCACCACTCTGCAAACATGTCTCCTGGCATACTACTAATAGGGGGATGAAGTCCCCTTGTCTATTAAGGGTCAGTGGCTGTATTAGTGAGTGGGTGTATGAGTGGCTGTATGGATGAGTGAGTGGATGTGTGTGTAGATCTATGAATCAATGGGTATGGTTCTATGAATGGATTTGTGAATGGTTGTGTGAGAGTTGGAGTGAGTAGGTAGTTATATTTACGACCTAGTTTCGACAGGAAAAGTATTTTTTTGACTTGCTTATAACTTTGGCAGCATTTTACCTATCTGCATGATGTTTTCCCAAAAAAGTGTCAAAGTTGGTTCAGTGTGTCATGAAAGTTTGGGGGTGATTCATGCAGTAGGGACTGAGAAATAGGGGTGTGAAATATAGGTGCTTTTGTAATGTTAATTCCCATGAGAAGGCGTTGTCGAACCTAAAGCCGTAACATGCTGGACGGAATTACACCAAATTTGGAAGAAAGGTAGATGCTATTACGCAAATTGTGATTTTTGTTATTTTGTGCAAATTCATCCAGTATTTCTTAAGAAATTAAATCTGAACAGAATAGTGATATCTCTGGTCGCAGAAATTCTGTGTTTAAATTGTGACAAGCTTGCTGTAAACTGCAAAAGCGTGTGCCAATGGTAATGTTCTGATTGGTTGGACGCAAATTTAACAGAAAGTTGCAGTGGTTTTGTGGTGCTTGAGGTTATATCGGAATATGTTTGAGGTAAATCACATAAACACACCAACGGGAATGCTGTGTTTGGTTGGATGAAACCTGAAAAGAAAGTTGCGGCTGTCATTTTACGAATCTGGAACGGTTCCCAGGGCTGAAAAGTTTGGGGGAAAGTGACATAAGGGGTCAGGGTAGAAGTACTCTGACTAATGGGGGTATTAGTGACACATATCCCAAATTAATTTTTTAATAGTGTAGGATATTTGTGGCATCGCCACGACCGCCAGCGTGGCCCCCCACATACTGTCATGGATTGCGACGCCCGACGTAACAGAGAAAACAGAAGATCATTTTTAAAGATTAATTTCATACAAACTACTTTGAAAAGTATGATTTTAACTAGTGCACTAAAACAAACCTGTAAAAAATACTGTTAAAAAAGTGCATATATGTGTTTTACAATTTAAAAAAAAAAGGTGTGAACATGGAAAATTAGTTTAGAAGATTGTTTTTGTACAAATTCCCCATAAAAATATGACTTAAAACAGTGCAGTAATAAATTCCTAGTGTCTAAAATACTGTACAATGTGTGCGTGCATATATGTGTTTTACATCTGTTAGGAAAGCGTGATTGTTACGGTTACCGAAGGCATCTTGACAATTTGCGTAATGGCGAATATGGGAAATAGGGTTCAAACAGTTTTGAAAAAAGTTGCTACAAATGTAAGTATACAAACATGTTCTCTAATTTATAAATGTGTGTATTGGAATAGTTAGAATTAATTATTTAAGTTATAATTTTTTAATGTGGTAGTGGCCATTGAATGTTTGCATTTGTTTTGAGATTTCGCGACGTGAACGTGATCATCGTGGCATCGATTAAAAAAAAAAAAATTGAATCATTAAACAAGAAAATGAACAACATTTTGGGCTCTTGGGTGGCTCTGACAAGAGCCTTTGTGTTTAGAGTGTGTGTCCGCACTAATGAACGAAGGGAAACAGATGAACAGATTGCTCCAGCCCAGAGGGAGCAGCATAAATAGCTGCTCCCTGCAGGTTGGAGCAATGCTGGCTCCCCATCATGTGGGAGATGGCTTGGGCTGTGGGGCTATTATAAAGATATCCTGGGGATGGGTTCTCCAGGGCCAAAATAGGCTTGGGGAGGGAACTGTATGCCCGCCTCTCTTTTAAAAACACAGCCCTTGTCAATTGGGGACCCAGGTCCTTTGTAATGCTTGGGGAGGGGGCTGTGTGGCCCCCTTTTTTAAATTAACAAATTGGACCCTGAGGGATGGGATCCGGGGCACAAAAATGACTCACAGAGGGGGACTGCGTACCTCCTTCCCCTTATTAAATTGATTGGACCCCAGGGGATGGGATCCTCAGGGCTGAAAAGGGCTTGGGGAGGGGAGCCAAGGCCCTCCTCCCCTTTTTTATTGCCTTGGCCCCAGGGGATGAGATCCCCGAGGACTACTAAGGCCCGTCCCATTTTTTATTATATTTAGCCCTGATGATGGGGTACCCTGGAGCTAATTAGGCTCCGGGAGGGCGGCAGCATGCCCCCTCCCCTTAAAGTTTGACACATGGCCCCTCCTCCCAGTTTTTTATTGTATTTGGACCTGCTGTATGTGGTTCGCTAGGCCTATTACAGCTTGAGGAAGGGGGCTTCAGCCTCTCTTTCCATTATAATTGTATTCAGTCCCAGTGGGTGGGGTCTCCGGGGCAAATTATTGGTCTACTTAGTATATATGTTTTGGCCCCAGGGGATGGGGTCCCAGAGTCCCGAACACCAACCATAAGGGGAACCCAGCAAAAGCTGTAGACGGCATGGGGTTGGCAGCCTGCTGGGTGTTTTACCCAAGGGCCTCGTGGAAGACCAAGCCCTGTGACCAGCTCCCACTAAATACAGCCAAAGGTTGTGTGCAGCTTGTGGTTGGCTGCCTGCAGGAGTTGAAAGCAAGGCCTTGCTGCAATCAGGCCCTGTAGCTAACCCCCACCATGCATGGCCAAAGGCTGTGCGAGGCATGGGGTTGGCTGCCTACGGTTCGCTACCTGCATTGTGCTGGACACACTGCCTGACTATAAGCCAGGCCTTGCGGCCAACCCCATGCTGGACATGACAAAAGGCCATGCACAGCTTGTAGTTGGCTGCCTCTGGATGGGTTGTTCAGTCCCTGTTTCCAATTCTCTACTGTGCACGGCCAAAGGAAATGCACAGTGTGGGGTTGACTGCCTGTGGGGTGTTTGTCGCAGGTCAGGCCCTCAGGACAACCACCCGCCTTGCAGGGCTGAGAAAACCTTTGAAATGTACTGGTATAAAAGGTTAATAAACAATTACAGTTAGGTATGATAAAAAGCTCTTTTTTAAAAAAAAAAAATTAAAAATGCAATGATTTATCTAACTATAATGTTACTTTAATATATCAGTAACAACATTAAAGTTTTGAACAAAAAAATCTGATATATACCAGTAGTAGTTTGCTATAACTTGCGCCCCTGCCTTACACTGCTTTTGACCGCACATATTACATCACTGATGGCATGATCTATAACATCATTTATGACATCACTGATTACATTTCAATTGACACAATTGATGACATAGCTGATGTCATCACTGATGGCATCATCCAAACTTCTTTTTTACACATTACTCTATATACTAATATGACATTAGAGGTCTGAAAGTAGGTACAAAGTATCTCATAATATTATGAAGCATCATTAATGCTGTCACAGATTGAACACCCTTAGGTGTAGCAAGAATGTGTTATCTGCAACATTGACCCTATACCATTCTCTTAACAGGAAGCCTAGTTCACATTAACAATCAATAATAGATATATGGGAAACCATTGTTACACAATGTGTACATTATATATACAACTATTCAGAGAAATCCAGGTTCCGCATGATACTCAGTGTCTGTACCACAATTAATGCCCTACTATAGACAGCTTTTATCTGTATCAAATCCCTCACACTCACAAACCTACATTGGGAAATGAAGTTGACATGAGGAGAAAAGTGAGGACTGTAAACAGTGTTTACTGTACGGAGAGAATTAACTCTGTACCACACTATTTGCAGACAGTGAAACTCTCATAAGAAATATACCACAGAGTATTAAAAACGTATCTGTTTAGAACAGTATGCAACACTTGTCAAAAAAGACAGTATTCACTTCAAAATACCAAGGTCTGAAGTTGTAAAGATCATGCCACCTGTGTCTGGTGCACACAGTCTTCTATGTTATGTAGAAATTGTCATGCTATGAAGATTCTGTCTAATAATCCTGGGCTTCTTGCAATGCTTAGTATTTTCCACCTAGAACCTTTGACCCGTTGGAACATTTTTCTGCAGGACCAAAAAACTTGTGAAACATAATGGACATTTTGTAATGAAAACAAAACGACTAAAGTGCATGCATATAAAGCTCCTCATCAAAGCTTTGGGGGTCATTGTTTGTATGTTTCGAATTTGAATTTGTAGTGCTAATTATTTATCACCCCCTGTCTCATTTCTTTCCACCATATCAATTCAAAATGTTCTCAATTTTCTCGAGTGACTTTCATTAGCTGTTTCAAAATGTCTTACTGCCGGATACATTTTATCCTTATTTATTGTTTATTGCTTTTGGGTTCCCAAATCTTCTTTTTTATTTTCACATCTAGTACTCTCAACATAAGCTTGGTTACATGGACATTTCAAGTTGTAAATCACAATTTCTCTCTTGCATGATATTTTTTTATTGATAACTCTTTTATTTCCATGTTTTGTTTCAATTTCTTTGGTGTTCACAGCAATCCGACAAATATTACAGTGTTTACATTTGAAGCAACTTGTTTGCACAGTCCACCATTCTTTTTCTTTCATTCTTTTAAAGGTTCTCTGCAATAAATGTGAAACACCACTTGACCTTTAGCACTTTCCAAATGCCCACAAAGAGAATATCTAAAGCAAGATACATTTACTTCACCGTAGCCCTAATAGCTATAATTCCCACAATAGGTAGCTTAAAAGAACCTGTTATATATAAAAGTCAATCTTCAACTGTAGACAAACACCTACTTTTCACATAATTAATTGCCAACACAATAGAAGAAATCATAGTATCTAATCTTTCTAAAGCCATTTGTCCAAACTATGTCTCACTAAATGCTCTCTGTGTACTGGTACATCATAGTTTAGCTCATTTCTTTAAGCAATAATTTCAGAATTAGCCTTATGTACACGATCTGAAGCATATCCTCTCGGAGTCAGTAACAGTCCTATTAAACTATTAATCTGACGATTATTATCAATAACGCTGCAATTTCACAGAACTTGATGTATTCCATATTTCTTTGAGACAAAATGCATATTGTGGCAAAAATCAAAAATCACCATAATGTTTCTTTAAAAGAATCATAGTTTCTTCTTTATTTTGTTAAAACAATATTTTTTTTAAATCCCCCATAAATCTCAGATATGGTTTAACAGTCTGTTTCAAATCTCAGTTCTCTTTGTTCAACAGATGTCTCAAACATATTATTTCAAATGTCTCTTTATTCAAATAAAGGTGGCTGTTCTTCTATCTCACACTCTGATTCGCTTTCAAACTTGTACTCATATTGATTCCTCAATGAATAATCATCCTTCGATGCAATAGCCTGCCAGACAACTTGTAGCTTACTAATTATGTCAGACGTTGTAACTGTCATCAATTGTAATTTGCAAACATGATATATGGTCAGACAATTTGCAGCCTATAAATCCTGTATGACATTTGAATCTCTACAAATTGCAATTTACTAATGGGAAATACTAATTTACACATGATTGTCCATGCTTCCCAAAGATCCTCCACAATTGCTATCATGAGTTTACTTTTGATGAAATGTCACTCTTGGGTACTTGAATTAGGTTTGCGGATAGCGACTATGTTTTGGTAAATACATTTCATTGGAAAATTGCTTTTAAGTCATGTCTGTTAAAATGTCACTTATGTATGGGTGTCTTTGTCACATATGTGGTAATACAAAGGGAATTGTTACTTTTTGTTTAAGTGTATTTTAGTATTTTTGTGTATTTCTCATTTTATGTTAGTGCATTCTATATATATATATTGTATACTTGTCATATTTCAGCCCTGAAGAAGTCCACTGTTGTTGGATGAAACATGTTGGCTGGCTTTTGAAGTATATTTAAGAAACATCAATAAATGAATTTATATAACTTTGTTTGAATAAATGTTTGTTTTTAGAAAAAGAACCCATTTATAATCATTGAGTACATTTTGAATGTTGTTGCACCTCTGGCTGTTTTGTTTAAAAGAATGGTCTGCCTATGGTTGGGCAGAGTATGCCTATAGAGAGTGCACTTGTCATGATATATATCCTTTGAGATACGATATGAGTATATAGCTGCAAAGATGCAGCATGTTGCTAAGGTCCACTGGCCCCTGTCTTTTGTGTCTTGCATTATACAATATATGCACCCACATCGCAATATGCCTTTATTGGCATACATGGACCTTCTGTTTTTATGTGCGAGAATGTTATTCGTACAGCTTATGAACTGTCCCTGATTTAATCAGCAGATTAATGTTCAATCTGAACAATGCTATACGTTTTTCTGGTATGCATTTAATCATTTTGGAAGGACATGTAATATGCTTGGAAAACATGGGCTGTTTACCATTAAAATCTGTACTGTCTTTTTGACAGTTATGTTTTACGTTTCATTTAAGGAATATGAATCTCTAAAGTAATAATATTAAGTGCAAAATTGTGAATGAAAAATTGGATATTGTGATATTTTTCAGTTTAAGTGTCTCTGTGATAATCACGTTGTATGATACATTATGTATTTCTGTAAATTCGGTACATTGAACTGTTAATTACTTTTATTCAATAAAGGTTACTCGGATTTTGAGACTGTCTTTACTACAATGATTACTTCATTGTGCAAGCCGTATATTATTGCTGATACAATGTTGCCTCTTACTATGTTCTTGATGCTGGCCCTTGCAAATGTTGCAGTCCAAACAAGATGTAGTTAATGTCACTGTAGGGTTGGCTATGTCTCATCAGTGTTATCGTCAGTGTTATCTGTAATGAGTGCACAGCTAGCATTTTGTTGATACTGAATCGCCTGCCACCAGTTCCACATATCAAGCCCCTGACATTTTTCTAATTAGGAGAAGGTTAGGTTTCACTACCAAAATGTCATGTGCAATGGACTACAACTGGTTTATATGTTGTAACTAAAAAAAATCAAAATTGAGAGAGGATCTAGGCAGGTGGTATGAGGAGATGCATTAACTAACACATATTTTTCAGATGTGGGCACATTTGAATATGGTGTTTGAGATTTATGGTTTCAAGTGATTTGTGGCCTAAGTGTGAGACTGTTGTTGGATTTCCTACACAAGAACCAGCAAGGATTGTACCTAGGTCTACTTCTGAAGAGATAGCTTCCAAATAAAAGAATATGATTGAGTATTTGAAAAAGCAAGTACACCGGAAGGATATAAATTGAAATAAAATGTTGAGAACTTCACAGGAGTCAAAAGAGACACTTTACAGTGAGAGGCTTATCCACAGATTGAACCCATAATCGTAATTACATACCCAAACACCTAAAAAATAAAAATAAAAGTAGAGAGATGTTGGTATAAGTAGATCAGTGGTGCGGATTCAAAGAGTATGAGCACAGGGTCCAGTGTGAACAACAGAACAAAGAGTCCCTAGATTGACCGATTCTAAACATTCAGCCAACCTAATCTGATGTTTGTCTGCCTAAGAGGAGGTTGTTGCACTGGTTTTGCTTACTGAGACCTAGAAGGGTCATGAAGGTTTTTGGCAGAAAAGATAGGTGAAGCGATATATGGTATGACGTTTGAGATGAGGGTAGTGGCCTAAGGTGTCAGTGAAGACAGTGGGAGGCTGCATTTCACTGTTGAATTCATCCTTAAGCATTATGATATCTGAGAATAATATGTCCGAAGTGTATGAGATTGAATATTGAGTACTTTTAGTTGCATATGATGAATCTTTGTTAGACTGAGATTAAGCAGAAAGTGTTGTTTCTGTATCTGAAGGCAAAAAGCATCTACCAACTTCAGACAAAAGTATGTATCTTGGGAAGTAGAAAGAGAAGTATATTTAGGTTTTATTGCGAGAGAGATGCCAAGGGAAACCATAGAAGGAAGCAATGACCTCAACAGAGGATATGTAGAGGGGAACAGCATAAACATTTGGTGGCTTCACACTGATAGGCGGCACCAATCAAAAAGAGAAACAGGACACCTAATTGTATAGTTATTCGGACAGGCAGAGTAGCACAACTCAAGCCTACCATTCTTTTTAAGATTTTTCCCCATGAGCAAGTCCATTAAAGATGCTTTAGTGTTCAAGATCAAGAACAATGTGATAAGGGACGCAGGATTATGGGAGGCAAAGGTTAGGAAGTTGAAAACGTGTGTGTGAGATGTCTCAAAGGCATTCATTCGACAAAAGCCAGTAGTAATTGTTTCTCAAGGGATATTGGCGACAAAGCATTGAGTGAGACAGTTAAAACGAGCTTTCAAAACGTTTTAGGGAAAATAGAATGGGAAATATGGGTAGCAACCAAGAAAGTAGAGTGGTAAGTGATCATTTTTATGATATTGGTTAGAATACTGATTTCTTAATCTAGTGAGAAAATAGTGAGTAAGCACTTGTTGAAAATGTGACTACAGAGTTCGCAGAAGTGGTGTGACTATTGAAATATTCTTGTAAAGCTGTTTTCACAACTGATGAAATATAGACACATCAGCCCTGCACAATTCAAAACACAATTTAAAACTTTTCTAACATGGCACCAAGGTCAGCTGCTACGCTCTGGAGAACTGTAAATTGGACGAAGTTAGTTAAGTAAGGAAATGGTGGAGAAGAGTGAGTGAGTTTTCCATGATCGGCATCTGTGCAGTAATAGCCATTATTAGATGGTCTTGGAGAGTTGTTGAGCTGCGACGGGAGTGTTGTATCTTGGTACCCTTCTTGTATCTCTCTTAATGTTCTATGTTGCTATGCCATGTTCACTGGATTCTAGAGTGTGGAATCCAGGGGCAGATCAGAGATGTACAGTTGCTCAAGAAGTTGGTCCTTGGTTGCCTCTGGGGTTGTATTACTGAATAAACCTCCTTACTACATTAAACCACTGTACCTCAAGTAATTTCAGTGGCCACGAGGATGGGATCGATTTGAAGAAATCTATAGGATCGATTTTTTGAAGAATTTGACTTGATGAAGATCTACTTACAACCCCTAAGGCAGTTGTAACCCTGAACCTACAAGGTACTTGATGAACATTTTTAAACCTTTTTTTTTTTCATTCAAACTCCGTTAAAAAAACTTTTTTCCTTGTTTCGCCTCTAGTAACAACCTTCTAATTGTTTTAAGGAGTATTGAATATTTTGAAGTTCTTTCCCTGCATTAACCTCGTTAACTGTTAATTACATCTATAACAACTATCTTCTGTGATTGCATAAGTAATCTCTGTTTTAAGCAATAATTCTTTGCCTGAAGCGACATTTTTGCCTGAAGAAAGTTCCAAAAACATCTGTTGAGAAGAGGGATGATGTATCTGTTCCTCTCAAACCTTTAGTCATTGCATCAAATATGGATGTGAAGGAAAGGTACATTCGACCTAAGTTTAAACCAATATGGATGAAAGATTATAAATGCTTGTAGTCTTGGGGCATTTAATTTGAGAATTTTGTCTAGTGCTACATCTTATTTCTTTCATATGTTTCTTGTCATTTTTTTGTTTTTTTTGTTTTAGTTATTTTATAGGAAGGGGATATGTTGTATCTTGGTACCCTTCCTGTATCTCTCTTAATGTTATATGTTGCTATGCCATGTTCACTGGATTCTAGAGTGTGGAATCCAGGGGGCAGATCAGAGATGTACAGTTGCTGAAGAAGTTGGTCCTTGGTTGCCTCTGGGGTTGTATTACTGAATAAACCTCCTTACTACATTAAACCACTGTACCTCAAGTCATTTCAGGGAGGAAAAAGATTTTTAGCTGCTCTGAAAATATTACAGGGCTTTGTAGGGGGACTCTACCTGTCCCTGACACCCAATAGCCAACCCCTTAGGGCCCCTTTTTTAGGTGTCATAAAATGTGTTATTTAAAACAAAATACGTATCTGCTTTTTAAAGTCTGCATTGTAAAGCACTTAAACAAAGGGCCCTCGTATGCATCTGTGTGGCAATCATAGCCCTGTAAATGTTATCCCATGGAAGCTGCCATCCCAGGTTTAGTGGCTCAGCGGCCTAATACATCCACTGAAGGGATTTCTGGTTGATCCTCTGCTTGTGGGTTAAATCCTCACAGGCCCACTCAACCTTTCATCCTCGACGTCCGGAGAGCAAAACAATTAGTACCTTTGTGGTGAGTAACATGGAACACCTGTTATTAGTGCCAAGACATTTGCATGTGTACTTGTGTCTGTTATATTATCAAAAATGATACTCCAGTGTATTCCTACTGGGAGGAAAGCTTCCCAATAGCCCAATATTTGGGACATGTGTTCGTGGTAAAAGCTGAGCTCTCTCTTCTCTGTTGTTGTAAAAGTAGAGCCTAGGTGGAGGATGGAACTTTAAACACTGTACGAAATAAACTCAAAGGGAAATTGCGACGTGTTACAAATAAGATACAAATAGAACACTTACATGAAAGCCTACCCTTGGAGTAAGGTGGTTGGAGGTTAAAATGATACAAGTGTTTTGAGGTACGAAATGATGGAAGCGCTGTCAAATAATTCTGCAGTAGATGGTGCAAGGCCTCCTCAAACTCTCCCCATCAATAATGACATCAAGACGCATGTATGACCGCATGAAGGGCCTCCCCTGAGACGACTCTCCATAATTCACGTTCATGGACATAAACTCATAATTTCACACATGCATCAACCCTTCGAATAGCATATAATTTCCAAATTAGGTTTCAATCAACATAAGTGACTTTTAAGCCTTTAAGCTCCCATTTTTTCCTGGAGTAAAAGTACATTTTTAGAAAGCTTTCATTTAATCTATTCGAGATACTGGCTCTGTACGTGCAATTCAAAAGATGCCACATCCTTGCAATTTTAGACCGGCACATTCACATCGAAGGAGGAAGTGGGCAGACATAAATGTAAATTACTTCAATAAAAATACGCGTGCGACTTTTATAATTAATACATTGTATTATGCAGAGCACTAATGGTGTAAAATAATTTGCCAGACAACATTGTTCTGAATGCCTTTTTATGGAGCGCGTTGAATGTATGCCCAGCTGTTCTTTCTTCTGCATTAATTAGAGCCACATCTGTACTGTGACTCTTTCCAAACATGTTATGCGAGTTGTTTCAGGAGACAAGATGTGAAAATGCGGTTGGCAGAGATCCTAGGCCCCTCACTGAGGTCATTATACATGGGCTATAGTTAAAATGTTTGTCTCGCTTAAGGTTTGTAGTGAACATTTACTTCCAAAAAAGGAAGCAATGGAATAATAAATTACGCCTGTATAATGTATGAATTGTTGTATTCCAATACACAACCTAGGAGTGTATTGCAGACAGATTACTGGGGGTGCAAGGATCATTTATTCAAATTGTGGTCACATTGTTATTTCGGAAGAAGCCACAGACCCTCATATGACCCCCTTCTGTAATATCGATCATCCTGCTTCATACTTTGCGTTTGCACGATCCCACGGTGAGCGTTACATCTTTGGCATGAGGGCTTGGCCCGTGTTACATCTTTGGCATGAGGGATTGGCCCGAGTTACATCTTTGGCATGAGGGATTGGCCCGTGTTACATCTTTGGCATGAGGGCTTGGCCCTTGTTACATCTTTGGCATGAGGGTTTGGCCCGTGTTACATCTATGGCATGAGGGCTTGGCCCCGTGGTGTAGCTCAGTCAGTGGAACGTGAATAATGATAGGCGCAGAGGCCAGCCTTCTTGACAAAATCTTGATAAGATCCTATAAACAAATCCTACAGCTGCCGAGATCTGCATCGCCCGCCCAAGTCAGACTGGAGTTCTGGCTGATAAGCAGCCCCTTCCCAGTCCTGCGCGTTCAGTAAATGCTGCCACAAATTGCTATCGGCCACCGAGGGTTTGCCGGCTAATTTAGTCTGGTCTGAAACCAGCCTTCAAAGTGGAAATGATGAATATACAGGTACCTCAAGAGAAGCATTGAAAAGCTTGAGCTGGATGATCTATGGAACCTCAATACATCTGGCCAAGCTTTTAGAAAAGCAGTAAACAAATCCATTAAATTGCAAAGTTGGCTAGACGACAAAGACAAAGTGGCCAATCAGTCACATCTGTGGCTGGTGCTGAAATCCTATGAAATCCAAAGAGAGCTCCCCCTCCTGGAAGCCATCTACCCCCAGAGGACGAAACAGGAGTTACGGAAACTGAGATTTGGTGATATGTGACCCCTAGTCTTCATCCCAAAGTGGAGGAAAGATGGTCAAAGGGGAGCATCAGAAATGCCGTTTATGTCATCAGGCAGGTGAAACATTGCAGCATGTCATTTGTATCTGCCAGCGGTAGCTCCTCCGCTATGGTAGAGGAGCATCGCTTCCCTGCCAGCAGCGAGAAAAATAAAATGATAATAAAACAGGTTTATTATCATTTTATTGTTCCCTCCTGGGCCATCGTGTGCGGGGGAGGGGGGGAGGGGGGGGGGGGGGGTCGCAGTCATGAGGGGAGTGGTGGGCACTGCCCTGAGGGGCTTATTAGGATAGCGGATTTTCCGCATCCTCTGGGCCGGCGGAAGCCACCGCCGGGCCGGAGGATGCGGAAAATCCGCTGCGGGCCCACCAAAGACCCACCGCCACATTAGGATGGCTGGTGGGTCCTGGTTTCAGTCCGCTGCTTTTCCGCCGCGGTTGGCATACAACCGCAGCGGAAAAGCTCTAATATGGTGGCGGTGTCTCTCAGACACCGCCAGCCATATTAGGATGGGTTACAGAACATGCTTTTCCGCGGCGGGTTTTCAGCCGTAGAAAAGCAGGTGGAACTTCACTGCAGGGGCCCGTTGCGTGGCCCCTGGGTGAAGGGGGCCAGGGGGTGCACACGGGGGGTACCTCCCTGCATTTGTATGCAGTAATCGGCAGGCACCGCACGGTGCATGCCGCTTTCTGCATACAAATGTAATGTATGCATTTTTAACATTGCAGCGGGTGCAGCTTGAAGCCGCACCCGCCGCAATGTTAAAAATAGAGGATGTGACCGCCATGGTGGCGGTCACATCCTAATTGCACAGGAGGGAACTCCGCAGGCCATGCGGAGGTTCCCTCCTACTCTGGGGTCGCGGACGGACGCAAGTCCGTCCGTGATCCTAATGGGCTCCTGAGTATGCATTACGGTTTGGCCGGCTGTCCCAGGATGGTTAATCCATCATGCGCACTGACATCTACCCAACCCGAGCTGCATTTCCCGGGTGGAGAGAACCGTGGGCTGGCGCCCGGTCCCCTTTGAAACGGAAAACAAGCCAGCTCATTCCAATCCCAGCGCTTCTCTCATGAGCCTCAGCCTGTGGTATGCACAGCAGAAAGCATCTCCCAGCAAGCCCGGCAGTGGGGAGAGTTTCACCTGCTTTGCTAAGGCCTGGGAGCTGCTGTGTGGTGGTACCAGCGGACAGGAGTATCCCAAGTGAGTCTTTTAATGCAGCTGCAAAATACCAAAAGTAATCTGTGAAAT
Source organism: Lissotriton vulgaris (assembly GCF_964263255.1). Classification (NCBI taxonomy): domain Eukaryota; kingdom Metazoa; phylum Chordata; class Amphibia; order Caudata; family Salamandridae; genus Lissotriton; species Lissotriton vulgaris. Next base: position 442,985,811 of record NC_141689.1, on the reverse strand, counting down.
CCAGGCCTTCCTGGCATCCACCTCGACTACTGTCTTTTAATCTCGTCTCAAGCTGGAGTGCGCTTTTAGTCTAACTTCAAGTTCACTTTCTGGCCTGCATAGCAGAGTCGATCAATAATTTCCCTCCATTTCCAAAATGTGTTAGTCTGAAACTGTGCTTCTGCCAGAACTTTGAAGACGAAATCTCCAGCCAGGACCGGGGACTAGTTTTAAAGGTTTACCACGTATGGATATTTCATTGCATCACTCTGGCAGTGAACCAGATTGTTTGCTTGGCTTAGTGGATTGTTGGTGGTAATGGTGTAAATTTTAGGTTGGTTTTCCTTTGGCTCATTATTATTAGTCCATTCAGCTACATCTGTTGGTTCCAGCTGCTTTACAAAGCTTGGTCTGACTTTGGTCCTTTAATTACATGGCATTTTTCTCCATCATTACAGCCCAATTTGTTCTTGCTGCTATACAAGCAATTGGGATCTCTTGCTGGGAAGCCTGTAGTTAGCTTGCAGCCCCTGCCTTCAGAAAGCAGAAGATTGGCAAGCATCAGGTAAGTCCTTTTTTTGTTTTTTTGTGCCCCACGCTGCCTCACCACTTCCACCTGAATACCAGCCGCTATTTTCAGCTCTGTTTCAGGCCATCAGCGAAGAAGTATGCTTAAAAAAGAATTTAATGAATTAGTGATCAGGTCCTGCAGATCAGCTCTAATTAAGCCATTAGATCCAAGGCATACAAAGCTCAACATTCATTTAGTGCAGTTTTTGGACATCTTTAAATCCCTTGTCAAAGTGGATTTTCAGACTCAGGCGGGAGTCAAGATGGATGGTTAAGAAGGGTCTTAATAAGATCCCTGAAATTCATCCATATTATGGAGGGCTGCCAGGGACAATTTAGGCTTGCTGTCTCCCGATCCCGCCAGATTAGATATCAGCCTGACTCTAGCCAAACTGTTCTTATGACAAATATTGGCATTACTGCACATTTTGCGCAATGTTCCATACTGTGTAGGCTCTCACAAGCTCCATATATGTTATGTTAAGTACTCTTATAACGTGCAACAGCTACTCCGAGGAGTGTCCCGGCAGGCATGCAATAGGAGTCACTGAACTACACCACCATCATTTAAGGGAAAAGGTGAGTTTAAAAAAAATTCTTGAAGGCTACCGGGTCTTGAGTATTGCGCAATAAAAACAGAAGGGCATTCCAAGCCTGGGCAGCCTTAACAGCCAAGGAGCAACCGCCCATCTTGTGACGGATGAAGCGGGCATCCTAGCTAGGAAAAGAGCTGAAGAACGCAGTTGTCTCAGGTGGATATGAAAGGAAAACGGCTTCTGTAAATAGGTGGGCCCGTGACCTTAAAGGGCATGATGGGCAATGAGCAGGGATTTAAATTTGACCCGATCCGCCACGGGAAGCCAGTGGAGTACGTAGAGATGTTCACGCACGCTGCTTCTCTTAGCAATTCCCGCGAGCCGCCTGGCGGCCGCATTCTGGGTTACCTGGAGTCTATTCAGAGAGTATCCAGGAATGCCTATGTCCAACACATTAGCGTAGTCCAATCGAGAAAGGATCAAGGCATGGATATCCGTCTCTTTGGAAGCCCTAGGGAGAAGAGGTAAAAAACTCCTTTGTGTTTTAAGAAGGCCAAAGCAGCTGTCTGAGAACTTTTTCACCTGAGCAGAAAAGGATTTTTGCGGATTTTCCATTAGTGGTTGGGAGAGGGATCCCAGGAGGCCAGATTGTGTCTCTGAAGACCGGAGGTAATTTACCATAGAGTAGGATCTCTAACTTGTCTTCGTTACATTTAAGTTGAGCGGTCACAAGCCACTCAAAGACCGAAGACAAGCAGTGCTGAACAAAGGATACAGAATCCTCGTCCTTTTCCCAGGAGAAGAGAAGCTGGGTGTCGTCAGCGTAGGCTATCACCTTAGCCCCCAAGTCCTCAGCTAAATAGACCAGAGGAGTGACGTAGATGTTAAGAAAAAGGGGGCTAAGGGAAGACCCCTGCAGGACACCAGTGGTAACCGGCTGCAGAGTTGAAGCGGCCAGTTGCAGCCAGACCTGTTGAGCCCGACCTTCAAGAAAGGACCTCAGCCAGCCCGAAGCAGCGCCTGAGACACCAATGTCAGTGAGTCGGGCGAGCAGCAGGGAGTGTGGGACCATGTCGAATGCTGCTGACAGGTCGAGCATTACCAATGCTCCTCTCCCACCGGTATCTAAACAGTCGGAATGGCTTTGGAAATCTCCACCAGCGCTGTCTCTGTGCTGTAGGAGGAGCGAAACCCAGACTGCGCTGGATGCAAAACCTCAGACCCCTTCAATAATCTCTGTAAATTGTCTGGTCACCACCTTCTCGCAGACTTTAGCTAAACTTGGCAGGAGGGAAACAGGTCAATAGTTCCCTGGGATCAGGGGATCAAGATTAGGCTTCTTCAGAAGGGGAAGGATGTTTGCCTGTTTCCAGGCCTCCGGTACCCGAGCCTCACGAAGGGAGATGTTTATGATTGAACTACCTTCAGGGTTAATAATCTCTGCGACTACAGCAAGCAATCTCTCCGCACAGGGTTCGCCAGGCCAACCCGATTTCAAGCCCTCAGGATCTTAAGAGAGCTAGACAGATCCACTGACGAAAAAGCCCGCAGAGCGTGCCTGGGGGCAGCAGGCAGAATGTCAGTAGGCACAGGGACAGAAGGAGGTCCGGGCAGGAGGTGAAGGCCGTCTGAATCGTACGTATTTTATCCATGAAGAAATTGGATAGAGTATTACACCAGCCCTCTGTGGCTGGAAGAGAGCATGATTGTGCAGCATGGGATGGAAAACTCTGCACTATAGAGAAAGTTTCCTTGAAGTTGTTACGTGCCTGCTCATTGTGTGCTGCAAAGTATTGCTTCTTAGCCTGGGTTATCGCAGTATAATAGATTTTTTACCTACCCCTGAGAGTGGCCTAAGCCAGGGGACAGTACTCACTGAAGCGCCAAGCACGTTCAAGTAATAGCAGTTCTGCACTTTTGCATAATTACACACATTGTATAGGCTTATGCCATTTTTGTACTAGTGCACTATCACTATGTGATGCTGGACAGAAACAGGATTAATTGACCTTCACTTTTTGGCTACTGAAGAAACAAGAAAGAAGAACAGCATGGCTACACTTTATGTGCTGTTTTGCACACTCTGGTAAAATCAGAACTAGCTAACCTGCCCTTGTGCATACTGTCTGCATATGATGGGTTATTCTCCTCTTATTTCTATTTATTTATTATGATCTCAACTCTGTATTTTAAAAATGTTAATGGTTTTTATTGAATAATAAACAAATATTATCTATCAGTTGTGTAGCTCAGTCAGTGAGATTTGGGGGGTGTAAGTCTCAAATTTCCCAACTTAAAAATAGTGGGCTGCAGAGTGGAGGGTGAGATGACCAAGATTCGGGTGGACGGTTTCCATAACCGCTTCGCTGCAGCGCCTATTCCGCCACGGTGCGGGCGAATTTGACGCGTGCGCAGATCAGAGAACCCTCGGCCGTCCGATGCACACACCCAATGTGACGTCGGACAGCCAGGGTCCGTCCGACGTATGGAAGTGGATAAGGAAAATGATTAGTACTGACTTCCATTTGGTAAGCCTATATACATAGGCATTTACTTTAACTGTATTTTGACTGCACATGCTCTTCTTAGTCTCTGCTATGAGAAGCCCTGATGGTAAAGTTGTCAAATCGAAGCATGTAGGCAGGGCTCCATGTTTCCAGTCCTCTCCTTTTATAAATCATGTTATCAAGAGATTGATGGCCCTTTGTACTGAGGCCTAGTTACAAATAGAGATGTGCACAACAGCAAATGAATAGAGCGAGCCGAGCCATGGGTCTAGCTTGGATCTAGGAGTTTATACACGAGCCGAATAACAAAAACATTTGCCATGTATTTCATGCAACAAATATAACATAAAAATATGATAACATCTCTTCAGAATACAAAAAAAGTGTATTTCTTTGACATGTGTAAGAGTTTCACCTTAGTACATCAGATTATATCACTACATGGCCAGACATTTAGAATAAAAGTGAGAGTTTTTGAACATGAACTTAGAAACATCATTGGCGCGCCCCAAAATGGCAATGCTATTAGTGACCTTAGAGTCAAGTCAGTAGTTATGTAATCCCTAAATGAAGCCTTGATTCCTATTCTAAATGGAGCAGCATTGTAGTCTATTAAATCAAACCAAAGAGGTGCTTTTGCTGTGCCCTTCCTGAACTCAAATATTTAAAAGTGCTCTCATTTTTTGTAGTAAAGAAAGAGGAGGCTCTGTGAAATAAAATGTTTACCTAGGATTACACAATTTGGACAAGCAGTGAAGTCTTATTGATTTCAGGTTATCTGTTTTCAAATTTTCAAATTCAGCCAGCAGATGTATATCTCTGTCTCTCTCCCTCTATCTCCTATTTCACACCAATGGTCACTGTTTTGAATTTTAATTTTGGTGTACAACAAAAAAATCCGACACAGACTAGGCAGACCCGATTTAGGGCCCCAGACCCAACTACCAAGCCTAGAATGCATTTTTCCTCTGAGTGTCACACCTCAAACATGGCCCCTGAAGCTACACTCCAGCTTGACCCCATGCAAATGAAGGCATTCCTTTGCTGCTGTGTTACAGAGCGAGCACAGAGGCATCGAGAGATGTACTGGAATGTACCCCATATGTGAAGCGGTGCATACCCCCTTGAGGGTGCTCAATAGGAGGGAGTCATATGGGTCCCACAGACGGGTAGGCTCCTGCCTGTGGGATATCCCGGCGTCCATCTTCAAGGTGCTGCAGACCTCCCTGCATTAAAAGACAGACTGGAGGTTTTAGATTTCCAGTCTGTCTTTCAGTGATTTGCTGTCCCCAGGTTCAAGCCTGCACTGGGGACAGCACGTCTTTTAATATAGCATGATGCACTCGGAGATCACACAGAGACCGTGCAGCCTTTTCTATAATATGACCCTAGGTGCCCTTTGGACTATAGACCCCCAACTGCTTTGGCACGATTTTCCTTTCATTCTCTATGTTCTCTTCATTTCTAACGTTGAAAAAATACTTAAAGTAATATATACAATGACTGATGAAGCGTGCCATCCCTGAGGTGAAAGACAGTATAGGTAAATGCCCAAGGGGAAGTATAACAAAAAGATTGGAAGAGAAAGTTTACTTGTTATTGTTTCTGTATTTTAGAACATTTAGTTCACGTCTCTTTGCACTATTCAACCTGAAAAACATTGCTTGTCAATAAACCGTGGGAGTTCTGCTCGTGCGTTTAATTCATGCGTTGTTGTAGACATTTGAATGCTCAAAGAAGCTATTCACAAACACGACTAATATTTGATAATCCATCATGAAATCGGTCTGGCATATTGTGGAAGTTACACTGAGGCTGCCCCGCCCTAGTTTCCTTCCTGGGCTTTCATCGGTACTACTGGGGACGGGGCCGAATGAAGAGACGGAGGGTTTATGCAAATAAGAACTTGGATAAGGAAGCAGGTGCAACTGAAAATCTTTATGACATGTTTAACCTACTTGTTATCCAGCAATGCACGTGATATGCCACTAATATTACTTTCTAGTAATTCCCTGATATATTTTCTTATGTCTTACTTATCGGGGCAAACGACTTCCAAATGTGTTAAGTTGCATCCTCTAATAGCTTGTCTTATGTCAAGAGATCCCTCCTATTTGTTTCATATAGTTTGCTCCTTGGAGTTTGAAGTCAGGATGTCATTATTTTCAGTAAATAATTACACAATTTTTCTAGAACACTCTTCCCCTGACAATGACGGGAGACTGGAAGTTTTCCAACGAGTGACCCCGCTGCTGAAGAAACCAGGCGCGGATGGTAAGGATCTGAGGAATTTCAGACCTATTTCCCAGCTGCCTTTCCTGGCTAAGATACTTGAACAGCATGTGCTGCAGTCTCTGGCTTTTTACCTGGAGACCAATCACCTTCTTGAACCCAATCAGGCAGGTTTCAGGCCTCATTTCAGTACAGAACTAGTCATGCTCTCGATCCTGGATGAGATGAGAATGAGAGCGGATAGGAAGGCGCAGTGTGCTTTGATCCTACTGGATCTCTCCGCGGCGTTTGACACAGTAAATCATAGTCAACTTATGTCGCAGATTGCTGCTCTGGGGATCCAGGGCACAGCCAGCGCTTGGTTAGCCTCCTTCCTTAGAGCCCGCTCCCAAAGAGTCGAACTTACAGATCTGGTATCTGAGCCTGGGACTCTGTCTTGTGGAGTGCCACAGGGTTCGGCACTGTCCCCACTGCTCTTTAATGTCTATCTGCAGCCTCTGATCGCCGCGCTGAATCAGCTGGATTGTAGGGTATACAATTATGCCGACGACACCCAAATTCTGATTCAGATAGACCAGTCGCCTTCATTGCAGGCGAACATGCAAGAAATTCTGAAATTCATGGTGAATTGGATGTCGGAAAACTCCCTGAAACTAAACGCGGATAAAACGGAGGTGCTAGCGGTCACCACGGCAAGAAACCCCAGGAGCGAGTTGTTCTGGCCCGGTGAATTGGGACAGCCTGCACCTGCATCCGTTGTAAAAAGTCTTGGGATAAAAATTGATGTCACGCTATCAATGTCCCAACAGGTGGCAGCCGTGGTAGGAACCTGTGTAGGGCTACTACGACAACTTCGGAAGCTGTCAACGCTGCTATCCTCCTCCACGACACGGACTGCAGTTTCGGCCCTGATACTTGCCCGCTTGGACTACGGTAACTCACTTTATGTGGGGTTGCCAAAAAAATCCTTGGCCAGGCTTCAAGGCGTTATGAACGATGCAGCCAGGCTGATTTTCAAAAAACCTAGGAGGACACATGTTACTCCACTGTTACAGGACTTACACTGGCTGCCTGTACCTCAAAGAGTGAAGTTTAAAAGTTTGTGCATCACTCATAAAGCCATTTATGGCTCGGGCCCGAATTTCATCAAGGACAAATTGGCACATTATGTTCCCAGTAGGAGGCTGCGGTCCTCAGAAGCCTGTCTGCTGGTATGTCCGCGTTTTAAGCGCTCTACGCTGGGAGGGAGAGCTTTTTCAACCATGCTGCCCCCCTTATGGAATAGTCTCCCTGAAAGCCTGCGTAAAGAGACCAATTTGCTCACTTTCAGGAAGATATTAAAAACTGTTCTCTTCCTGGAAGCCTGGAGCCCTAAATAAAGCATGCCCGACTCGCCGCCCTCTCCTCTGGGCCCTCTCGGACAGCACTTAGAGACCTCTTGGGTGATAATGCGCTATATAAATACACAATAACAATAACAATTTCAGTACTCTCTTTCAGTTCTCAAATTGAGTGTAACATTTAATTTGAGTCTATTAGGAGCAACCTTTCTCCATCTTCATAACATATATTTAACTGCGCATCTGCACGCCTCGACACCACTATAAACCTGTATTAGCATCAATATTTTACCCCAGTATTTTAGAAACTAGAAAAGGAATCCATTGTGGAATAGACCATCATGGAATACCTGCCTTAAATTAATAGAAGTGCAAAGTATTAATGTTGTAGCTGAAGCCATTTCCAGATATGCCTTTTCATGTAGTGTCTGTAATTGTTACAGATGTCTTGCGTACATTCGCATTGAAGTGAACCATTAAGTATGAATATTAAATTGAGTACCATATTGAAATTGCCATCGAAATTATATTTTAAGGTCATCATCTCTGTCAAATTGTTAAAGAGTGTAAATGCAGGTACTTTGGAAGCTCATGTCTTGCCTTAGGTTAGAGTTGTGTTTATATCTTTAATTCCTTTCTGTTTCCTTCTGTTTTCTGAATCCGAAATCATTCTCCCCATGGTGTTTGATACATGGTTTTGCATAATTCTACACGTTTATCTTAATTCAAGTTGGTATTTCTTTATTTATTATTCAAAACATTACCAAGCAATAGCGATAATTATCGCTATTGCTTGGTTAGAGACAAAAATTTACTGCTGCGCTGCGGCGATTTTTACCGGAAATAAACCTTGGTATTACCAAGGTTTATCGCAAATGCGATAAAAATCGCCGCAATGCACGAATATCGCTGAAAAGTCAGCGATATTCATGCATTACCGAGCTAATGCTCTTAGCCACGTTATCCACCTCCCATTGGATAACATGGCTAAGAACTGCTCAGGGCAGGTGTTAGCTTTTGGAGATATTCGCGCTTAGCGCAAATATCTCCAAAAGTTGGTAATAGGAGAAAGCGATGTTAGCGACTGTTTTCAGTCGCTAACATCTTGGCATGCCCACTTTGCATATCATTAGTGATAAATATCACTGACATGCAAAGTGGGGCCCAAGATGGTCGCTATCTCCTACTAGCTGTCGCTAACTGGTGTTAGCGACAGCTAGGTAATAGGGAGATAATTTTATCTCCGCTTTCTTGGCTTTTAAAGCCAAAAAAGCGGAGATAAACCCCCTTGATAATATGCCCTATAGACTTTACGTTTGAAAATAGGTTTGTCTACTTTAGTATATTGGATCACTTCTCTTTCACCATAAGACGAATATTAAAATCTTTGTGAATCCAATTCAATGTTTGATTCTTAGAAGGGAATTTATAATAAAATAGTCTGGGGGTATTTTTACTCTTCCTGGTACAGCCAGTTATGAATGGGGTGCACTGGGATGTTTAGATTATGACTATATTCTTGAAGGCATTAGGATACGTCCAGTGGTGGCTCCTCCGTTATGGCGTAGAATCCTCGCCCACTGCTCTCTCAGCAGTGCAAACATGAAAAATAAAATGCTAAAACACAATGTTGTGTTTATTTTATTTTCATCATTGAGACTAGGGCGGCGAGGCCATCTTCACGTCAGCAGCATGGGGGAGGTGTGGTGAGCACTGTAAGTGACCCGTCAGTTTGGCTGGCTGTCTTAGGACAGCCAAACTGACACGTGCACTTAGATTTCTCCATACTGAGTGGTGTTGCACAGCCAGGTGTAGAACAGGCACAGACTCCCAGGCACAGACTCACTGCCAAACCAGCCTGCTCAGACCAATCCCGCTGCTTCTCTCATGCTGGGTAATAGTATTACCAGCATCAGAGCCGCGTTTGGATTGGCTTAGGGGAGTCTGGGAGCCTGTGCAGTGCACCCATGGACAGTCGGGAGTTGGGACAGGAGTAGAGCACGGGGGCAGGGGCCGGCAGTTAAGTAGTTTTTTATTTATTTCTGTCTTTTTCTCCCTGAGTGGGTCCAACACTTTTCTTCAATAGAAGCCACCCATATAGTAAACCCTTCCCCCACAAAACATGGAGGCTTTAGGAGCAAAGGAGATATTAATTCAGCAAAAGTTGCCTTAAACTAGCGTGCCATGTGGGTAGACAATGTGATAAGCAAGACAAAAGCTCACAGAGGAGGTGCTATTAGTGATGCTAAGTATGTGTAGTTCAGCATTGTTAAAAACTGGAGGTGACACAATTTAGAAAGGGAGATGGGATTACTGATTAGGGTCGGAATCTATGGCCCTTTCCTGCTAGGAGATTTCCTGCCTAAACGAGTGGTATAAGAGCCCTCAGACAAGTGTAGGGACTGATTCGTTGCTGCAGAAGCATTAAGCCATGTCTTAATACCAAAACATGGACCAGAATGAAAATTTAAAAAGAAGCCTCCCAATACAATCTTATACTTATCAAGCGAGTGTAAGTTATGATTGAAGCAACAATAAAATAGTGCTTCATTTAAGCCAATGGAGCCCACCGGTACTAATTTATGGGGACTGGCAATTATGTTTCCTCAACACGCTTTGCTCCAGAGCAGGACAGAAAAAAAAGGGGGAAAGAAAGAGAAAGACGGAAATACACTGACAAAGGGGTGAAGCAGGAATACAAACTAACCTGAAAGAGTAAGATAAAGAGGCAGGGAGTGTTTGATATTGGATTAAAGTGTCTTCAGGTGGAATCAAGATTAGGCAGCCTTGGTATTCAGCACCTCGACCTCCAGTGGTGCCGGCTGCAGGCTTTTGTGCAAAACCTAGGACCCCAGCACTTATTCTTTTACAAATTAATAACTGCAATAGGGAAACACTCGGGCGGTTAATGGCGGCAGCAGCACAACGAGAAGGAAAAGGGTAAATATGCAGCTTGGCATGAACTGATAGTTGTGAAGGAAGAATTAGCAGGGTCTCATTGGTGGATTGAAGGGTGTGTGGCAGGGTCAGCACGCAGTGGGGTTTATGCTTGTCCCTGTGTGTGATGGCTTTGATGGGCTTGCCTTTAACATGCGTTAAGATTGGGGTAATATATTGTGCATGGATCATCAAAGGTGCACCGATGTGTGCGTCTGCTGCATTGCCATGCCATCAGCGTTCTCAAGTAGGCCAAGCAACAGGTGATGGTGTTGGTATTACTTGGGGAACCAGGAATGCTTATCTTATTAAAATAAAGAAGACACATTTTTCAAATCAAAACAACAAGCAAGAGTTCAGAGTTAGAGCAAGAGTCAAGAGTTAAGCAACTCTTACTGTGATATGGTGACCCTTGACCCTCGGGTAGGTCACTTTCCCACCACTGCAGCTCCGCCTGTCCTGACTGCTGTGCCGCCTGCTCCTCCCTCCAGATCGGAGCTCTCCTTCCTGCGCGATCGCCGCCTGGACTGCCTTTGCCCTGCTTCTGTGCCCCATTGGCTACTGCCCTCCAGCCTCACCTCATATGGATCCTGCGCGTACGCGGTCCTCGACGATGCCAGCGCACCCGCCTGCTACCGAGCCACCCCGAAACGCACCCACGGATCCTTCACCTGCCAAGCCTGCCAAGCCTGCCAATTCACCTGCCTCCGAACCTGCACCGCACCCGCCAAGCCGAGCACTAGCAACAACCAGCTCAAGTGCATCCTGCTCAACTCCTGCTCTGTCCACAGGCACGCCGTCGAACTCTGGAACCTCCTCGACACAACCTCACCAGACGTCGCCTTCCTCACAGAAACCCAGATGAACGCCTCCTCAGCCCCCACATCGCCATAGCCATCCCGGATGGCTACAAGATCACCCGGAGGGACCGCGTCAACCAAACCGGAGGAGGCGTCGCCATCGTCCACAGAAACATCATCCGCATCACGACCAACTCTGACGACACCTTCACCGCCGCCGAGCACCTTCACTTCCAGATACACACTGACCCCAAGACCACCCTTAGAGGCACCCTCATCTACAGACCCCCGGGACCACGCACACAATTCAGCGAAGCCATCGCAGACTTCGTCAGTCCATATGCCCTCACCTCCACAGACTACATCCTCCTAGGGGACCTCAACTTCCACCTGGAGAACAACAAGGACTGCAACACCGTCCGCCCTGCTGGACAACCTCGCCAACCTCTGGTAAACACCCCCACCCACTACGCCAGCCACACGCTTGACCCCATCTTCTCCTCCAGCAAGCACATCTCCTTCAGCCACTCCACCGGACTAGACTGGACAGATCACAGCAGCATCCACTTCAACTTCAGGAAAACCACGACCCACCACCACCCGCAACCGGTTCTGGAGTAGGGGCAAGATCACCGCTGACCAGCTCACCACCACCCTCAGCCAGAACCCGCCCACCAACATGACAGACCCCAGCGAAGCAGCCCGCAACCTCACACAGTGGCTCACCAACTGCGCCGACGAACTCGCACCACTGAAGAACCCTCCCAGCAGACCCGGCAGCAGGAAAGCCTTGTGGTTCACCAACGACCTCAAAAACTCCAAGAAAACCTGCCGCACCCTCGAGAAAGCCTGGCGCCACGACCAGACAACAGAAAACATGACAGCCCTCAAGAACGCCACCCGCAAACACCACCAGCTGATCCGCACCACCAATAAGACAACATTCAAAGAATGACTGGACAACAACACCCACAAGAGCAAGGAACTCTTCAGCATCGTTAAAGAGCTTTCCAACCCCAGCGCCTGCAACAACGGCATCACACCCTCGCAAGACCTCTGTGACTCAATCGCCTCGTTCTTTCACCGCAAGATCGCCGACATACACAACAGCTTCGGCGCACAAACCACGCACCCAACCACCGAACCAGCGCCCCCCACTACCACCCTCTGCACCTGGACCCCTGTCAGCACCGAAGACACCACCCGTCTGATGAACACCATCCACTCCGGCTCCCCTACCGAACCCTGCCCACACCACGTCTTCAACAAAGCCGACTCCATCATCGCACCCCAACTCCAGAACATCATCAACAGCTCCTTCGCATCCGCCACCTTCCCGGAGAGCTGGAAACATGCAGAGCTGAGCGCCCTCCTGAAGAAACCCACCGTGGACCCCACGGACCTCAAGAACTCCCGCCCCATCTCGCTCCTCCCCTTCCCAGCCAAAGTCATCGAGAAGACCGTCAACAGACAACTCTCTGCTTTCCTCGAGACCAACGGATCCCTCAACCCCTCACAGTCCGGCTTCCGAGCAAACCACAGCACCGAGACTGCCCTCATCGCAGCCACGGACGACATCAGGTCCCTGCTCGACAACGGTTAAACTGCTGCCCCCATCCTCCTGGACCTCTCAGCAGCCTTCTACACCGTATGCCACCGCACCCTGATACAGCGCCTCAGGAACACCGGAATCCAAAGAGCGGCACTGGAGGGGATCATCTCGTTCCTCGCCGGAAGAACCCAGAGAGTCCGCCTCCCCCCTTTCCAATCTGCGGCCACCGAAGTCATCTGCGGCGTACCTCAAGGATCCTCGCTCAGCCCCACCCTCTTCAACGTCTACATGAGCCCTCTCGCAGCCATCGCTCGCCAACACAACCTCAACATCGTCTCCTACGCCGACGACACCCAGCTGATCGTCTCCCTCACCAACGACCCCGCCACCGCCAAAGCCAACCTCCAGGAAGGAATGAAAGACGTCGCAGAATGGATAAAGATCAGCTGTCTGAAACTGAACTCAGACAAGACGGAAGTCCTCATCCTCGGACCATCTCCTTCCGCCTGGGATGACTCTTGGTGGCCCCCTGCCCTGGGCACCGCCCCCAAGCCAACGGACCACGCACGCAACCTGGGCTTCATCCTGGACTCCTCCCTCACGATGACCAAGCAAGTCAACACCGTCTCGTTCTCCTGCTTCAACACCCAGCGCATGCTCCGATAGATCTCCTACCTGGCAGTCAAGACATGGAACTCCCTCCCCACCCGCCTATGGCTGACCCCGGACCATCTCTCCTTCAGGAAACAACTCAAGACCTGGCCAAGTGGCTACAGATAAAGAGCTAAGAAGTAGCTAAAAGTGTGTAATAAACAAAAAGAAAGAAAAACAAACGAAAGAAAACACTGAGTACTTCAGCTAGGTAAATAAATTAAAACATATAAAATGAGAGTGGCACCTGGATCCTCAAAATAGAAGGAAAGACAATAGGTGGAGAAATTGAAAAGCACGACACACTAGCAAATCTCGGTGGCTGACTCAAGTAGGTAATGTACCTTGGAATGGAGGAAAGAGTAACCATTATTTGGGCAATAGGGGACTCTTTGTCCAATCAAAACAAAGAAGAACAATTGGCCATATCAGAGCAAATGAGAGCTCTGGAACTTCTGCTCTTACAGGTCAGCACCTGAATGCCTACTGTGAAAGAAATGAGGACTAACTAAAAGTTGTGATGAAAGAGGAACATATTAAAATGACAGCATGCCTAGAATTTGGGAAGAATTAATTAGGTTTGGTTGTAAAATGACTGGGGGGGCAATCATTTGCAACATTCTATACTTTCAATAGCCCCTTTCTATTTCCAACCTCAACAACATCCTCATTGCATTCAGTATAGAACTAATATTATGTGCAAATGGTACGGCCTCCTTCTTGATAATGATGTGATGCTCATTGTTTCTCGAGAACAAGTCCAGACTGAGAGTAATGGGCATCGGGCATTTTCTTGGGAGGTTAGAATGGTGGAGGACTGTTTTGCAGCATTGGGGGACGGGTTTGTTATTAGGGGCTGGTGGTGCAGCGGTGCTGCAATTTTGACCCCCGTAACAAAAGCAGCACTGCTTCACACTTGTCACCCACAATCCTGGGGAGATGGTCTGACAAAATTGCCAGGCTGCTTTAGGTTCCCAGTCTGGCCCTCTCAAGGACCCTAACCCATGACAATATACCCACTAATGGCATTGTTATTTCTACAGTCACAACCTCATCCACTGCATTGTGGGCCAACCTATTTTTCTAAATGTGTACTTGGCCTCCCACTTAAAAGAATAGAATCCTTGGTCACTTTCTACACAGTATGCACAGTATCTCTGCCACTGAATGATATTTTTATTCTAAATTATTTATACAATATCAACCACGGCAAACATGATACTGCACTCAGTGTCGATCCTCAAATATATTAAACATATTACCATATTGGAAATTGGGTTAGGGGTTAGGAGGGGTGAAGCCCTTCCTAAACAGCAGCGCAATCTCTATCAGGGTGAAACATAAGCAAACCCCCAAATTACCCTATTCTTAACCCTCTGGTAGCTTGGCACAAAGCAGTCATGCTTACCTTAGAGGCAATGTGCAAAGTATTTATGCAGCACTTCAAACAGTAATAAAATGAAAACACAACACAAGACAAATGAAAGAATGGCACAGGTGCCTGCCAAAAAGAGGAAGGACAAGGCACACTGGAAACCTGCTCCTGAAACTCCCACGGTCCACGAAGAAGCTCAAACTGAGGGTGATGCTCAGGAGCTTACAGGGGAGGATGCTGCTGCCCCCTGAGCTGGCCAACTGGTAACAGATAGGAGGTCCCTCCAGGGAGGAGTTCTGCAAGGTGAGACGGAGTGTCCCACTCTTGTGGGCCTGTGGCAGCATGTCGAGGCCCAGGAAGAAGACCACTCCTCTGGTGAACTCCTATTTACTGGGAGAGTGGTCACCTGCATAGCGTGCCTAAGGTTCCTGAGCCTGGCCAACACTTGTGCTTGTGGTCCCCGAGTGCTACAGGGCCTTCCTACTGGAACTGCCTCATGAACTTCCCTTGGTGGGTATTTGCACATGATAAGACCTTTGACAGGCTTGCCACCCACTTCTATTGGCCTCATATGAGGAGGGACTTAGATTCATTCTGCAGATGTTGTCCTACCTACCAGGCCAGTGGAAAGTCAGGAGGGTAGCATAAGACTCCCCTGCAACCTTTCTCAGCCATTGGCACCCCCTTTGAAATCATTGGCATATACATTGGTGGGTCTCTGGACCCCAAGACAGTCATAGGTAACAGGTTCATCTAGGTCTTGGTGGTCCATGCCATGCAGTACCCGGAGGCTATCCCTCTAAGGACAGTGACTGCACCCACAGAGCCTTGGTACTTATGGGGTTCTTTACCAGTGTGGGGTTCCTCAAGGAGGTACTAACTTTATGTCAGCGTACATGAAGGCCATGTGGAGGGAGTGAAAGATAGGCTAAAAGTTCTCCACTCTTTACTGCCCCTAAACCAATGGGCTTGTTGAGATATTCAACAAGACCTTTAAATGCATGGTCATGGGCCTGTCAGATCCCTTGAACCAGAAGAGGGATGTCCTCTTGCCATTCCAGGTGTTTGCTTATCTGGGGGTGCTCAGAAGGGGGTCGGTTTCAGCTCCTTTGAATTCCTGTATGGGCAAGGAAGGGTGGGAGAAAGCTACCTGGAATGCCTCCCAGGTTGTGGTCAACTACATGCTGGCGCTCCAGACCCAGATGAAGTGCTTCAGGAAGCATGCTAAGTTGAAACTAGAAGCCAGCCAGGAGGTGAGGAAACAGTAGGATGACCAGAAGGCCACTCTAGTCGAGATTCAAGCTGTCCAAAAAGTGTGGTTGATGGAGCCTGTAGAGCCCGTGGCCCTACAAGACCATAAGTGGTTAAAGAATGGAAGAGTGAGGTCACCTACCTGGTGGACCTCAAGACTCCAGGAACCCTTTTAGTGTTTTACATGTCAAACTCCTCAAATCCCTCTTTGAGAGGTCTGAGTTAATGATGCTTCTTGTCAGGGTTAGAAGAGGAAAGTAAATGTAAATGTAGTGCTTTTATATAGCGCACAAATCCCCCCCGAAGGGGTCTCAAGGCGCTGTGCACATACCGCTGTGGAACCCTTCCTGGCCTTTCCCTTTGAAGTGCCCACTCCTGGGCACCCCCAAGGTGAAGCTAGGTATCCTAGTGCTGTTGGGGCCGTTGTGGAGATTAAGCAAGCTATTGCCCAGAGTTACAGAGTGGGACCCATGATTAGAATAGGCACTGAGGCGAGAATTATCAGGTCCGAGGAAATTGTGCCCAAGACCCGCTGAGGCGGGAATTGAATCCTGGTCCGGGCCAGACCTCTGCATCAGGGTCTGCCACTCTAATCATTGAGCCAGACTTCCCCACTCATTGAACCACTCCCTGACCTCCTTTCTTCCAAGGAGCAGGATGGGTGAGTAGAGGGTGTCAGCCTCTCTGCTACACTGACCCTAGAACAACAGAGAGATCGCCACCAGTTATTGTAGCATCTTGACTCTTTATTCTCCCTTACCTCAGAATTCACTACGTAGGGTACCCATGATATTGACACTGGAGACAGCACAATGGTAAATTGCAAAATTTACTGGTTGTCTGACAATGTGAGAGCCAGGATTAAGGAGAAGGTTTCCCAGATGCTGAAGTTAGGGGTAAATGAGCCCTCAAATAACCCTTGTTCCAGCCCAGTGGTGTTGTCCCCAAGGTTCTCTCCCCAACACAGGTTGTGAGTAACGACACATTCTGCTAACGCTCCTGTTAGGTCAGACCTCAACAGCGTTGGATGAGTGTTTCTGCTTGTCCATAATCGGACAACATAAACGGCGATCTGCTATACATGGTATCGTCAATTTCACCCACTCCTGTTTGGAGTTATATACGTATGATAGCATTTTGTGCCACACTTAACTATGTGTTTGTGTGTTTTGTCTGTCATTTACCTGTGAGTATAACAAATTTTGCCTCCATTTTTAAAGCTACGATCACCGAGACCCCACCCGAATCTCAGGGATGGTCCCATCTTCTGCAATTAACCTCTGAAATCCCACTGTGGCACAATGGGGCATTGTTAGTTGGATACTGATTGGGATCCCACAGTGAAATACAATTCTGCACTGCTAGTCAGCCATTGATGGAGGTTTCCTGTGAAATATAATCATGCGCATTTTAGCCTTTTTGTCATGCCTTTATACATTGGTTTCTCTTTTTTATTGCTTTCTCTTTCCGTACCCTGTATTTACTCGCAATGCTGGTAACTATAGCATTTCTTTTACCCTAATTACCAGTCTTGCACTAGTGTAAGACTACGGATATTTTCTGTATCACCTGGTCCTGATGAATTGCAGAGAGACCAGGTAGGGGCTAACAATGGCAAGAAACATGTCGACTTTTGTTCACAAAACACATGCCCTATAAGACCGTTATATCCAGTTAGGGCCACATTGTTTTTAAATTAAGTTAGTGAAACCCATGAATGATGAGGAGCAGGCCCATATGATGAAGCATGACATCCCTCAGGGTGTGTGAGGGCACTTCCTCCAAAAGGAGGCTATTCCACAGACCTGAACACTCACACTCTCCCTAAGGAACTGCACACCAATTGTGCATATTTGCCCCTCCAGGTGCCACCCCAGAACGTAGGTTCTGCGTGGATTATGGGGGCTCAATTCAGTCACCAAGACTGACGCACACCCCATCTCCAGAGCCGATAAGCTTATCGATAGGTTGAGAGCTGCCAAGCTTCTTAGAACGTTTGATCAAATGTCTGGGACTGGTAGATTGCCTTTACTGGGGGGGGGGGGCAAAGAGAGGTCTGTGTTCTCACTTTAGAAGGGCACTTCTAGTTCTGGGTAATGCCCTTTGGGTTGAAGAATGCACCTGGAACCTATCAAAGGTTGGTCAATCAGGTTCTGGCTGGGTTGGAGAACTTCAGTGCTGCCTATGTAGATGACAATGTGATCTTCAGTTCTAGCTGTGAGGATGATTTGTCCACTTCACAGAAGTGCTTCAGAATGTGACTCGGGCCTATAACTTGGTTTCATGGCCTTTCACAACCGGGATAGCTCTCTGCAGTGGACTATAGGGCTATATTAAGAACTTGATGATGGCTCCATTATGACCAGCATTTCAGAGTCCAAGTATATTTCCCTTGCCATTTATGTCCTTCAAGGAGACATTTTCTGTTGTTTATTTTTCAACAGCTACTCTGAAGGTCTTAGATAAGTAGAATTACTTTAGATATGGTGGAGGAAGGTTGAGCCTGAGAAATTCTTAAAGATGTCTTTGTATTTTAAAGCTGGGAAGATGTGTGCCAGATCTGAACTATCAATGTTGTCGCTGTATGTGTAACAAGGATGCTGGGTACTTGCTCTTAGATAGAAAAGTTCCCTTGGTCCTAGGTCAGAGGGGGACTTGCAAAGTTTGAGACTTGATTCAAAATCTTTACAATGCCAATAAAGATCAATCATTCAACAGTAGTAGTTGCTAAGATAAAAGAACAGCAATTTAAAAATAATATCTTAAAATATAAGCACCTTAAAATATAAATATAAGTATACGAAAACAATGCACATTTTCAACACAAAATAATCCTCTTAAACTGAGAGGTCAATGCTAGAAATCATTAACACCTTCGCTGCTAAGGCAATTCCCCTCCTGTGCTGGGATTTGCTATTCTTCATTGTTTTATGACGAGCTGGGCTCGTCATCAGCACACGACCACTGTGCACCATGACGAGCCCAGCTCGTCATCAGCATCGAAAGGGTTAAATAATTGCAGACACTGTGGGTTTTGTAATCCAATATACAAAAACTAAAAGGATAGCAGTCCTGTCTCATAACAAATGAAGACCAATATTGTCTTCTTGCAGTTAGGGGTAAAACTATTTACTCTTTAGCCAAAATGTGTAACTTTCTGTAGGAAATCATTCTTTTATGATGTTTGGAAAAAATAATACTTGCAGACCAGGTCTCTCAGGTACTTGTACTCTTCTTCATAAAGACACCATTTTGCTCCGTAAAGCTGCTATAGCTGGCACCTTGGAAAAAAATGCAAATGAGCAAAACTGCTGTTCAATTGCAAAAATTATGGTTATGGGATGGATGAGTAGGTTAATTTGTTGTCAAAAATACAACAACTTTTACTTTTTGCAGCAGCTAGTATTTATCACCCAAATGTTTATGTATGCTGTAAGGGAATCAGTGGTTCCACAGAAATAGGGGAAGAGGTTATTTGAACAGTAACGGCCCGTTACGGAAGTTCCATGGGGTGGAAAGGCGGTGCGGGGGAGGGGCAGGGTGAGGGGTAGTAAACAGCTGAATATGGATGATTGAAGGTAAGTAAACAATTAAATAAATAAAACGAATTTCGTAGCGCGCACTGCATCACATTTTGCATTTTACATATGAAGATTTTTACGCATACTCACATGCTCATTGATCAGAACGACAACAGAATTTGCCCTGATGAAATTCTCACTAGAGTAGAAAGAAACATTATAGAAAACATGGTTGGAAAATGTAGCTGGAAAAATAATGTGGAAATTGAAAATAAAGATTGAATTAATTGTTGTTTGTAAATATGGACTACAGATTTCCTTTTTCTTATTGTAGGACTGTTTGCTCTGTCCAGATAGTGCAAATAAAATGCAATCCAATGCATTCCAATATACAACCATTGATAGAGTGTAACAACTTGTCCCCTATGGTGTTACATGAATGTTATTTTTGCTATGTGTATTTGTAAAGTGCATTATCACTCGGGAGGGTATCCTGTCACTGTGCAGGTGCATGTGCCCATCGTTGCCTATGGTAGGTTGATTAATTGAAAAGCCAGGTCTTCAGCTTTTTGCCAAATTCAAGAAGAGAAGAGGAGTCTCTGATGGCTGTTCTAGTTTTAGGAGGGATGGAAGAGCGCGCCTGTCCTCCCAATCTGGTCCTGTGTATGTGTGGGATGTGTGCAATCAGGCATCTTGCAGAGCAGAGGTGTCTGGATGGTTGGTGGAAGAAAATTCATTTTTTCAGGTAGAAGGGGCCTGAGTTGTGTAGTGCCTTGAATGTGTGTGTGATGAGTTTTAATTGAGTACCTTTGTTTATCAAGAGCCAGTGGAGCTTCCTGAGGTGTAGTGTAATGTGCATTCTGTGAGGCAAATTGAGGGTGAGTCTGGCTGACAATCATTAGATAGTTTGTAGCCTTCTAGGGAGTTACTTGGTGATCCCAGTGTAGAGGGTGATCCCATAGTCAAGTTTGATGGTGACTAAGGCATGGGTCACATTGTTTCTAGTGTTGCTGGGAGCCTTTTGAAGATCTTCCTTAGCATCTTCAGAGTGTGGAAGAAGGATGTAGTGATGTTGTTGCCTTGTGCGGTCACATCCTCGACATCCCACGATCCAGCCACATCTCCGGACATCTGAGAGACCTTCACTGGCTCCCCGTCAACAAGAGAATCACATTCCGCCTCCTCACCCACGCACACAAAGCCCTACACGACCAAGGCCCGAGCTACCTCAACAGCCGAGTCAACTTCTACGCTCCCAAACGCCACCTCCGATCAGCCAACCACGCCCTCGCCGCCGTCCCCCGCATCCGAAGAGCGACTACAGGAGGAAGGTCCTTCTCCTACCTGGCCGCCAAGACCTGGAACTCCCTCCCTCCCGACCTGCGCCTGACCCAAGACCACCTCTCCTTCAGGAAGAAGCTGAAGACCTGGCTGTTCGAGCAGTAGCGGCACCCCCCCCCCCCCCCCCAGCGCCTTGAGACCCTACGGGTATGTAGCGCGCTTTATAAGTGTCACTGATTGATTGATTGATTGATTGACATCCGGTTTGCTTTTTAAGGTTCCTGGCGTGGGTTCTGGGTGTGGGTCTGAGTTAGTCAGCCACAAGCAGGAGTCCCATTGTTAGGTGTTCTTGCTGAAGATCACTACTTCTGTCTTGTCAGTGTTGAGCTTCAGACAGTTGGTGACTGAGGTAATGCACTATGGTGTTCATTAGGACTTGATGCTGAACTACAGATTAGTGCTACAGATTATTATGGCCACTTTATGAACCTCTGTTTGAATAGTGCCCCTTTTCTGACATTTGTAAGCGTTTCAGGAAACCACCTAGCACCAGTATAGGTGCATAATAACTAGATACGATTGAGCTCTTTTTGTTAAACTGCATCACCAACTGCCTCTAGTTTTGTATAAGATTTTATTGTTTTACACAGGGATACCATCAAGATACTAATTTTTGATGGAAGCGTGGAATATACGATTAGGCTTGACAGACTTTGTCCAAATTGAGCAGACAGTTTTGTGCCATACCAGGTTCAACCAATTTGGTATTGGAATTCCTACCACACTATGGACCTTTTGGCATTATAGTACTTATCCTTTCGATTTACCATGAAAAGCCTTGATAAAGTTCTCTAAGGGACGAAACATGTGTCGACTGCCATACCGTATTGAATATCTATGTACAAGAACAGTGTAATATTTGTCTTACAATAAAAGACCTGTACATGAACTAAGTGTGACTGGGCTTGGCTTCCGTAAAGACTCGTTGGTATCCATTTGAACCACTATGAAGGACCAACCCTCACCAGAAAAAAAGTTCTAAGGGTTAACTATCCAGGACTCATGATTTTGTGAGCTACAGCAAATGTATAGTTATAGTTATCTTTATGACCTTATATTGTACGGTCCAAATGAGTGTCACCTGTTGGTAGCCGGCTGACATTGTCACAGTAGCACTCATAAAATACAAATACTTTACAATTTGAGTAACAGCCCGAATAGTAAGCAATTGGGCAGGGAAGTGAGGTTATATGCCTGCTCCCTATTTAAAGTAAAGTTGTGATGTATGATGTGAACTTGTTTTTTATATTGGGGATCTTGCGTTGTATATTGTCGGTATAGGAGTGGATGTTGATGTTGTGTTTGTGGATGACAGAAGAAATAGATCCAGCAGAGAGTGGGCCCTGGATGCCAATCTCGTGCAGGAGTCTGATGAAGATCAAGTGTGAGATCATGTCAAATGCCGCAGAGAGGTCCAGAAGCATGAGGCCTTCTGTGTCGACCTGCCAAAGACCATGCCAATGTCATCTGTTGTGGAATTGAGGCCTTCTGTGTCGCCCTGCCAAGGACCATGCCAATGTCATCTGTTGTGGGATGAGTGCTGTTTCTGTACTGTGGATGGCCCTGAAGCCAAACTGCATGGCAACCAGGAGCTGGTGGTTGCTGAAATGGGTAGAGATGCATTGGTTCGTTAGTTTCTCTAAGACCTTTGCTGGGTGTTGGACCTGACATACTTTGCGTGGCTCTCTCCCAACATTTTACTTTCCAGCCTTCTGTTTTTATATACATTCTTTTTGCTGGCTTTAGGACTCTACATTCTTTACCACTGCAAACCAGTGCTAAAGTGTTTGTGCTCCCTCCTTTAAACATGCAAAAACAACAATTGATGGACAAAATGCAGAACAATGTCATACATTCACCCCAGTACAAAGTTCTGGGCCTAAATCCATCATTCATTTGCTCACCATGCCATTCCAGCTTTGAACCAGCCATGTGCAAATCAGTCTTGAACCTGCGCCCAATGGGAACAGTCCAGCCCAAACTACCAGGCCCCCCCCTGGACTGGAAACAAGCATCCTAGGACCGGTTTCGGGCTTTCAGCCCTCATCAGCCAGAATAGCTTGTCTCCAGTGGCATAGATAGAACAGGACCCATGTCTGGGCATGCCCATCCCACTCGGGGTGACAAATGCAAAAACAACAATTGATGGACAGAATGCAGAACAATGACATACATTAACCCCAGTACAGAGATCTGGACGTAAATCCATCATTTCTTTGCTCACCATGCCATTCTAGTTTGGACCCAGCCAAATGCAAATCAGTCTTGAACCTGTGCCTAATGGGAACAGTCCAGCCCGAACTACCAGGCCAGGTCCTCCCTGGACTGGAAACAAGGATCCTAGGACCGGTTTTGGGCTTCCAGTCCTCATCAGCCAGGATAGCTTGACTCCAGTGGCATGGAGAGCATGGGACCCACGTCTTTTGAATAGGGATGAATGTTTGCATTGTCTGCATTCCGTCCATCATTTGTTTGCTGTAACACTTTTTGCCCTAAGTGGGATGGTTATGCCCAGATGTGAGTCCCTTGCTCACTGTGCCACTGGAGTCAAGCTGGCCTGGCTGAAGAAGGGTGACATACCCTGAAACCGGTCCCTGGATGCCTGAAATTGAAATTGAAATTGAAATTAAAATATTTATAAAGCGCACGTATACCAAGCGGTTTCTTGGTGCTAGGGATGCAGCCATACGACAGTGGGAGGGACGAACTACTAGTGTGGGAAGGCTTCGGCAAAGAGGAATGTTTTCAAAGCTTTCCGGAACTCCAAATAGTGAGGGGAGGACCTGAGGAGAGGGGGGAGGGAATTCCAGAAAGTGGGTGCTAGCGTTGAAAATTTAACGCCTCCTGACCTCTTCTTCTTGAAACGAGGGACAACCAAGAGGGATTGTGAAGAGGAGCGCAACTCTCTACTAGGAAGGTAGGCCTTGATCTCAGAAGAAATAAAGCCGGGGCTGTCCCCGCCCTGGCCTTGAAGGTGATACAGCCCATCTTAAACAGGGCACGTTCCCGGATAGGCAACCAATGCAGAGCTTTGAGCAGCGGGGTGACATGATGAGACTTGGACAAGTTGTTAGCAAGTCGGGCTGCCTAGTTCTGCACCAGTTGAAGCCTCCGAAGATTGTATGCGGGGACACCGGTATACAGGACATTGCCGTAGTCTAAACGGGAGATCACCATTGCAGACAGAATAAGTTTGAGTGCACAAAAGGAGAAAAAAAGTGACACCTTTCGAATAGTGCGGAGAGTGAGGAAACACGAGGAGACAACTGAACTAATCTGAGAGTGCAAGGTGAGGTGAACATTAAGTTTTATCCCTAAAGTTTTGACCGAAAAAGATGAGGGGGGAACCCAGGGAAGGAGGCCAAAACAAAGAATTCCAGGGACTGGAGGAGCCACCCGTCAACACCAACTCGGTTTTGTCGGGGTTAAGTGTCAGATGATTGAAGCTCATCCAGTCCCTCATAAAAAACATAACAGAATGAAAATTTTGAGTGGATTCTGGAGAGGAGGATAAATTAAAGACAAGCTGGAGGTCATCAGCGTAGTTGTAGATAGTAACTTCCATCTGCTGAAGTGCCAAAATAAGAGGGGAAATGTACAAATTAAACAGCAGAGGGGACAAGGAAGATCCTTGCGGGACTCCGCAGTGAACCTTTTGAGAGGGTGCAGAAAAATTAGCCAGGTGGACGGCCCGAGTGCGGTCCCTCAGAAAGGATGCCAGCCAAACCAAGACGGTCCCCCTGATGCCAGCCGCCTCGACACGGGAAAGGAGGATGGAATGGTCCACCGTGTCGAAGGCGGCGGACAAATCAAGGAGAACCAGAGCTTGGGGCTGGTTGGTGTCCATGCCCTCTCTGAGGGTATCCATCACAGAGAGGACCACGGACTCCGCGGAATGCGCCGGGTGAAAACCAGCCTGTTGGGAGGCTAGACAGCCGTTCTCCTCCACAAAGACGCTAAGTGTTCTGGTGATATGACGTTCCAGTATTTTGCCTAGGAAAGGGAGAAGAGAGATGGGACGATAGTTTGCAAGTGAGGATGGATCTGTACCGGGTTTTTTTAAAATGGGAATGATAATTGCAGATTTGTGAGACTGAGGGACAATGCCATGGGCGAGGGAGTTATTGAGGAAAGTGAGCGGAGGGGAGGGACAGGCCAGATAGATTTGTTTTAGAATGTGTGCGGGGCAAATGTCAGATGGAGAGCCTGACTTTACCGTTGAGAGAAGGGACAGAAATGATTCTTTAGTCAGAGGGGGGAAGTAGTCAAGGTGCGCCGGGGGGGGAAGAGGGCTGTGGATCCGAAAAGGAGGGAGAGGGAGGGGAAATGTTGGATTTAATAACTGTAATTTTCTCCAAAAAATAACTGTTAAGTGAATCACAAAGGGTCTGGGATGGGGAGGGTTTAAGGGTAATTCGGTCCGAAAAAGCCAAGTCCTGCACAATGGAGAAGATTTCTCTCGGCTGATTTGCGGCGAGCAAGATTTTGGAAGAGAAGTACTCGGTTTTAGCAAGGAGAATAGACTTCTTGTAATGGCTCAGAAGTGCAGTGTATTTAGTTTTAAGGATGGGACAATAGGCATGTCGCCAGGCACGCTCCGCTTGCCGAAGAGCCAGCTTTTCGTCCTTAAGTGCGGCGTTGAACCACCTGTTGGCATCATAGTCGCGTCTGGCAATAACTCGCCTGAGTGGGGCCACCTGGTCACAGCCTCTGCTGAGCCAATTGTTTAAGGAGTCCGCTTGGGAATGGAAGGGGAGATCTTGAAGGTTAGGGCAAGAGGCAGAAAGGGAGGAACAGAGAGATGCCATGTCCACATGATTCCAATTACGGGCCCAAGTGTTCCTAGGAAGGGGAGGTTTCTTGACAGGACTGGGGTGCAGAAAAAAAGAAATTAAGAAATGGTCGGACCAGACACATGGGGAGACTGCAGGGGAAGAAACAGGACAGTTAAGCGACCAAACCTGGTCTAAAATGTGGCTGTGGATGTGAGTAGGGGTGTGAACATGGGACACGAAGTTGAGAGAGAAAAGAGAATCAGAGAATTCTTTGGATGAGGGATCCTCCGCCGGGTTGGAGGGCCAGAAGTTAAAATCGCCAAGCACCAGGATGGAGGAATTATTTACTACCAGAGTGGCCAGCAGGTCCTGGATGGTGGAAAGGAAGTGCGGGGTAGATTGAGGGGGACGATACATAAGTAAGCAGGTGAGAGGTGGCGAAAAGGAGGCAGAGCGGACGAATAAATAGTCAACCGTTGCAATAGGAGGGGCTGATAATATCTGGATAGCGCAATAGGGGGAGGGAAGGGTAGCTAAGAGAGATGGAAGGGAGGCCAGACAGAACCAGGTCTCTGTAAGAAATAATAAATCCGGTTTGTGCGTGTCTAGCAGGACAAAAAGTTCAAGTTAATGTTTGACCGCAGATCTAGTGTTCAGCAGAAGAACAGAGATTGCAGGGGTCACGGAGGTCGAGGGGGATGACTCTAATGGGATAAAGGGAGGAGGGACCTGGGCCAGGATGCGGGGGGAGGAAAGAGTCGTCTAGAGGCCAAGTTTAGAAATTTTGACAATGGTGGAATCTTCCAGAGTCCAGGGACCCTGCAAGGATCGAAGCTGAGCTGACGAAAAAGTTAAAAATTGGGCAAAGTGGAGTGCCCCTAGCCCCGGTCGGCCGTGGACGGGCGCAGACGGGCTTGTCTTTGGCGCGCCGCCGGCGCGCGTCCGCGGCGCGTGCGCATGGGACATCCCTTTTGAAGGAATGGGAGCGCGATGGCTGCTGCGCTCACCCGTGACCCACCACTGCCCCACCAAAGATGGAGCCCGCAACCCCGTCAGCCCTCCGGAACAAGCGGCACTCAGCCGTGCCGGACCGGGGCTAGGGGAGCGGGAAGGCAGCAACAAGCAGCGGCGGAGGGTAAGGGACAAAACAAGGTGATTTTAAAATTATTCAGCTAAAAGAAGTTAAAAGATGCGTGGCAAGCCCGAGCACGGCCAGCGTCCGCGAACCCACTGCCACTGGGTTTGAGCGTCCGCTGTGCGTGCGCATGGGACGTCCCTTTTGAAGGAAAGGAAGCGCGATGGCTGCTGCCCTCACCCGTGACCCACCACTGCCCCACCAAAGATGGAGCCCGCAACCCCGTCAGCCCTAGGGAACAAGCGGCACTCAGCCGTGCCGGACCGGGGCTAGGGGAGCGGGAAGGCAGCAACAAGCAGCGGCGGAGGGTAAGGGACAAAACAAGGTGATTTTAAAATTATGCAGCTAAAAGAATTTAAAAGATGCGAGGCAAGCCCAAGCACGGCCAGCGTCCGCGAACCCACTGCCACTGGGTTTGAGCGTCCCTGGTTCCGGTCCAGGAAGGACCTGGCCTGGCAATTCATGTGTTTGCTGTAACACTCGCCTTTAAACATGGCTGAATTGGGCTACCCCTAATTGACATATTTAATGTACTTGTAAGTCCCTATTAAAGTGGTGCACATGTACCCAGGGCCTGTAAATTAAATGTTACTAGTAGGCCTGTAGCACTCATTGTGCCACCCACTTAGGTACCCCGTTAAACATGTCTCAGACCTGCCATTGCAGCCTGTAGGTAGATTTTTAAACTGCTATTTCAACCTGGTAAAATAAACCTTTCACCAGGCCCAAACCTTTCTTTAATACATATAATCAGTACCCCTAGGGCAGGCCATAAACAGTAACAGGGCAATGGGCAGTATATTTAAAAAGGTGGATGTGAACCTTTAGGTTTTACATGTCCTAATAGTTAAAACTCTTACATTTGTTTTTTAATACTGCAAGGCCTATCTCTCCCTTAAGATAACATTAACTAAACTCATTACATTTAAAAGGTGCTAACTTTTAATTGGAAGCAGTTAGAAAGGTCGAGTTTGGTATCTAAAGAATTCTAATTTGAAACACTCCTTATTGGTAAAGTCAGATTTTAAGTCACATTTCTGAAAATGCCATTCTTACCACATTTCAGTTCTCTGATCAAGAGTGTGGTATTGTGCTGAATGTTTACTTGTACGCCTTGAGCTAAGTTGCACCCAGCTTTCATTAGTTGTTTTTTGTATTACATTAAATAAGTATGGAAGCGAGTAAGACATATCGGTTCGGCAGGGATCATGCATAAAGGAGTCACTCCTGTTGACTTGTGTGAGCATCTATGGAGGTAACATTAGGTGGATTGAGAGTGTATCAGTAGACTATAGCTGAGTATTAATGAAGGCCACGTTTGCTATGTTTCAGGTACATTCATCTGAAGAGCGAGGACAGTTTGACTTTCCAGTACTTGGATATAAATGCCAAGTATAGATTAGGCCTGGGTGGAGTTCGCAGAGCTTTACTCCACGGAACTCTGCGAAGTGCCTGAAAAACTACGCAGCACTGTGCAGAGTTTCGCCAGCGGAGTCTGTTAAGTCACGCTGCTCCCATTGACTTTTAGAGCTTGGAGTTTGTCCTGGGCTGTAAAATCAGTGTGAATGGCACTACGTATCACGTGAGAGGGCGCTGCTGCTTTCTACTGTTCAAGTAGACATTCTACTTGAGTGACAGCTTCCTCAAAGCGTGCAGCAGATGTCTCAACACGAGCGGTCGCAACCTGCCCCAACCGCCTGTGTTGAGAAATCTTGCCGGGAAGAGGTCAGGCATGCGATTTTTTCTCACGAGCACTCAACAACTTATTGTTGGTAAGCCACTTGAGAGAAAAAACTCCACTGACTTTTTCGGAACTCCATGCTTCTCGTAGAGTGGGCAAAAGTCTGCGCATTCCGCCGGCAGAGCAGAATTCTTTGCCCACCTCTAGTATAGATGAGGTCATTTTATTGTCAGTCGAAAGTGTAGAGACAAAAAAAGAATTCTAGAGCCTTTAAATAGTTCTGAGACCTGAGGAGAACCCAAAAATAAAGTTACGTTTTCAAAACACGTTGACATCTGTGCAACCAACTAGCATTACAAAGTGGCACTTGAAATCAGGGTGGAAGTGATCGAGAAGTGAGATTATAATACTCCTGGTTTCAGTAGAGTAGAATTGTTAGGTTGCAGTGCCCATTAATAAGCAGTGTATGAATGAATTGTAGTTGTGTGTGAAAGTAATTAATACCTCCTGCTTGTGGATTCATAATTCAGAACTAACTTATTTGTTTTTTCCAATGTTTGTAAATTGGTATTTCTGTCTAATGTCTTAGTTGAATATGTATGTTGGGTGTGTTTAATGTTCTGTTATTTTATGATATGTTCATATTGTTCTTCTGTGTATGATGAATTTCAAAAGTGACATGATTAATGATTGAAAAAAACAAATGATGATCACTGCTATTGAATATAATGCTCGTGAAAGAAATGAATTATGTGTAAAAGGACAGTCAGGATTTGCATTGTTTGGGTGTTTTGAGCTTTTAGAAAGTTGCCATTTTCTTGTCCAAACTATTTGGTATTTGCAGCATGTTTCCTGGGTCACACAACTAGGAATAGCTGACAGTTAGTCATTGTGCATTGCTCCCAGAGAGTGAGACAAAAAAAGCATAGTTGTTGGCAGGATAGGCTATCTCTGACTTGAAGAGGGGGATATGCTGTCACCCACCACACTTGCACATCATGAAGGCTCTGCCTAAGCACACACATTCACAATGGGTTTGACTCTAGTATATTGTGACCCCAGACAAGCTGCTGCCAGGGCAGGGAGGCAGGAAACTCGAAGTACCTCTTTGGATGGAAACCTCTAGAATCTTCTTCTACT
This sequence comes from Lissotriton vulgaris, assembly GCF_964263255.1. Lineage (NCBI taxonomy): Eukaryota > Metazoa > Chordata > Amphibia > Caudata > Salamandridae > Lissotriton > Lissotriton vulgaris. The sequence goes on along the minus strand of NC_141689.1, from coordinate 442,956,488 downwards.
TCAAAGTGGGCACCAGCTATAAATATTGAATCCTCAGTCCCACCTGGTCAGCACACCTCCAGACCAGTGGAAGACTCGAAAAGACTGATGTGCTGCTCTATAGCTTGCTATATGGGTGATATATAGCAAGCTATAGACTAGGACCACTTTATATCAGGAATAAAATCAACAAATACATGCACCAAAGGAATTTATGCTCCAAACTGGCACCTCGTCTTAAAACCCCAGTATGCAAGAAAAAACCATGGGTGTTGCATCTTTCTCTGTTCAAGGAGACATGCTATGGAATTCATAGTATTCACGGATAACTATCTTATCTTCAGAAGACTACTCAAAAGTTGTCTCTTTCCTACATAACCACCATACTCAAACATAAATGTACAGCATATACATGTGTAAGTAAACATTTATATTTTGATTATATGTATGTATTTCGATTTGTGCATTTCTTTGTACAAATATATATACGACCTATCGTTTAAAAATATATAGATATTATTTAGGTTTGCTTAACAAATGTGTATATTACTTATGGGTAATAAATATATATATATGTGTGTATACAAATATATATATATATATATATGTTATCAATTATGTTTGTCTGCTATGATGAGATGTATATATATAAACTGTGGCAGTATGTTTTCACTGTTTATTAGTCACATGACTCACTACGTCACTGTGAAGGGGTGTTCACTTTCAAACTTTGCATTTAAAACAAGCATTAAGTCTTGAGTACATGTTGCAGCGTGATCAAGGGCATACCTTGACAGAAACGCGTAGCTGCTTTCTGTGTACCGAAAATAAATCGATATGCTGATGTTTTGTGGTCCATCTCCCTTCTGTTTGCTGGTGTGCTAAGCAGGCGCTGGAAACACCGAGAGATCCAGAGGAGTCACGTGGTACATGTTTAACAGAGGTGGATTTGTCTCCGTAACGGACCCCTTCCCCGCTTTGCGGAAGCCACTTTCAAAACGTTTTTGTGGACACGTCCTGTTGGGAATCCCGGCGGCTACCCCCTGGTTGGCAAGCAACAACGAGAAACTGAGGCGTGTTGGCGGTTGAACTGCGGTGTGGTTCGTGGCGGTGGGCACGGCATACCAAGCGGATCCTGCCTTGTCAAATCGGTGAGTGAACGTAGCCTATACCAGGTGGGGAAGTTTCACAGCATAGTATTGATTGCACATTATGGAACCGGGAGGTTAACCGGCGAAAGAACATTTGTGCAACACTAACTCAGATAGCAACACACAGAAAGTAAAACAATATGTCTGACGGGCTTGACAAACAGCGAGAGGAAGCCGCTGTTAATATGTTTAACGACGTAACTAACGAGAGCAACAATACCAGCGTGCCTAATGGAACCATTCGAACAGAGCAAGTAAGAAACTTGAAAACAATATTTAAGGAATTAGAGAAATTGAAAAAACTGGAATGTACGAAGTGGTGGGAGCATAAGTCTGTAAGCAAGTATGAGGAGGTAGGACGTGTCCCACGCGGGCTACGTATCCTTTTGTCCCCAAGTTTTGAAAAACCAGATCACGCCATGTTACAGGAATGGGGGGAGAGTAACTTGGCGGCTTCTATGAATTTGGTCTGTATTTTAATCAAGTATGCTGCTAAAGATCGAATCAGGCTGCTTGATGACATCAGAGTATAGGAAACTGAATTATCTACATATGCTGAAGGGGAAGAAATGAAAAAGTTATCTGATATAATGAATGAGAGGTTAAAAAAGCACGAAGAAAAAATTTAAATCCGGAAGGCAACCAAGTTTACCCGGGATGCCAATGATTACCGTGATGGGAAAATATTTACATTTTCACGGAAGTATGATTCAGCTAAAAGACAAGCCTTTAGCAAAAAGAAAAACGACATTGATGCTTCTGCTACAGCAAGAGCGGGTGCCACTACAAGAACCAGTGCAGGTACTAGCTCATATAGCAGTAATGTGCAATCTACTAACACGCTTCAAAACACACAGGGCGATGGAACTGTGGAAAACAGTAGCTTGGACTCTTATGCAGTGAACATTTAACCTCCTCTTCCTCTGTTAATTTGGATTTAAACTCAGTGGGACTAACCAAACTCAGCTTGCAACAAGAAATGGATTTTATAGTGGAGGAAAGATTACAGACTTTGAGGCCAAGGCAAAAGTTATCGCTAACAGACAAAGAAGGAACAAGCGGAGAAAAGAAAGGCGTAAGCGGCAACAACGGCGCCCAAACACAAAACAGAAAGAAGAAACCATGGGTGGAACGCCGCTAAATGATAATACTATAATAAACCTTTCGAATGTGACATTAACCAAAGCGTAGGAACAACTGTTATCTTTAGTCTTGAACTTCTGTCCAGTTCAAAGTTTTAATTATGCAATGACCAGAGTTGACCTGTTCTTCTTTATAAGGAAATTAAAACTAAAGAAACATTTTGCGCTTAAAACAATCAAAGACTCATCTAATGCAAATGACACATTTGAAGATTTAAACAGAGATAATATCAATACGTTATCAGCTTCTGATGTACATATCTTCTTAGATGTCAATGATCTGAATACCTCCACTGATGATACTGAGGCAGACCCAGATGCTTCCACACAGGCAAGGCTCAGCAGGATATCTGTCTTGCAGAAAGGAGCGGGCCTCAGTCCATTCAAAAGTAAATCTAAATTTGTTCCCGTAGCGCCCAAAGACGCTATCGACGTCTTCCATGACTGTGTAGTAAATGACATCAAGAAACTATACAAGCAGACTAATACCAAATCAAAAAGGAAGGTTACTTATATGAGAAAAGAATATGGAAAACTAATAAAGAAACTTGGAGAAAATCATGAAATAGTAATCAAAAAATCTGACAAGGGGGGCAACCTAGTGATTTGGCCCAAGCAGGATTATATTTTAGAGGCCAAACGACAACTTTCGGATCCCTTGTGTTACAAAGTTTCCAGCCAGAAAGAATACCTCAATGCCAAGAGTGAGCTACAACGGATGTTGTCCCAATGGAAGAGAGAAGGTCTTATTTCCTCTGAGGAATACAAATTTATGAACACTGAGTTTCCTATAATGCCATCATTGTATCTGATTCCGAAGGTGCATAAAGAAGATATACCCCTGCCCGGAAGGCCAATTGTTTCTGCCATTAAAAGCATGGGCGAGAACGTTGGCCAATATATTGACTTCTTTCTCCAAGACATTGTCAAAAATCTTGCCAGTTACGTCCGTGACACCAGTGATTTCTTGGATAAGATTGCCAGCATTGAATGGGAACAAAATATGTGGTTGATCTCGTTGGACGTTGAATCGTTATACACGAGTATCAATCATGTACAAGGTTTGAATGCCATCAAGTATTTTCTAGATAAAAAACCCATGGCTTTCTATGAGCATAATAAGGTCATATTGGGCCTAATTCACTGGTGCCTACACAATAACTTTTTCACGTTTGGCAAAGACATTTACAGACAACTGAGAGGGGTGGCGATGGGGGCCTGTTTCTCCCCCAGCTATGCGTGTTTACACGTAGGCTGGTGGGAGGAGCAGGTCCTCACCGCGTTACACTCCACCACTATGAAAAATCATGTTGTCTGTTATTTGAGGTATATAGACAACATATTCATGGTGTGGAAAGGGTCCAAAAATGAGGCTTTGTTGTTTATAGAAGATATGAATGATAACTCCATGAATTTAAAGTTTTCTGTTAACATCAACCAAATCAGGATGCAATTTTTGGACGTAGAGATCTATGTGTCTGATTCCAAGCTCAACACTACACTCCATAGGAAGTCCACTGCTGGCAACATGACTTTGCATGCTGCCAGTATGCACCCCAAACATACCATCATGGGAATACCCTATGGAGAGATATTAAGACTTAAAAGAATCTGCAGTTCCCCTTCTGATTACAAGCAATGTTTAGATGAGTTGCTAGCGCAATTAAAAGATAGGGGTTATTCTGATAAGATTCTTAAGAAAGCAGTTGAAAAATCAGAACTTAGATCTAGAGAAAGCCTATTTCCTTCATCTCAGTCGCAGACAGAAATTAGTAATATTCCTGATATTCAAGAAGATGGCCCAAGGATGATCACTGCCTTTAGCAGTGAGGATAGAAAATTAAAGGCAATTTTGAGAAAGAATTGGCCCATAGTATTGAGTAACCATATCTTGAACACCAAGTTGCCGGACAATCCTATTATCACCTTCAGACGGGCGAAAAGTATGGGGTCCGCTTTGGACAAAGCTGCCCCTGAATTGAAGTCCAAAACTTCTTGGTTAAAACATTCTAGAGGTTTTTTTAAATGTTCCAGCTGCCGCGCATGTAGATTTGGCATTAACACCTCGCAATATTCTACTCCTTTTGATGCAGAGCCAAAAATGATTACAGGCAATTTCAATTGTAAAACAGACTTTGCCGTGTATGTCCTGACGTGTACCTGTGGATTACGATATGTTGGTAGTACCAAGCTGCAGGTACACGTCAGGATTTTAAAACATTTATGCGCGATTTTGCACAGTGACCCTGCCTATCCGGTGGCCCGACACTTTAAAAGAGCACACAACAATGATTTATCTTGTTTAAAATACTTTGTGATCGGTGCCATACCACCCCTCAAAAGAGGAGGTGACAGGGAATCACTTTTAAGACAGCTGGAAACCAGGATGATACTAGAGCTTGACACACGTTGGCCGAATGGGTTGAACAATATTGATGAGATGCATCACTTTTTGTAATGTAATATACTGTTCTTCCGTCCAAAATGCCTTGACATTTCCCAAGATCCGCATTAACTATTTTTCCTCCCTCCTAGTTAGGTTCCCTATTTCGAGGGTTGAGGTCGGGTCTGTCAACATTCTTTGCTGTTTACTGTATATAACTTGATGAAACTCTTCCTTTTTGTATATATTTGTATATAGATATTCATATATTTATATTTTTATATGTTTATATCCATATGCATCTCTATTTTCCTACATTGTTTTCTACTTTGATAGGATGAGGAATATCACAAGTATTGACATGAAATTGCCATATTTATTTGGGTTTTGTATTTCTCATTATATGTGTATATATATGCAATTTAATATTTATTTTGTGTATATATAGCATCAAGAGTTTATCACAAATCTAGGTGTATTGATTGGATTTTATACCACTAAGTTTTAACGTTTATACTATTTATTATGAAGTGACGAATCATGCACATAGAATTTTGTGGTAATCAGTTGTTTCCAGGGATCTGTGAAACTTATATGTGTTTTGATATTTTTCGTCCTTTGCCTAATGAATGGTATTGCACATAATCTCGTATAGCTCTCTGTCCCTCGCACTTTCTATAACTTTTGCACTTTATTTCACCTTCACAGAGCACTTTATTAACTGCCCTAGTTATGCGACCAGACAATCCTTATGTACATTTTGATATGAGTGTTTCCTAGCCATATTAGTTTTCAGTATTTATACAGGAAGTATGGGTTTCCACATGTATACAGGTCACTGCATAGTTTTCAAATCAATTATTTGATTAGATGCTTATTGGTCTGTTTTATTTTATTTTATCTATCATAATATGTATACATGATCATAACAATTGTATCTATAAGTGCTTCACTATTGAAATATTGAGAACAATTTTAAACTAAAACAAATACAAAAAATATATAAAAATATGCAAATAAACAAGCTTCAATTACAGCAGCATTTGAAAGTCTGTGTTTCTATTCACACATGAACATATGGGACTTTGCACAATGCAAATTTATATCAATATATTATTTTCATTTTCCATTTCTATTTAGTACTGTATCTATCTATATATTTATTTCTTTACTCCTACTATAGGAGAAAAACAACCTTCTACTCTCTCCAATACACTACTCTTTGTCTCATCCTATACCTCTCTCAATATATCCTCTACCTCCACTTGCTGACTCATAATAAATGCCATTCTACTACTATGATCGCCCAAATAAACCTTTCTAGACTCTTCCCTTCTCTATCCCTCCTTTGACTCATTACAAATCTCATCTTACTACTATCCTCTCCCAAATAACACTTTCTAGATTCTTTCCTCCTCTATCTCTCTAATATCCTATTCAATCAAAGTAACAGATTCACATGTCCACCGCTCAAATCAACAACATATATGTTCATGTTCTAATTCACCACTAATCTTTTTTGGGTTCTGGCATAGCGTGCTACTCAGCGAAAAGTGTTTCAAAGCCTCATCAGGGGTAGTAAACACTATATAAATATAACTACAATTAAAAAAAAAGTACCATCATGTCAGATTATCCGTCACACACCCTTGGCCCCCAACACCATTTTATTTGCTTCTGAAGTGCTTGGGGAAATGCCTATAGAGAGGAAATCCATAAAAACATATTAAATGTTATCTAAAGTTGCTTTCTGTTTTTGTTCTTGTGCTCCCTTAAACAAGGGCAGATGGAAAGGGTGTACAACGTAAACCGAGGTTTTGCAGCTGCTGCCTCTGGCCTATTCAAAATTATATTAATAATTCTGCCTCTTCTGTGATGCAGAAGTGCCCCAAGAGCACTAACAGCCAGTACATATGCCTGCTGAGCTCACAAGGCTGTTGCATAAAACAGGCTATTTCCATAAAAAGCACACATAGCAACATATGTTTAACATAAATAGAAAATATCTCCTTTCTTTACAGTTCATAAAACGTTCCGAAAAGTTTGATGTTCCAGTAATATTTGGGGGCTCCCTCTGCACGCATAATTTGGCCTCCTGTTGTTATAGTTGGCTGGGTACATCCAAACATACATGATTGCAAGCATAATTATCTCTACTTTTGAAAGACTTTTAATCTCTGCTGAACTTGGCTGTACACTCTTGGTCATTTGCAACAATTACAGATACACTCACAGTATGTTGCTCATTTACATTTTAATTGAGTTTTAAAGAGTCTTTATTAGATGACAGCATTTCCAGAGATTAGAGAACCACATCAGTAAATTAAGGGCTCTAATAATAGTTCATTACAATTCTACATAGAACCGCCAACTCAAAAAGGAAAGGAAAACATACCATATTTTAAAGAGCATAGTTTTAGGTCAATTAATTCACAAAGAATGACAAGTATGAAAAATACTTTTAGCGGATATTTATAAGGCACTCGTGCAATTCTGCTCCAATATTCCTAAAGTACAAAATTGGCAGGTGTACAAAGCCCTTTTGTGGTAGAAAAACTTGCAAAATTACAGGTGTATTTGTACCACAAAATTTCTTTTTTGAATGCATTAAACCCTTTTGTGATTCGGTAACACGTTACCAAATTGCAAAATTGGTTTAGAAAAGCAAAGCAAGTCACAATTTGAAAGGGGTGCATTTAGGTAATGCCTTCCAAATATTAATTTGTTATGGCATGTATTGTTAGACCTGGCATCTTTGGTGTGGTTTCCCCTCTCTTTTTGCCTCTATCTCCTGTATTTTTGACTGAGTCTTGGACTAGATTTTGATGGTTTAGGTAGTCTTGGTGCTTTAGCACTGCTGACCAGGGCTAAAGTGCAAGTGCTCCCTGGGTAAATTGTAATTCTGATTGGTTATCCATGATTGTTATGTTAGATTAACTCGTAAGTCTCTAGTAAAGTTTGTTTGGTGTGCCCAGGTCCTGTGAGTCAAATGCTACTCGTGGGCCAGCAGCGCTGGTTGTGCCTCCCACATGAGTAGCCTTGTAAACTTGACTCAAGCCTGGCATTGCAGTGTCTTTGAGTGCAGTTTTAAACTGCCATTTCGACCTGTCAAGTGCACACTTGCCATATATGCAAGTCACCTCTGAGGTGGGCCCAAAGTACCCCCATGGGCAGGGTGCAGTGTATGTGAAAGGTAGGACATGTACTGGTGTGTTTTACATGTCCTGATGGAGAAATACTGGCAATTTTGTTTTTCAGTATTGCAAGGACTATCTCTCCCATAGTGTATCATTAGAGTTGCCTTGTAACATTTTACAAGTGTAACTTTCAATTGGGAACAGCTACAGATTTGGAGTTTGGAATCTCTGAGCTCAGAATTTAAAAACACACCTTTTAGTAAAGGTGTTTTTAAAATTGTGTGTTTGGAAATGCCACATTTAGAAAGTGGCCATTTTCTTGCTTAACCATCCTGTGCCTCTGCCTGCCTGTGGAATCAACGTCTGGTTTAGACTGACAGAGACCTGTTGGTGCATTCACCCTAACCAGTCACAAAAAGGATGCTGAGGTGTGCCCTGCGTATCCTGATGACCCATCACCAGGCTGATGGGTGCTTCCTGATCTAGAGTGGTGGGAGGAGCTGTAACCTGCACCTGAATAGGGCTGTGCCTATCCTCTCACAATGCTGTTGCCAACCCATAGTGTTTCTGGAGCCAAGGCCAGGCAAAGAAGGAACTTGCAAACTACAAAGTCTTCAAAGATCAAAAAGGGGAATAAGTATTGGACCTAAAACCCCAGACCTTTAGAACACTTCTGGATCAAGAGGACTCTGCCAAGAAGAAGAGCTGAAGAGCTGTCAGGAGGAGTACTGCCCCTTTGCTGTGTGTTGCTTTTCTGGGATGGCCTTCAGTTGCTGCTTCTGTCTGTGGGCAGTGGACAGGACTGGACATTTACTTTGCTATATTTAGTTTGAGAAGGTTCTCCAAAGGCTTGAAGTAGAACTTGCCTTCTGTTAAGAAATCTCAGGGACACAAAGACTTAGGGGCTAATTATGATTGCGGATTTCCCGGGAAAACCGCTGCGGAGCCTCCACAGACCCACCGCCAAATTAGGATGGCTGGTGGGTCTGATATTCTGTCGGCAGCTTTTCCGCCACAGTCGCCTTCTGACCGCGGCGGAAAAGCACTAACATGTCTGACGGTGTCTATCAGACACCGCCAGGCATATTAGGATGTCTGCATTTCTATGTTTTTCCACGGCGGCTTTTCCACTGTGGAAAAGCATACGGACCTTCACTTCGGGGGCCCGTTGCGGGCCCCCTGGGTGAAGGGGTGGTGCGGGGTGCACATGGGGGTACCTACGGTACCCCCCTGCATTTGCGTGCACAAAGCAGCAGGCACCGCGCGGTGCCTGCCGCTTTGTGAACGCAAATGCCGTGCAAGCATTTTTAACATTGCGGCGGGTGCAGCTTGAAGCTGCACCCGCCGCAATGTTAAAGATAGAGGATGTGACCGCCACCCTGGCGGTCACATCCTAATCTGCACAGAGGGAACGGCGCAGCCCATGCGGACGTCCCTCCTACTCTGGGGTAGTGGACAAAGTCCTTCCGTGATCCTAATGACCCCCTAAATCTGCAGCATTTCTGAACTCCACTGCTGGGAGTTCTTACCTGCCTTGTGGTGTCAATTCCTGGTCTGGGTCCTTGTAGGTTGTTCTGCTGCTAGAAACCATCAAAATCGATGCAACACCCTTCCAGCCCCTGTTTTTCAGGGGAAATTTCCATGCACTGCCCCATGTGGCGGAAGAAATCGATGCAGCACCTGTCAGCGGCCGAAGAAACTGCCCCAGCCTGAGTTCAGCACACTGTTTCTCAGACGTCTGAGGCCCCCGTACTGACTTTGACTCAGGCCCTGCTGTGCGGCTGAAAGAATCGACGCATTGTGGGACTGCGGCTGAAGAAACTGATGCAGCGCTTGTTTTGTCACCACCACATCGATCTCCAGCACATGCACATTTTGACGCATCGCAGCTGTGCGACAGTTTTTCCGACGTATCACCCGCGGACTAGAACAGTCTTGAATTTCGACGCATTGCTTGCACCTACAGTCCAGAGTAGACTCAACATTTCTCCTGCATGCAGGAGAACTGACGCATCCCCTCCCCGTGGACTCAGGAACCTATGCATAACTGTGTTTTCTGATGCCTTCCTCCTCTGCTGCTGTTTTGCCCTGTGAGTTTTAACACATCTTTAGGTACTTTGTGCAAAATCACCATATACATTGTTTCTATGGACAAAATTGCTTAAACCTTTAAAAAGTCATATTTTGTGTTCTGTATGTTGAATTTCTGTTGTTTGGTCTTGTTCGGTTTAGATAAAGATACTTTATTCTTCTAAACTGGTGCGCTTTCCATTTGCAGAGTTTTCACTGTGTTACTGTGTGTGTTATGTACAAATACTTTAATCATTGCCTCTGAGATAAGCCAGACTGCTTGTGCCAAACTACCAAGTGGGTGAGCAGGGGTTACCTGGATGTGTAACTCCCTTATCCTGACTATAAGGAAGGGCTCCTACTTGGACAGGGTGTATAACACTGCCAACTGGAGACCACATTTCAACATGTATCAATGTTTTACAAAGAAAATCCTGTTGCAAAACATTGAAAAGTTTCCAACCGAGCTGGTGCAGTAACACATTCTAAAATTGTGAAGACAAAAATAAATCTTTGTTGGTGAGAAAGCATTAGTCCAGCGGACCACAGGCAACTCTTACGCAAACTTTAAAAAATAATAAACGTTCCTCTTTTAGATGCAGCCCATTTCCTTTAAAGAAAGCCTAATGCATTTTTTTTTAAGTTTACTTTTTTAAATGCAATAACAAAGTGGTCTGCTGACCTTTGCAGGCCACCATCCCTGTGTTGGCATCCAATACTAGTGAGTGGCAATTTGTGACAGACCTCATGAATATTGATGAGGTAGGTCGGATTGTGATAGACTACAAATCAGATTTTTGTAAACAACCCTATTAGAACGTCGGTCGGCCCATAAAACACTTTTCCATTCATAAAAAGTCAGTGCACAATTTGCTACTACTATTTGTGATTGGGAATTTTGTGTATCAGGCCCAAGTGTGTGCTGATTCTATGGCAATTTTGCACCAATATTTACAACACCAAGCAGCTGCAAAATAATTACATATGTATTGACGACCAAAACAATGACAGTTCCTATCGGTCGTATGATCCAGATACTCATTGTAGTACAAATGCAAAATTTCATGGGCACCAGGTCATCCTTCGTGAGATTGGGTGTTGTCATGGATGAATGCAAGAATAATATATTACATCGATGTCATGAAGGTGACTTCAGCAAATTGTTTTTCTAGTAATCATTGGTCTTGTGTGAAAAACCTTAAGAGGGAAACATTAAACTGCACGTCCATCTTTTCAAATGCTGAGGGAAGTTAATTACACTGAACACCACTTAAGTCTCAATGACCTAATGTTGAAATGAGACGTGCATGGTGATACAAGCAACATTACTTTAAAAGAATCATCTATGCCTGCTTTAATAAGCTTCTGATTTTCAGTGCATTTTGGGAGTTATATTCTTTGTTCCATTTAGAGGACCCAATAGATTAGCTTAGACTTGGACCTCCCTTAATGAACCCAGATCACCCTCACCTGATAAACCTCCACTGGCTCCCCGTCCAGAAAAGATGCCAGTCCAGGATGCTGACACATGCCTACAAAGCCATCCACGACCTAGGACTTGCCTCCCTTAACGATCTACTGAACTTCCACCAACCTGTCAGACACCTGCACTACTCCTCACTTGCCCTCACCTGCAATCCGCACATCCATCACAGCCGAAGTGGCGCCAGCTCCTTCGCCTACATCACTGCTAAAATCTGGAACATCCTTCCTCTCCAGCTCCATACAGCCACCTCACCGGAAGACTTCATAAAGAGACTCAAGACCTGGCTCTTCGACGGAGACACAGTGCCCAGATCCCCCTTGGGGGTGCTAGTGTTGCGCTCTAAAAATACAGTTTGATTGATTGATTACTTTAAGAACGTTCATTGTGATTCTTGAAAATACCTACAAGTTTCAGCTAAGTGCTGTCGTTCTTAACTCCCTTAAGATGGTCAAGCAGCACGTACACAAGCACGTGCACAACTGTCAACTGAGCTCAAATCACGAGAGTGGCCATCAGCCAGTGGTGTTTTTCAGCCAACAACGCTAAGTATGCTGGGACTTGTATTTCCTTTCTTCCCGTTACAAGTATTAGCCTCCAAGTCCTAGAATGCTTATTTACTGTTGTTTGAAAAAAACTAGGTGGCTAAAATCACCCCAATACATGGGGTCACAAGACTGTAATGCCTTTTTGTAATTAAACATGCCGAAACGACACAATTATGTAAAATAATTCCTAATTCTGGGTCAAAGATCACCAATTGATCAAACTAAAATAGTAGGTTGATCTTTTCTGACTTCTGCATCTCTGCCCTTGGCCTGTAGATTTTTAAAAATGCTTTGGGTTAAAATTCAAGACTGTTTGAGTTCTCACATTTGATACATAACAATTTCTTTGCAAAAAAATAGTCAACAGTCACCAAATTTACCAACAACGTACCTGCCACGGCTTTGTGACATTGATTGTTATGAAACACATTGTTTAATTTTTTTTTTAAACTCCCTCTCCAATGACGCTCTAGGCACAGTGACTTCTATAACAGAGTTCTCTACTCATACATGAGAACTCAATGGATTCTGAAACCCGCGTACAGAGAGCAGTGACGTCTATTCCAGGGTTCTCTGTTCATACCTAAGAATTCTTTGGATTCTGGAAGCAACATGCAGAAATCAGCACTAAGGCAAAATTAAACTAGTGATCGTTTTTAAGTGTTTACATGTTAGTTATAATTTTCTTTTACATTTCATTTATCAATCACACCTAAGCAACAAAGACCTTTGGTTGCTTGAAATATAGGTATAAATTGTTCTATTTGGCTCTAGCAAGATCTGTAGTTCTATAAAATTAGTTTAAGCAAACTTTCCAATGGAGAAAATTGTGTGAATTCATATAGCAGCCTCATTAATATCCACCCACCTTTTTGTATATCGCTTCATACCTTAAGTTCAATTACATCTTTAATTGGAAGTTCAAGTAAGACTTCATTTGTGTGCGTTGAGAAGTTCTTTTGCAAACTGTTTGCTGCATTAAAGACTGAATTCGAAGTGCTGATCATGCACTTTCTCACTTTATCATGGTGCGATGTTAGGAGTCGTTTCTTCCAAAGTCCAACAGCTCTTTCAAAGGAAGGGCTTCCTCTTGGGCATGTGAGATAGACAGGCATCAAAGTTAACTTCATTGATTCTGATCTAGACACATCTTTCTATCAATCAACTAATTGTCTCTACTTTCTTAACACAAAAGGTGAATGCTTGATTTACTTTCAAGCCATGTTTACATTTGAAATTATGTTATGAAGAATGATTAAACAATATTATATTTAGGAGTTTACTGGCTCTCTTTTGCATTGCTCCTAATATGGTCTTGAGGTTATACAATTGATCTTCATAAATGTTGAAGACGAATGTTAACACTGTCTGCATCTGTCAATGTGGGAAGAGACTGATCAGTTGGCGCCCAGCACTGCTTGATGCATGGTTTGAATATGACTTTCCTCCTCAAAGGACAGAATACGTCTATGCTTATGTATAGATGCTTAACAGAACCTCTCAGTGCCTTCTGATTGCCACGCAAAGTTATACCACATGAAGGGGCTTTAGTTAAGGATGAGGAATCCTTCAAGGCACTGAGAAGGTTCCACTTGGTGCATTGATTTCTCCGGTTTGGCTGTAGTACTGCTGACAATGTTAAAAACCTCTGGGGATCGTGGGTGCACACAGGACGGCACCAGAGAAGTGTGATATTCCACAACAGAAGTGCACTTGCACTACTTCTTTGGTCGGGGTGACTGGTACAAGCTGACTGTCTCCCATCACTAAAGGTGGCAGGAGTAGTTGACTTCACCCACATTAAATATCTTTTTGCTGGACAAAAAACATGGAGTGTCTCATATGAAGCATCCTAGCAAGGAAATATGGGGAAATTGGCCCTGAAAATTATCTTGGAGAAGTGCTCTGGGAAAATATCCATATCAGTGTAAAGTAATACATTTCATTCATAACAAAATATATAATTTAAGTATGATATTACTAAAAGCTCAAATGAAATATAGGTATTCCTGTCTGTGCGAGGCACAGTAATTTTAAGACAGGTACAGGTGTGACATAAGAAAAAGTCAACTATTTTGTCATTTTGTTTTACTGACTAGAAACTAAGTTTATCTTTAAACATTGGCAGTATTATACATTATTTTGAATTATGTTTTCGAAATGTTTTCTAAAACAATATCACATGAAACGGCCCATACCCATCATATTCTCATAAACAAGCTTAAAGTAAGTCACTTTAGAAGGATTTATCATATTAATCTCAAAAAAGCCTTCATCACTATTTCTGTTTTACCAATCACTCCCTGCCTCCTCCACTTATTGTTAAGCCTGGACAAAGCACTACGCTACACTTGCGTAGTTTGTGACGATTGCGCTACTTTGCACTATGCGAATTGCACGTAGCACAGTGCAGACACGTGTAGCGTAGCATAGTGCAGCGGTCATTTTTTGCTTGCTCGCGGTCCTCAAAGTCAAGTTGGCGACCGCGAGCAAGCAAAATGACATCCCGGTGAGACTTTTTCCTCGTTCGTGATCAGCAACATCAAGTAGCCGATCGCGAACGTTGAAAATAAACCTCCTGGATAGCTTCTCAACGCGGGGAGGTCAGGTTTCTCATTGCGAGTGGTCACGTATGCTCGCGGCCGCTCTAGATGAGAAACTACCAGTCCATGTTGAGAAAGCTGTCGCTCGATTAGAAATCTACTCGAGCGGCAGAAAACGACTACTTGCACTGTGCAAGATGCAGTTTGCACTGATTGCACAGTGAGGACAAGCATCTGGCACTGTGCAATCAGTACAAAAAGCATTTTGCACAGGGCACTACGCAGGTCACGTAGCTATGCCTAGCTCGCGTAGTGCGAAGTGCACTTCGCGTAGTTACGCGTAGCGCTACTTTGCAAACTACGCCCAGGGTTACTTATTGTGCTAATAGAACCATTTCAGCTTTCCTAGTTGTAAACCTAAATGATATTCTAGTGGAAATAATACTACTGCGAGCAGGCTAAACGAACTGATATTAGAAGAGGTGAGGTCCATGTATGCAATAAAGATAATAATTCAAATGCCCTAAAGACAGTTACTGAATGGAACAAAAAAGTATTCAAACAATTACTGCACATAATTAAAAATTACCATAGTTAAAAAAATCATAAAGGAACATCTCAGGTTCGGATCAAAAATAAACGGTCTATTTTAAATGCAAATTATAAGAATAGAGCTTACAATATTGTCTAATGAAAACGTTAGCGAATTTGTAACTGCATGTCACTTCCGTCTAGTAGTGCTTGTTATTTTCAACATCCATTAAGTGCAATCGAACATCTCTTCCGCAGTGTAGATTTCTGCAGGTTTGTGAGATTCAAAATATTCCGAATGCTCTCACAGTGGTCATGGAAAAGATGCTCTTCCACAGCTTTGCTCAGTCTAATCCTTTGTCAAGCCCAGCAGACGTGGGAGTTTCCAAAACGTGGCTGCTTCCACTGTAAATGTGTTCTGTCTTCCGTTCATACAGAAACACCCTTACTAGTATGAATGAAAAAGACCAGTGCTTGTAGTGCCACAATATTACAACCTAACATCTTAACATTAAACTGAGTAAAAGCAGTGTGCAATCAGAGCAAGTCCAACATAAGTGCGCATCCTTATTTGCATTAGTTAATTAATGCTTAATTATTCGACACCACTCTGCATCATTCAAGCACTTGTTAACAACGGTCCGCAATTACATCGGGTTTATTTCACATCCACTTACGTTTTTTTTTTTATATTTAAAAAAGATGTTTATTTTATAATAACATAACATACAAAACACAAAATGGTCGATGTACTATAAATGGTTGGCAGTGATCGCATCAGTATCATATAGTGAGAACATTAAATAGTATCAGAGGAAATCCTATGTTCAGACAGGTAGAACTATTTTACCACCATATCACCATGTAAAAAAACGAAAATAACTTCACATTGCCATACGAGATTAATTCCAGCCGTCAACATGTCTTGTGATCATCAAGAGAATGTGTTGTAACCTGGTGCAGTACAAAGGCTAAGTTCAGAAAGAAAAAGAGGTCAAGCATTTTTTCAAGAAATAATAGACTGGACACAACTGCGAAGAATGACCCAGACACCGAAGGGCGGCCTGGAAATAATCTGCAGCACTGTTTGTTAACCCACTCACAAAGCGTACAGCACTGTCTTTATGGAGGCATAAATAAAATGGAAGGTTATGTTTCACGGCTGCTGGGCACGGTCTGTGTGGCTGATACGGGCCTCTATTTGTCAACCACATCGCCTGAACTTCCTTCTGCTCTTTCTGAATCTGGCTTTCTGACTCCTTTGTTTCAATACACACTGGGGTCGCCAGGGTTTCTCTTTAACTTGTCTGCCATTGTCTTTAGTCTGAACCACTTTTTGTGTGCCCCAAAAGAGTCACTATTAAGATACTTTTCTCAATTTAACATTTTTTCAGGATACTGATAAATGCAATAAATATGTGCTTGTGGTGCGTTTTTTTAGAGAAGTTCCATAAAATATGTAAGCGTAAGTGTTTGCCAACTAAGGGGGTCATTAGGATCTCGGGCAGATCGCCACCTCCCACATGGCGATCCGCCCAAGATCCGTCCCGCCCACCACCCATTTCCCCCCGCCATATTACTATGGCGGGGGGACCATGGCAGACGGAAAGACCGCCCGCCGCTTTTCCGCCGGGTCGACAAGTCGACCGGGCGGAAAAGAGTTTACTATGGTGGCGGTGTGTGCTAGACACCACCATCCATATTATGGTGGGGGCGGGAACATGCCTTTCTGTGGCGGCAAGAGGCATGTTGCGGGCCCCCAGGGACTCTGGGGGTGGGGGGTGCACAAGGGGGTACCTATGTTACCCCCCTGCAATTCAATGCACAACGTGGCAGGCACCGCGCGGTGACTGTCATGTTGTGCATTGAAACGCACAACCTGCGTTTTTGGCATTGCGACGGGCGGTGCTTTTAGCACCGCCAGACGCAATGTCAGGAATGTGGGATGCACCTGCCAGTGTGGCGGGCACATCCTAATGAGATGTGTGGGACCGCCGAACCCTTAGCGGATGATCCCATTTCCCACTGGTCCGCCTGCCATACTAATGAGCCCCTTTGAGTTCATTGATCTAAATTTGTTAACATTTCAGCAGCCAAATTCTTACCTTTTCTTTCTTAAAATGGACGCCCCAGTTGTTGACTAAATGGACCCCTCAGTGGTGCAGGTCACCAATATTTTTCATCTTTTTGAGAGAAAGCTACATTTTCTTATTCTGTGTTGATCCAATGTGTTTTCTTTGTTTCTTTTGCACTCCGCATGGAGCAGAAAAATAGTGCAGGGTGGCAAATTATGTCTAAAAACATAATAAGACCATACAGTGAAAACATACTGTATCACCATACTTCGTCAATGCTGCTGGTATCTAAGTGTAAACTGAGATTCCCAAGCTGTCCATTGTCGCAGTGGCAAACATCACTTTTACATTTGCTATTCTTGATCAACATTTCCTACTTTCAGGACAATATACCAAGCATTTGTATTGTATTCGTTTTGATTTTAATATGTAAAATAACAGCATACATCTTAGGGCAAAAAGTCATTCATTACATCAGTGTCCATATTCTACAGTCTTTGCTTGAAATATTACACTGTTTACATTCATCTGGCCACCTTAGTTGAAGCATGCATCACATCAACATATAGAGGAATCACATTCCAGGATCAGTCAGGAACAAAAATAAATTAACATTACATAACAATTTTCTTACGTTAACTAATATCATCTGTACATTCCAGTGCCCTCCATGCTGAGCTATTGCTTACCTGTCATGCTAAAAGCAATCTATGCAATAAATAGTCTCTTAAGGCCACTATAGGTATTTGGGTAGCATTTCAGCCAGCAATTCCCATTGTTTGTTGCATTACATCACCGTTTAAGTAATTTTTCAGAAGTTTTGCCTCGCCCATTGGATAACACTGGGTTACCTTATTACATTTAACAAATGATCACTTTTAATTTGGAGCAGGTAGGAAAGTCAAGTTTGGTCTCTAAAGTATTGCAATTAAAAACAACCCTATTTAATGGTAAAGTCAGATTTTAAGTCACATTTCTGAAAATGCATCTTTTAGAAAGCTGGCATTTTCTTGTCCTACAAATCTGGTGCTTCTTGCCTGTATCTAGGGCCACATAACTAGGCGAAGATGGCAGTTGGTCTTAGTGAATTGCTCTCAGATAGTGAGGGGGTGTGGGTTTTGGCAGGAGGATCCATCTCTGACTTGATAGGGGTCATAGTAGTCACCTACCACAATTGCACATACGAAAGACTCTGTCTCAGCACACTCACAAAGGTTTCAAACTAGTGTTTTGTGCCCCTGACAAGCTTTGGCCAGTGCAAATACCAAACAAGTCTGGGTGTGGAACCATCTACAAATGTTTCCTACTACAAAGCTGACATCAAGGATAAATAATGGACTCTCATACCCAACACTTCAGTACACATCTGGACCTGTAGAAGACTCAGAAGAAAGACTGCTGTGCTGCTCTGCTGCAAGAAGAGCTGGTACTGTGCTGCCCGAATGAGAAGGACTAGACCTGCACTTTGAACTCAAGATCAACAGAATGACTCCAAGGGCTAGTTGGCTGACCTCCTGATAAGAGCCTCAGGGCCAGAAAACTTAAAAGGCTTCCACCATCTGGAACCCAGCACCTGGCTCTGCCTGCCGTGCGACCCATTCTCCAAGTTGTGCCACCCCAGTCCTGGACCTTGAAAGTGGGCCTGAAAGTTCTCTGCCAGTCCAACTGTGGTCCTAGAAGCACTAAGCCAGAGTGAAACATTGTCTTGCAGCTCAGCAGGGGAACTGCTACTTGAGGACGCATCCCTAATGCAGAATCTCACAGCTCCTCAGAACCGCCACTGTGCGATGCATCGTTGGCACAAAACCTACTAGTGCAACTTCATAACTCCTCTGAACCACTGCTGCAGAAACCATTTCTCGACACTGGACCTGGGTTCAAGATGCAGGTCCAGTCCTTCTCACTCGGGCAATACATCCACCTGAGATGTTGTATTTTGTGCATAAAATTCATCCCGTTGATGCGGGGCTTTTGTTCGAACTTCAGAATCTCCTGTATATGATGGAGCATTTCCTCAAATTCGTGCCCTTGCACATATTTTCTCAGAGGGAACTTGAGGGAGTTCGTAATCCAGGTTCCTTGTAGCCTCTTTAATGAGACCTTCCATCTGCTGCTTTGAAATAGTGGCTGTTCCCTGAGTCTCAGCCTCCACAAGCTCCTCTGTGTGTTGTTACTTCTCCGTACACTTTACTGCCTTCATGGCTTCAACAATATAGCCAGGCTGTGCACTAGCAGAGCTTTTTAGGGTATCATAAAAGCAGTTCTCATCTTGTGAGAAAAGAGCTGCTACTTGGTGCATTTCCTTATCTCTTATGAATGCATGCACTGAGCACCCAACCAGGGCCAGGTGTACTACCCCACTGGGTATTGTCATTGGCAGCGCTTCCAGTGGCAATGGGTGGTGCAAGCTAAGGTGGTATATTGATGAGTGTAGGGCACTTATTTTTTTCACGAATTAAGCACTGCATTGGATGCAGTAGAGTACATAAATTGAAAACTCTGCTTCTGGAATATCGCCATAATTAACAAAAAATAGGGACCCTTGCTTCTAGTCAGGGTAACGGGGATACACACTTGAGATAACCCCTGTTTAGATAACCTTTCCGGTCCACAGGTGATGCGTCAGGGAAGTTTGCTGCACAGGTGCGATGTGTGGAAATCCGGGATGTGTCGGTGATCGATGTGGCAGCATTAAGCAGCGCTGCGTCGATTCTTGCAGCGCCGACAGGTGCAGTATCGGTTTTCGCAGCGGCACAGCGATGCGTGGAAATTCTTCTTGCAACATGGAGATGCATCGGCAAAACAGCAGCAAGAAGAGCGATGCGACGATTTTTGCAGTTCTTTAAGTTTCTTCTTTCTTCCAGCTCCCAAACAGCAGTAATAACCTCCACAGGTCCAAAACTGGCACCGACACCTCTTACCAGGTCAGAACTCACTGCAGCAGAGTTCAGGGGAGCAGGGGGTGAAGTCTTTGTGTCCCTGAGACTTCAGAACAAGAGGCCAGCACACACAGGCCGTTGGAGATATCCTTCATGCAGGGAACACAGCACACAGCAAAGTCCGTCTCCTTTACTTGGCAGAAACAGCAACTGCAGGCCAACCCCACACAGCAAAGGGGTAGTACTTCTCCTCAGTCTCTCCAGCTCTTCTCCTTGGCAAAGGGTCCTCTTGAATTCCAGGGACGATCTAAAAGTATGGGGCCAGGGCCCCAATATTTATACTATAATATCCTTTATTCTCTGGTGGCAGAGAAGCCCTGTGCTCAGTCACCCCCAGTTCTGTCTTCTCTGGTGCAGCTTCCTGGCAGGAGGTGGAGACAGCATTGTGGAAGGCAGACCAGTCCCAGAAAGAAAATCTCCTCCCCCTACTGTAAATGCAGCCCAGGTCTATTCAGCCCAGCCCTGACTCATCCAGAGTCTCTGGAGCCATTGCACAGCCCCAGCCCCCCTGGCACTCCAAAGCCAGCCAGTCAATACACATCCTAGCAGAGGCACACTGAATGGCTAAGCAAGAAAAAGAACTACCTTCTAAAAGTGGTCTTTTCAAACACAGAATGTGAAAATCACCCGCACTAAAGATGCATTTTAACATTCTAAGTTCAGGCATACTAAACTATATTTTCTTACCTTGTTCCAGTGGATAGTTATGCTTATAAGATGGTATAATAATATTACTCCTGATTCTATCCTTTGGGAACAGGTTGCCTTGCATTAGTGCCACACACTCCAGGGCATGTCCTATCTTTCACATACACTGCACCCTGCCCACAGGGGTACCTTGGGCTTACTTTAGGGGTGACTAACATGTAGGAAAAAGTAAGGTTAGAGCCTGGCAAGTGGGTGCACTTGCCAGGTCGACATGAAAGTTAACAAATGCATGCAGGCCCTGCAGTGGCATGCCTAAGACATCTTTTCAGGGCTACTCATGTGGGTGGCACAATCATTGCTGCAGGCCCACTAGTAGCATTTGATTTACCAGCCCTGGCACACTTAAAGCACTTTACTAGAGACCTACTTAGTAAATCAAATATGCCAATCAGGGGAACCAATCATAATAACAATTTACATAGGGACCACTTGCACTTTGACACTGATCAGCAGAGGCAAAGTTCCCAAAGCATCTAAGCCAGCAAAACCAAAATCCAGCACAGCATCAAAATACAGGAGGTAGAGGCAAAGGGTCAGGGGAAACCATGCCAAGGATGCCAGGTCTAACACATGCTATGCAGGAACAGAGTCTTAAAGTGAAGAATAACTGTTGATACAGATATGCATTGCTTATGCATGGAACATATGCAAGTTGAACATTTATCTGACTGGTGAGCAGTAGAAAAGCATGCTTATGTGCATAAAAATCCTAAATGCAGAAAGTCATCCGCAAATGCTGAAATTCTACATTCATGCCATTGCTTGTTTTCAAAGCTCAACAAGCATTTATTTTTAATTAAAGTGCAATGGCGACTTCGGGTGTGTGGTTGTGAGGACTGGTAAGTGGATGAGTGGAAAATAAGCTTTAAACTTCCCTTTACTTCTTGTAAGGAGACTATGGGCCTGATTTAGATCTTGGTTGATGGGTTACTCCGTTACAGTGGTGACAGATATCCCGTCCATCTAAATATAATTCCCATTATATCCTATGAAATTTATATTTCGTCAGATGGGATATCCGTCACTATTGTGATGGAGTAACCTGTTCGCCAAGATCTAGATCAGGCCCTATGTTATCTCGTGGTGGCAAGCATGCAGGAACTTCATGCCATTCTCACTATGCGCAGTCCATAATAAACCACTGTGCAACTTAAATATAAAGATCTAATTATACCATGAAATTCTACTTGTTTTGATATGTCTTCCGACAAACTAAAATAACTCACTCAAATATTGATGTCTCATGGCCTCATCGACAATACTTCTTTACTAATAGATCTACTGTTTAATAAATGTTTATTGATGTCCAAATGTTCCACTGTCACCAATTTAGAACCTCAGCTTCTGGAAGAACCATTTATTTTTGCCAGTCTTGTATCGTTCCTCAAAGTTCACTTTGGCTTCACGTCTGGCTTTTCGTTTTAGTGCAGGGTCTCTGAATACATCCTTATTGACAATGGTTTTGTCAAGGGGAATATCACCAGAGTATCTGGTTGGCATCAAGTGGTTGTAGTTGCAAACCTTTACGAAGGCCTTAAATTTAGATCGCTTAGCAATCTTCTTCTTGCCCATCGTGGCTGTTACTTTACGTGGATAACGATCAAACCCTGCCACCAGGGCATGACTGTAAGGTCTGTCTGATGTGCCATCATCAATGTTCTTCACTATGACAGCTTTACGTCCAGAGTATCGACCTGCCAGGACCAAGATGACCTTCCCGGGTTTCATAAATTTACCCATTTTTGGTCTAGCTCGATGGCCGTCCTGAAAAGAAAAGAAATAGATCTACTGATGTGATCACTCCCATTAGTGTTGAATTCTTCACCAATGCTAATGATAGACTCTGACCATAAATCTCCCACCTCATTACTATCAACAACAGTTGTGCTGCTATGCCTACCCCAACATTTCCACTATAAATTGACTCCTCCATCATCTCCTAGATTTGTCCAAAACGTCTCATCCAACAAATGTTTCAATGCCATCTTTTCTACAACACCATATCTGCATATTCACATTTGCACTAACTGCCAGTACTTTTCTGACATCCCACCAAAGAATATTGCTAAGATGCATAAGCTTACTTTTAACCTACTGCCAACTCCTTTGTGTTTTCCCTCCTCAGTGCAAGACAAACAGCCAAAAATGCCCATGCCATCCATGATCTCATCCTAAAGCAAACGTTTCACATGTGTGTCATTACTGAGACTTGGTTTACTGTTACATTCTGGTCTGATCTTTCTGGACTATTGTAGCATCCTAATTAAAAATCAGTTAGATAGAAGGTGGACTTGCAATTATTTACCATACCTCAATCCTGTGACTCATTTTGCATAATCATACTTGCACCACCTGTCAACATTTAGGCTATAGTCTGTGAATTGTGACATTATTATTAAGTGCCACTGTGCGTGTGCTCTGTCCCTAAACATACTGTGAAACTGTTTACCTCCAATTGGCTTTTTAAACTTCCTACCAAGTAAGTTCTTTTTAGGATTACTAAGGGAAAGTATAGAAATTTACTGTCATATATGGAATGCAAAGATGCCTACAAGGGACTTTTTTGAAAATTCCTACTCAGGTATAGGACATATGCAATCCCTTTTACGTTCAACCCTAAATGGTCTGAACCTTTTAAAAAATCTAAACATATATGAAACTATTCAAAACATGTACAATCAATGAATAGAAGGAAATTTCAAAAGCTCGGGAGAGTCATTTTCCAAACGAACAAAGAGTTCTTTAATTTCGATAAAATTGAAAAGGGTAAAGTCGCATATGACAATGCAGAATGATCGAGGATGTGTAAAACTACCTCCAAACCATGAACATAGACATCTATTCCACAAAGTCAGATAAGTGAAGAATCTGAACATACAGAAAACATTCACTATTGTACAACAAATGTTAGGGATATAGATGCAGAAGTTGACGTTTGTATGTTGTGGCAAAATTATCCGTCAGACCATCTTCAGGATGTAAAGTTGTATGTTTAAAAAGTCCTTTGACTAAAGTCCATTGTTCAATTTGGACCCACTGAGTTGTGAGGGAAACACACTGAGAAGTTCTGTAGAGTCTAATCACTCAATGAAAACTGCTACTAATTGAAATTGGAAGAGGAAGACGTCTGTCAATACATACAGTTTATCTACACGTGCGAGGTACAGTTCTACCCTTCATTTAGTATAGAGTCAAAATAACTCGATGTTTAGTCGAGTACGGGTCTGCTAGCTTCATAGAA
Organism: Lissotriton vulgaris; assembly: GCF_964263255.1. Lineage (NCBI taxonomy): Eukaryota > Metazoa > Chordata > Amphibia > Caudata > Salamandridae > Lissotriton > Lissotriton vulgaris. The sequence goes on along the minus strand of NC_141689.1, from coordinate 442,932,558 downwards.
TCCCCTTAAGATCGTCTGAACGAAGCTAGCAGACCCGTACTCAACTTAACAGCGAGTTATTTTAACTCTATACTATGGAGAGGACAACAAATGCAAGACTATTTGATTATGTTTGAGAAACACACACATTCCTCTGTTGTCTTACCGCCTTTTATTTGCAGTTTTGGTCCTGCTTTGCAAGAACATTGGGCTAATTTGTTCAAGCTCTGCAGCTGGCCTAGTCATAAACTGCTTAACAAGTGTTTCTGGGTCTTGGGTTGTTTCCTGTTGCCATTAGGGCTCATTATTTCCATCACTTCTGAAGTACCCGGTGAGTCTGTACTGCCTTCCCTTCTCTTTTCATAAATTCATGTGTGTTGTTCAGATTTGTTAATCATCATTGGGACATTTGTCATTAGAGGGCATCTCTGCCTGACCTGAAGTCACTCACTCCAATATCTTCCCCTCCAGGTGTACAGAGGGATTCTCCTGTGACATCTCTTTGCTATCTAGGTGTGTTCTCTCTCTCGTCTTACCTACCATTATACTCCTCTTTCCCTCCTCAGCACTGGGAGGTTGCTCAAACTATACCACATCTTGAGAAGTTCTGCATTGGTAAATGTATCCTCTGAGTCTGGTGCCTCACTTTCCCTTTCAACAATATGTGCATTCCTGACATCTCCTGTAGAGGAACCATACCCTTAGATCACTCCAAGCTTGTACTTCTTGGGAATACTTTAGACCCTGTCTCCAGGGCCAGTCTCAGTGGCTTTCCCACTTCCCAAGGGAAAAGTTGAGGGTGGATGTTAGGAATTGGGTCTCTAGTTGGCAGAAATTTGAACACTGTCCAAGTAGGGACCACAATCCTAGTCAGGGTGCATCGGATACACAACCTATATTAAGTTTTGCTCACCTTTTGATAGCGTGGTACAGAACAGTCAGGCTTAACTTAAGAGACAATGTGTAAAGGATTTGTTCAACACTCAAAAGACAGTAATACTGTGAAAACACCAGAAATAGACTGAACACAAGTTTAGAAAAATAAATAATATTTTTATGACTAAAACAAAATAAATAAGCACATTAAGCCAATAAAAAGAACTTGAGATATGAATTTTTAAATATTAAACTGCAATACAGTGCTTAAAAGCATTACGCGCCAAGCGGGGATATCTGGTAGCACTTGACCTGGGTTAATCCAAAAGTTCAGGCCAACCATGATGGAGCACATTTCGGATACAGGAGCCATGCAGGCCTGCCAAGAACAGTTCCTTTCTGGAGGATGCACTGACAGAGAGTGCGTCGGTTTAGTCACGCAGTTGGATAGATGCTTCATCGTCAGGTCTCGCAGATGGGTCCCACGTCATCGTTGAACTCCCTTTGTGCTGAAGATAATGCGTCATCGCTGAGCCTTGCAGGCGAGTCCCAAGTCATCGCTCAACCTCTTATGATGAAGGAGATGTGTTGTCATCGAGCCTCACATTCAGGTTCCGCATCATCATCGAACCCCTTACGATGTCTTATGTATTGGTTTCACCTTTGCACTGTGTTAAGTTGGCATGTGTTAATGTGAGTTTTAAACGCCATTTTTCCTTTCCTGCTGCCTCAGCACACGACACATTTTGTTATTAATGCTTTTCGCCTAGTTAGGTATTTTGCTTTATACGAGAATAACATGTTTGCTTATAATATCAGTCTTGCTTGGTAAGCTATGTCTGTACAGTGAGTGCCGAGGCCTTCAAGGTTATCTCAACACAGCGCTTATTGTTTGGATTGATAAGCGCACAGAGTAGATATTAATATGGATGCAGCTTTGGTCAACTTTGGTTTTAGACGCGAATGATATTGCACTACGCAAGGCAGGAGACACACACTTGGTGAATATCCGTATGCAGAGTGTTGGTGTAGGACAGAGGTCTTCAAACTTTTTGATGCCGAGACCCCCTTGTAAAACCTTTTTAGGCGTAAGGACCCCCTTCCGACAAAAGTTTCTAGAAACTGGTACTCCTCCTCATCAACTTTTGACAACCATAAATGAGCCTGTTAGACCTCATCACATCCATCCATCATTCATCCACCCACCTTTTCACACATCCATCCTTCATCCATGCAACCTTTTATCCATCCATACATCCATCCACCCTTTTATCCTCTCATCCATACATCCATCCTTCCTCCATCCACCCTTTCATCCATACATCCATCCACCCACCCTTTCCTCCATCCATCCACCGATCATTCACCCCCCCACCTTTGCACACATCCAGCCATGCATCATTCATCCATGCAACCTTTTATCCATACATACATCCATCCACCCTTTCTTCCATCCATCCATCCTTCATCCGTCCACCTTTTCATCCTTCCATCCGTCCACCTTTTCATCCTTCCATTCATCCACCTTTCCATCCATCCATCCATCCACCCTTTCATCCTTACATCCATACATCTATCCTTCATCCATCTATCCTTCACCCATCCACCCTTTCATCCTTCCTTCCATCCATACATTCATCCTTCATCCATCCACCCTTGCATCCTTCCATCCTTTACCCATCCACCCATCTTTTCACACATCCACCCACCTTTTCACACATCCATCCTTCGTCCATGCAACCTTTTATCCATCCATACATCCATCTACCCTTTCATCCTCCCATCCTTACATCTATCCTTCATCCATCCACCCACCCTTTCATCCATCAATCCATCCACCCATCATTCATCCCCCCACCTTTTCACACATCCATCCATGCATCATTCATCCATGCAACCTTTTATCCATCCATACATCCATCCACCCTTTCTTCCATCCATCCATCCTTCATCCGTCCACCTTTTCATCCTTCCATCCGTCCACCTTTTCATCCTTCCATCCATCCACCTTTTCATCCATTCATCCACCCTTTCATCCATCCATCCATCCATCCTTCATCCGTCCACCCTTTCATCCTTACATCCATACATCCATCCTTCAATCCATCCTCCCTTGCATCCTTCCATCCATACATCCATCCTTTACCCATCCACCCTTCCATCCATCCACCCATCTTTTCACACATCCACCCACCTTTTCACACATCCATCCTTCGTCCATGCAACCTTTTATCCATCCATACATCCACCCTTTCATCCTACAATCCATACATCTATCCTTCATCCATCCACCCACCCTTTCATCCATCCACCCATCATTCATCCCCCCACCTTTTCACACATTCATCCATGCATCATTCATCCATGCAACCTTTTATCCATCCATACATCCATCCTTTATCCACCCTTGCATCCTTCCATCCATCCATCAGCCGTCCACTCTTTCATCCATCCACCCATCATTCATCCCCCCACCTTTTCACACATCCATCCATGCATCATTCATACAACTTTTTATCCATCCATACATCCACCCACCCTTTCATCCATCCATCCTTCATCCGTCCACCCTTTCATCCTTCCATCCATCCACCCTTTCATTCATTCATCCACCCTTTCATCCATCCATCCATCCATCCATCATCCATCCACCCTTTCATCCTTACATTCACACATCTATCCTTCATCCATCTATCCTTCACCCATTCACCCTTTCATCCGTCCATCCATACATCCATCTACCCTTTCATCCATCCATTCACCCATCATTCATCCACCCATCTTTTTACACATCCATCCATCCATTATTCATCCATGCAACCTTTTATCCGTCCATACATCCTTCATCCATCTACCCTTCCATCCTTCCATCCATCCACCCTTTCATCCTTCCATACATCCACCCTTTCATCCATCCATCCATCCATCCATCCATCCATCCTTTTATCCATCCACTCATCATTCATCCACCCACCTTTTCACATATCCATCCATCCTACATCCTTACATCCATCCATCCACCCATCATTCATCCACCCACCTTTTCTGTGACTCTCTCATGGAGGGTATAGGGGGGGGGGTCGGTATCTCTGTGTCTTCTTCCTTCTTTCCCGCTCATGGGAGGGCATCTCGGTGCCTCCCTGCTGGGGGCGGGAGGGGGGGACGTGTCACGGGACCCACAGCTCCAGGCGCGCAACATCCATTATACTCAAAGGGCTACACTACAGCCTGCTCCCCCAGACCCCACCCCCCACCCACTTTCCCCCCTCCCCCAGGTCGTGTGTGTGAGCCGGGCTGAAACCGTTTCAGGGACACACACACAGCCACACCCGAGTACTTGACGGGTCTTTAAAAGACCTTCTACTTGTTAATGAGCCATTGATGTTTTTCACACCTCGGTGTGAATTAGGCCTCCGCCATGAGCACCCTCGATCAGCTCAACGCCAGGAATTGCATGCCCCTGACAGAATCTGCGACCCCCTTCCAAGGACTCCACGACCCCCCTGGGGGTCACGCCCCACAGATTGAAGACCTCTGGTGTAGGAGATGATGTGATCCATGATGAATTCCAATCGAAGCCCATGTTAGATGTGAACACATCTAATATGGGCTTCGATTGGAATTCATAGAGCATATTATCAAGGCCATTATCGCCGCTTTATCGGCAGTTTCCTGCCGATAAAAGCAGCGATAATGTATCGCCTGTCCTTGATAATATGCCCCACAGTTTTTGAGCTTATCGCAGCCGCACCTGAGTACTTCACAGGTCTTTAAAAGACCATTTACGTGTTAACAAGGTTTTGTTGATTTTTCACTGCTTCATCTCCACTCTTAGGCCCCCCCAAAATTTTTAGTAACCCCCCCTCCCCCCTCCCAAAATTTGAAATTTGGCTCTAGTTGCGCCTCTGGTGTCAGCTGTACGTTTTACATGTTGGAGACTTTTTTAAATATTAATGGTTGTTCCACAGTTATCTGTGCCTGAGATCTGAAAATGTTAATGGGATTAAAAATGATATATATTTATATTAACAGTTAAAAAGTCACAGCGCTTGTGCTTACTGCCGTGCTGTGGTTAATATAATATTGCCCCGTACAGAGCCAGAGTTCCTAAAAGTCTCTTGTTGAGGCTTAGAAAAGTTGTGGTTTGGCTGAGAAAAGCAGTGACTCCATAAACAGTAATATTACTTTAGCTGCAGCGTGGCACTTAGAGCAATAGTAGATATTGTGGTTTTAATAGGCCTCTGTACTCAACACTGCACATTTGTTTACACAATAATCTCAGCATTATTATCATCCCCATTTCCAACATCACCACGAAAACCATTACCATCACTGCCATTACACTACTAACAACACTGTGAACACCTTTGCCACCACTGTTACCACCACCACCATTTCCACCAGTACTATTACCAACAATACCCCATCACCATCAGCACTATTACCACTACGTCTATTACCCCCCCTTTATCTTCATTACCATTTCCACCATCACAGTTACCATCGCCATTACCTTTTCAATCTCCATTATTACTACCACACTTACCAAAATCCTTATCAGCTGCACCACCATCACTGCAATACAAATAACTCGATGCCTATCACAGCCATGATCACCATCAGCAGTACTATCACCACGACCATCATTACATCTACTACCACCATCACTACTGTCCAAGCTGCTACTACCTAACCATGACTGCTACTACCACCATCAAAACCACTATCACCCCCATTGTTACAACTAGCCCTATCACCACTTTTCCATTACCGCCATGACCGTCATGACCACTGCTATCAATTCTGCTACTATGACAACCATCATCACTACTACAACTATGAACACCACCACTATTACCACAATTTCTACCACTATCAAACCTACCACCACCATCACCAGTTCTGCACCACCATAACCACTACTTCCACCATCAGTTTGTGTGTTGGAATGCTGTGCGTGTGAGAGAAAGTTGATTTGAGTTTGTGCGTAATAGCCATTGTTTTGTGTTAACAGCAACAGAGGCCAGGCCTATTGTCTTTGCAGTGTGCTCGTTATACTTGCAGATAGTATCTGCCGCTTTGATGAATATTATTTTTTTATTTGGCTATGATTATTTAAATGGCAAGTATAGCTAGATAATAGATGTGTTTGTTTTTAAAAGGTGACCATGAAGGATTTGATTATTTTTATGTATTTCTGTCTTATGGTTATTTTTAATTGAAATAAACGTATTGACTGAGTCGACTGCAACAAACATCAAAATGATAGATAATGCTTGAATTTATCTTCGCCAATAGCAATTAGCCTGCATTCCGGTCCACCGTTTTTCGCCGGCTATGCCAGTAACAGTACAACCCAAATGAACCGCTATAGATGGGACCACAAGCACCAACCCCAGACCTGTTCTGTTTCAGTGGCTCGAGTTCGTCTTTTTGTGAAAATACCCGTTTTGCCCTCAAGAAATCTAGCTGAATTTAAGCTGACACTTAGTCAATACAAGCGTCGGATTTTTAAGAGCTGCAAACTCAATTACCTCTGAAATGGCTGTGGAGTCGGAACTAAATGGTACCCGAAGCGTTAGAATGAAAATTAATGCAAACATTTCATACATTAATGGCTGTTATGGTAGTCCGCTCGTAGGCTGCCGCTTCGAAAATACCTTGTGACTAATCGCCTTGTGACCGCATCAGAGCGCCGCGCGCCTCTCCAAAGAGACCGTTTAGAAAGATGGCCGCCTCGCAGCTCCCCACTCTCAGGCCTGACAATCTATGATTACTCTTTTATTACTCCCAAGCATGCCTTGCATCGCAGCGAGCTGCACTCGGGGACCCAGACAGGAATAACTAGCGTTTCATCTCGTTTATAAACGGTCCTTAGCGGGCTGTTATTTCAAGGCAAGGCGTATTTTAAACGGATTGTGTAAAGTGTGTCAGATCAAGTGAAGGATGCCGTAAATCAATTTTCTGTAATCCCTTCCCCTCGTCAGTAGGAGAGATCTGCGCACAGTGCTTTTACTGGCCTGCCAGATGAAGAAGGGCCAACTTCAATGCATGCGGCCAAGGCTCACGTGCAAGGTGCTGCTTATGACTCGCAATTAGGCAAACGAGTGATGTACCTTGTTGGAGAAGGCCCTGATAGAAACTTCAGGGCATATTACCAACAACTAGCGGTAATTATCGCTGTGTTGGCTTAGCGGGAATATTTATATTGCCGCCCTTCACCTGTTTTTATCGCTGAGATACCTTGCTATTAGCAAGGTTTATCTCAGGAGTGATAAAAAACAGGCGAAATGCGTGAATGTCGCTGTCAATACAGCGATATTCAGGCATTACCGTGACAATGCTCTTAGCCATGTTATCCACCTCTCATTGGATAACATGGCTAAGAACTGGTCAGAGAAGGCATTAGCTTTTGGAGATATTCACGCTTAGCGCGAATATTTCCAAAAGTAAGTAATAGGAGATAGCGATGTTAGCGACTGTTTCCAGTCGCTAACATCTTGGCACGCCCACTTTGCATGTCATTAGCGATAATTATCGCTGACATGCAAAGTGGGCCCCAAGATGATCGCAATCTCCTACTAGCTGTCGCTAACTGGTGTTAGCGACAGCTAGGTAATAGGGCAATAAAATTATCGCCGCTTTAGCGGGAAAAATTCCTGCTAAAGAGGCGATAAGGCCCTTGGTAATATGCCGCTTCATTTGACTAGGCATGCAACGCCATTGTGCTAAAAGGCCTTTGCCCCTTTCCTGTGTCTTAGCCCAGGTTACCTCAGCTGCCAGGGCACAGACATGAGATATGAGATGTGCTAGGCTTCGCTGATTTTGGACTCATTGTGTACCAAGTATTTAGCAATTCATGCAGAGGTTCAAATTACGTAAACATATATGGGATCTGGGATTCTCAGGGCGTGGCTTGTTGCACGGATAAGATGGCTGCTCATTGTTGAGTTCCGCACACACGCCGGCAGAGAATGCTATCGTGACACCTGTAAATAAGAAATAACCGCATATACAGGTGGCGGACTCTTGTGGGGCATCGGGAATGTGTTTGGGAAATCTTGGGGCATATTACCAAGCGGCAGCGATAATTATCGCTGGCCACCCTCAGCGTGAAAATGTTTATTGCCGGCTATCGCTGATAATTATCACCATGCTAGCGCTGTATTAACAACGCATATCGCAATGGCAATAATTATCCCAGCGATAGCGATGTTTTCCATGGAACCTTGCTGATATGACCCTGTGGTCGTATCAGCATAATCCACCCCAATGGTAAGTATAGCTAAGTCAGCATTTTAGCAGATGTTAGTTTTTGGTGAAAACCTCTCTTTTCGCTCAAAACTAACGTCTGCTAAAATCAGTGGACCTCCTTGTAAATATCGCTATGTGCACATCAGCGATTATTCACAGGCAGTACTGCCCAGTGACGCCCACTTTGCATCTCATTAGAGATTCAAAGCGAGGCGTCAGGAAAACGGGTGCTAACATGCGCTAAGGCATGTTAGCATCCCCTTGTAGATAGGGAGATAATAGTATCTCTGCTTTTTTGGCTTTTAAAGCCAAAGAAGCGGAGATAAGGCCTTTGTTAATATGCCCCTTCGTACTTTATTTTGGCTTGTGCCTTCACGACTTCTCATTTCTTACCTGACAAACATGCCAAGATGGCTGTGTTGGACCGCTGCTAAGTTACAGTGAGCTGCGTCATGAGGAAAACCGCTGCTCTGAAGAGAGGTCTGCACGCTATAGAGGATCTTCGGGTTCACCCAGCATTAAGCCTCACTTTCCTCTATTTAAGCTAGTTGCGACTCTCTCAGTCTCATACCAGGCTCCTCAGCATTTTTCAAAATGGCTCCTGCCTCATTTTTCCAGTCAAAGTAAACTCCTGCTGTCACCAATTTCATTGTTACTGTCCCTCCCACTGTTTTTGCCGGTATGCTCATATGCTTTGTTAGAATCCGCATAGACATGTAGGTTCTTGAAAGCTGTTGTTCAGTGTTTAAGTCAATTTTCGAGCATCTGAAGTCCTGCTGCATTAGAGGCCTGTCATGCTACTGGCCCAGCTCTCTTGTTAGACCTCTTCTGAAGCCAACAGTGTTAGGCTCTCCTTCAAGTTTAAGCCTATTTGAGGTGTATTGTATATACTCCAATTAGATTGCTGGACAAATATAAAATAAAGAAATAATTAAATACTGTGACAGACAACTTAGTATTCTCTGTGTTAGTGTGGCTAATAAGGACCAGTGTGTGCCAGTGGAAGCAATGCAACTGTAATGCAGCGAAAGTTCCGTTTCCTTTCTCTTTACCCATAGACTTCACTGTTATTATTTCACTGCTAGGCTTCAGGGCATTAATCTGATATGCAAGCCTGCATTCATTTGTTCTCTAGTCCTCAAGATCCCAAGTGATACAACTGTGGGAGCTTAATCTGCCCCTAACAAGTGTCATTGTTTGTTTTACCTTTCAATTTACTGAGCAATTCTAATGCTTGGGCTTCTAAAGGCATTGAGACTATTCAGGACTTTTACGACATTAATGGTGATTGTCTTCCTTTTTCATCACGTGATAAAAAATATGATCTTACTAAGCTAGACTTCTATAGCATTTTGAAGGTTAAGGTTAAAATATCGAAATGTCAATTTTCTAGTCATTCATCCTTAGCTGATCTCCTAGCCCTTTAGCTTCCTTCGGGGAATGCAGCTTCCCAAGCTTACAAATATTTATCGAAACCATCAGCTCCTCAGTGTTCATCCATCTATACCACATGGTCCAAACACTTGAAACAAGGGGCTTTTGAACACATTTTGCTGCATGACTGGTCTCTGATTGGGAATCTTTCCCTTCGTATTAAGGTTGCTCCGGCCCTGATGCAATCTAATTTTTTTACAATGCACTTGCTTCATTGGACTCCTGTTCGATTACACAAATTGAAATTAAGGTATAATAATTGATTCTGAAGCTGTGATTTGGAACCAGGAACACATCAACACAGAAGCACTAGTCTAGTATTTTTAATGTTCCTATTAGGTTGTCCTTCTACATGGTTATACGGGGCCCGTGGGCCTCAACTGCTTTACTACCTTTAGAAAAGTCTAATATGTCATTATTGGACTTACTTTTGTCTATTGCAGTCAAAGTTATTCTCACGGAACAGAATTCCTTTCAACACATCTCTTTTCACACTTGGTGGGCGAGGGTGTCTTATCTTCGTAGTGCTCACACACTGTACTCTGAAAGTCATTCCTCTCCGGTTATCTCCAGCGCAGTCTGGCAAACCTTGGACACCAATGTCCAACATGGTGCTCTAGTTACTTGGACATCCAATTTTGATACCTCTAATACCTGACCTTTTTTTAGGACTGTCTCTTGTGCATAATCTTTTTATCTCCTTTTCCATTTCCTCTTGCTTACTCTTGTAGGATTTGCTCCACTGGAATACCACTGACCACTCTTTCCATATTCCCCTGTTTTCCCTCTCTTTTGTTTTGTTCCCCCTTGTGTACCACGTTCGATATCCGTTGTGATACATGCTTTAGGATCTGTATTTATTTAACGATTTGTAGAGCGCCTGGTGACCCGGAGGCATCCCCGCGCTATAATATTTATTTATTTAACGACTGTATGCTCCATGTCTAGCCTGTATCACTCATCAAATTTATTATTTGTACTTTTCTTGGGTTTAAACTCTAATAAAACTATTTGAACACAAAAAACTTTAATGGGATCTGGGACTCTGATTCCAATGGAGGCAGGAGCAAGGAATTTGGCGGCAGGTCGGAGAAGTGGTTAAACAGTATAAACTAGTTTGCAACTATTTTAGAGTTCTTTCATCTTCATGTAAATAGATATACAATATAATGCACACACCTTAAATTAAAAATGAATGCATGTTGAAGTAATTGTGAGAAAAGCACTCTTTTATGTTATGAAAGCTCAATTGGACAATGCAATCACTTCAAATGTTCGTGTGTGTAACGAGAGAGTCACAGAACTGAATCATGGTTTGCACACTGGGGAATAGTATCATATATATATATATTCACAGAAAAAAACACAGGTTTCAGGCATGTTATAGATAGAAATTAGCATTTACAAAACCTTAGAAATTCAGTGAAAAAACCATAGGTTTCAGGGGCGTTATAGTTAGTTGGACATCTCACTCATACAAAATCATAGAAATGCCCCCATTATAGTTAGTTCAGCTAACTATAACTTGTGCGCCCGCAATGCACTGCTGATGACTTCACATATTACATCACTCATGACATGGTCAGTGACATTACTCATGACATCACTGATGACATATCAGATGACATCTCTGATGACATCATCCTTGTTATAGAGTGGCAGACCTCCTCTCACCCTAATATAACCTTTGATACACACACTCAAAAATACAAACTAATATTTTCAAAACAATGGACATACCAATACCAGTTACAACACACCTATTCAGTAATTCCAAGATCTACACACATATCCACTCATTCACCAACAGTCCCTATACAGTCACTCATACATGTACTCACTCATCACATGTACTCATCCCCCTATACATCCTGTTACACACCGCCACTCATCCATAGAGTTACTCACACACATAGTCACACATGCAAAGTATCAAACATCCATTTACTTGCAAATACAGTTATACACACACTACCACACTTACTTCTACAGAAACTTACACATGCTTACTCTCTTAAACAATCACTTATAGAAACACATATTTATTTGTACGGGAACTCTTCCAATCTCTCACTCTCACATATACTCACTTATATACACTAATACTCACATATACTAGTTTAAAACATATGTAGTTACTCATAAAGACACTATTGAGACGGCCATTCACTCACTAACACACCCATACACACACTCATCCACCTATACAGTCCTACACACATGCTGTCTTCAACACATACAAACAGTGAGTCACTCACTCATGCATCTATGCACTAAGTAATACCCCCCACCGAACCATACAGATACTCAGACACTCATACTGATACTCAAAAAAACAACTAATAACCCATATAGACACTCATGTAGCTACTCACCAACCCATGCAGCCACTTATACACAAAGTGAGAGATTGATACAGATATTTACACATTTAAACATAACTCACTAACCCATGAATTCACTAGGATACACTTAACCAGTCAGTTATAGATTCAATAAAAAAATCATCCATTTAGATACTTATATACCCATTTATTCTTCCATCGACCTTGAGATATACATATATAAAACGTGTAATTTTCAGAAAAAACACACATTCACTGGATGATGTCATCAGTGATGTCGTCAGTGATGTCATTTGAGATGTCATCAGTGATGTCATGAGTGATGTCACTGACCATGTCATGAATGATGTAATATGTGACGTCATCAGCAGTGCATTGCGGGTGTGCGAGTTATAGTTAGCTGAACTAACTGTAAGGGGGGAATTTCTATGGTTTTGTACGAGTAAAATGTCCAAATGTGAGAGCTGAATCATTATACTGATGCTATTTGCGCCGCTTGGCGATAATTTTTAAAATCAACAATTTTTTTAAATCTTTAATATCGCATTGCTGCTCGTTTGATGCACTAACCCTTTTTTGTTATCCAGGCCCCGGCGCTTCCTTACTCCTCACGGTCTTCCCCTTGCTGACACTCACCGGCCTCGGTGCCGAGAGAGTAGAGGGCGGCCGCCATCTTGGGAGGGGGAGTTCCACAAGCCTGGCCGGAGTTAGCGGTCCAGTGCTCGGGTGGGACAGGGCACATAAGGGCCAGCCAGACAGGGGGTCGCTGCGGTCTTCAGGCGGTGGCAGAGCCTGGGGCACGCTTGAGGTCCCCTGCAGGGAGAGATACTTCCCTGAGAGCTGAATCATTATACTGATGCTATTTGCGCCGCTTGGCGATAATTTTTAAAATCAACAATTTTTTTAAATCTTTAATATCGCATTGCTGCTTGTTTGATGCACTAACCCTTTTTTGATATCCAGGGCCCCGGCGCTTCCTTACTCCTCACGGTCTTCCCCTTGCTGACACTCACCGGCCTCGGTGCCGAGAGAGTAGAGGGCGGCTGCCATCTTGGGAGGGGGAGTTCCACGAGCCTGGCCGGAGTTAGCGGTCCAGTGCTCGGGTGGGACAGGGCACATAAGGGCCAGCCAGACAGGGGGTCGCTGCGGTCTTCAGGCGGTGGCAGAGCCTGGGGCACGCTTGAGGTCCCCTGCAGGGAGAGATACTTCCCTGAGAGCTGAATCATTATACTGATGCTATTTGCGCCGCTTGGCGATAATTTTTAAAATCAACAATTTTTTTAAATCTTTAATATCGCATGCTGCTCGTTTGATGCACTAACCCTTTTTTGTTATCCAGGGCCCGGCGCTTCCTTACTCCTCACGGTCTTCCCCTTGCTGACACTCACCTGCCTCGGTGCCGAGAGAGTAGAGGGCGGCCGCCATCTTGGGAGGGGGAGTTCCACGAGCCTGGCCGGAGTTAGCGGTCCAGTGCTCGGGTGGGACAGGGCACATAAGGCAATGTGCTTCTGGGAGCGCAGCGGACGGGCGCAGCGGGCGCGCCGGCGGCGCGCCGAAGGCGCGCCAAAGGAAAGCCCGTCTGTGCCCGTCCGTGACCGCACGGGACCCGGGGCCTGCTATCATGCCCAATCCTCCATCTGCTATTCATCCAGGTATCTATCATCTTTGTGTAAAACCTACCCCATAGACACTACTACCGCCTCTCACATCCTGGCCCTAGGCATTGCTCGTTCCTCCCCTACACCAGAAATACCCAACCCCCTATCCCCACTCCCTAGCAGTTCCACGCGCTCAGGCATCTCCGTCACCCTACTAAACACTAGATCGGCAGTCGCGCACCAGCAGGAGATTTTCAATGTTCTCGATAGCGACAGCCCCGACATACTATGTTTAACCGAGACATGGTATCGTCCTGACTCCCAACCTAGTGTTCTGGCGGCACTTCCTCACTCCTATTCCATCTTACGAGCTGACCGACCGGATGGCAAAACCGGTGGTGGGGTTGCCTTAATTTTCCGCGACAACCTCCGGTTTCAAACACTAGCATCCCCCTCCTTACCAACAACGGACGGCCTGACCGCACGCTCTACTGTACCTAAGTCCCCGGTGACCTGCGTACTGGTATATCGACCCCCTCATACCCTCTCCCAGTTCATTCCAGCTTTTCAAGAGTTACTAGCCCCTCTTGTAGTTAATAATACTTCTGTTTTTGTACTCAGTGATTTTAATTTCTGGCCCAACGACCCCTCAGAAGACCCCATATCTAAGGACTTCACCTCTTTATTACTAAGCTTGAATTTTGTCCAGCATGTCCGTGCCCCAACGCATGTCCGGGCCATACCTTAGACCAAATATGGACTCTCAATCTACCCACTACTAACTTGTCCATCGCTCCTTGCGTGTGGTCCGATCATCACCTACTGTCCTTTTCTTTGGACCTCCGCGCGCAAAATGTCCCCCGTGGCTCTAAAACCCTGTGGGTTCGAAGCTGGAATCGTGTGGACACCCCTGCCTTCTGTGAGGCCCTAACTGCCACCTGCCCCGATCTTACTGACATTCCCCCTCAACAACAGCTGGCCACCTTAGACAGCTGGATAATCCACCTTCGGGATAAAAAGGCCCCGTTAAAGAAGGTTACTATTAATCACCACCATCATGCTAACAAGTGGTTCACCCCTGCCCTTAAAGCACTTAAGTTAACTGTTCGTCAAGCTGAACGGGCTTGGAGGTTGAAATACTGCCCTACTAGCAAAATTCACTATACCACCCTGCTAGCAGAATACAAAAAAGCCATCCTAGCGGCCAAGAAAGACTACTTCTCCCAACGCATTCTGAAAGCAGAATGCCAGCCACGTGAAATTTTTGCTACAGTCCACGAATTAGCCTTATCAGATAGGCCTTCACCTACGATTACACCTTCCCAGCCACTGTGCAATTCACTGAACGAGTTTTTTTATTGAGAAAGTTGCGCAAATAAAAGCTCGCATCCCTCCTCCATCGAACTCTTCATCAGATTGCTCCCCGCCACAGAACACCCAGTGCCTGACCTCTATACCGATGCTAACCAGTGAGTCCCTCTCCCCGCTACTTAAGCGTGTAAAATCTGGGTCTCCTTCTGACACGTGCCCGGCCCGCATTCTGGCCCAGGTGTTCTTGGCCTGTCCCGCCCCCGCTCTTACCGTTCTAAACAACACTTTCATCTCAGGTCTAGTTCCTACTGCTTTTAAATCGGCCACCATCATCTCCATTTTAAAGAAACCTGGGGCTGATCCTGCCTCCCTAGTCAACTACCGCCCCATATCCCTGCTTCCCTACTTGGGCAAGGTGGCGGAGACGCACGTGTCTCAAATCTTGAGCACCTTTGTTGAGGACAGCAATTACCTGGCCCCATGTCAAGCTGGTTTCCGACCTCGACATTCTACCGAGAAGGTGGTGATTTCGGTCATGGACCATCTTAGGAAGGACTCGACGCCAATACCCCCAAGATTCTGGTCCTTTTGGACCTCTCCGCCGCCTTTGACACCGTGGACCATAACATCTTGTTGTCACGGGCCAGGGCGGCGGGGATCGGGGGGCTTGCATTTGCCTGGGTCGAGTCTTTCCTGAAGGATCGTAATCAGACAGTCCATCTCGGCACCTTCTCGGCCTCTCCACGTACTGTCAACTGTGGTGTCCCTCAGGGCTCTGCTCTTTCCCCTTTACTTTTTAATCTTTACATCTTCCCCCTGGCTTTTGCTTTACAGAACATGGAGGTCACTGTATATAACTATGCAGATGATCTCCAACTCATTTTTGACCTTTCCTCTCCCTCTGGGGTTGGCAGTTTCCAGTCCGTCATGCTATTTATCCGAGACTGGATGAACACCAACCAGTTAAAACTCAATCCGGATAAAACGGAACTTGTGGCGACAGGCGGTGCTGCCAATCCCTGGTCCTCTTCTTTCTGGCCTTCCTCACTCGGACCCCCTCCTTCCCCTTCTTGTTCAGTTAAAACCCTTGGGATCATGCTTAACAACAAATTAACCCTTCACACACACATTAATTCGGTGGTTTCTTCTTGTTTCTTTACACTTCGGCTTATCCGGAAAATTGCCAGATTCTTTTCCACTTCTGCTCTAAAGCTAATCCTGATGGCCATGGTCCTGTCAAAGATTGACTACGGAAACATCATTTACAATGGAGCCCCTGCGTATGCCTTGCAGCGCCGACAGTTAGTACAAAACCAGGCTGCCCGCCTGGTTTTTGGCCTGTCTAAGTCCCATCACTCGACTCCCCTACTCAAGAGCTTACATTGGCTCCCGATAAAAGAACGAGCCAGGTTTAAGCTGGGGTGCTTGACCTTTCAAGCAAGAGCGGGTACAGCTCCGGCCTTCATTAATTCGGCTATCTCTCCCTATGTTCCTTCTAGAGACCTCCGCTCCTCTAGCTTAGCCTTACTAACCACGCCTCGGTTCAAAAAGAAGCGGGCAGGAGGGCAGAAGTTTGCTGTACTTGCTCCCACCTTCTGGAACGACCTCCCCCTATCTTTAAGACTCTCTTCCTCCTACATGGAGTTTCGGAGGTCACTAAAAACATTTTTATTCCAGCAGGCTTTTGGCACCTAGCTATCTTATCATCACTAGCTCTCCTATCTTATTCCTTTAGGGACCTCACCAGCGCCATGAAACTGACTCAGTGTACGTGCGCTCTACAAGTTCTTTTTAAATTTAAATTAAAAAAAAACTAACTATAACGCCCCTGAAACCTATGTTTTTTTTCCGTGAATTTCTAAGGTTTTTTAAATGCTAATTTCTAACTATAACATGCCTGAAACCTGTGTTTTTTTAAGCAAATTTTTAAGGTTTTATAAATGATAATTTCTAACTATAACCTGCTTGAAACCTATGGTTTTTTTCAGTGAATATATATACATTTATTATAGTATGTATACATGTGAAAATGTTTCGGTCTGCCTGTTTGCCTCAGTGGCACAGAAAAAGTGTGTGGAACTGACGTCAGCATGCCGACAAGGTCCTCTTATGGCTCCGATGACGTCATACGGTGTCATGAGTGGAGCTGTGCTATTATGATGTCCTCATCAACGTGGGAGAGCTAGGAAAGAATTTCCGTGGAATGCTGGTGCAGGGGATATTCACCTAAGTGTTCAGACTAGTCCTTTGGGAGCAACTGTTTATGTTGCCACTCCAGAAACCGAAACCAGTGATCTGAGGGCAGAGGCCCTGCAGATGGCACACGAGGTGGGATGCCCAGTCATGTGCACCGGCAGGGCAGCGAAGTGACAAGCACCACAACCCACAAAAAAGGTAACGAGGGCACTGAATAACACAGGATCTTCTCTTTGTATCTGGCAGGAACAACAAAGTTAAAATGCCCTAGTACCAAAATGTAGAATTAGTGCTACAACGATCTTCAAGAGGACATGCAATGCCGATTTTCCCTCCCGTACCCTGGAGGCGGCACATGGGTCACGCGGTATGGTCATACTGCAGTGGGACGCACATTCGTTGACCTCTCATGGCACTGCTCCACACTTCAGGGAGGATGCTTTCCATTAGCTATGTTTTCTAATGATGTGTCGCGCCGGCCCCGTCCAACAACAGAACTCTTTTAGATCCAAACAGACTCTTCCACTCTCTCACCGGAAGTGAAACCAGGCCACGCGGACACTTTCACAATACAACAGCCGGGAATGCACTTTTCAGTAAAAAAAAACACATTCCTTCCTCCTAATTAATCAAATAAATGTCTCACTGAAGAACAGGGGCCAGCTTCGATCGGTTAACAGCCGTGATGACGACTTTTTTACTTTGTGATACCATTACAACGCATGCATTACCACGCATGTGTTGTACATCGCAAAGTCATTACTACGCATTTTTTTAGAACGCATGGTCATTTACCACGCATGCCTTTACAACGAATTTTATTGTAAAGGCATGTATGGTAAATGACCATGCATTCTAAAAAACATTTAGACAATCCACTTCGTTGTAAGGAAACAGAGGCTGTTCCGTTTCCTCACAACTACGTGCACCGCCCCTCAGACACGACATGAAGCAGGAACCATGAGGAGAGAGGAACCACAAGGAGTGAGAGGTAAGGGGGATTGGGCATGGGGTGGAGATTTCTTTTCCAGGGTTAGGGTAGTGCAGTGGTGTTTGGGTAGTATAGGGGGTCATGCTGGGGTAGTGTTTTAGGGTTTAGGGTAGTGCAGTGATGTTTGGGTAGTGTAGGGGCTGTGATGGGGTAGTGTTCGAGGGTTTAAGGTGGTGCAGTAGTCTAGGGGGTCGTGCTGGGGGGGTAGTGTTTTAGGGTTTAGGGTAGTGCAGTGGTGTTTGAGTAGTGTAGGGGGTCACGGTGGTGGTAGTGTTTTAGGGTTTAGGGTAGTGCATTGGTATTTGTGTAGTGTAGGGGTTCGTGCTGGGGGTAGTGTTTTATGGTTTAGGGTAGTGCAGTGGTGCAGTGGTGTTTGGGTAGTACAGGGTAGTGCTGGGGTTCTGCTTTAGGGTTTAGGATAGTGCAGTGGTGTTTGTGTAGTGTAGGGGGTTGTGTTTTGCGGTATAGGGTAGTGCAGTGGTGTTTGGGTAGTGTAGGGGGTCATGCTGGGGTTAGTGTTTTAAGGTTTGCTGGGGTAGATTTAGGGTTTAGGGTAATGCAGTGGTGTTTGGGTAGTGTATTGAGTCGTGCTGGGGTAGGGTTTAGGGTAGTGCAGAGGTGTTTGTGTAGTGTAGGGGGTTGTGCTGGGGTATTGTTTTAGGGTTTATGATAGTGCTGTGGTGTTTGGGTATTGTAGAGGGTAGTGCTGGGGTTCTGCTTTAGGGTTTAGGATAGTGCAGTGGTGTTTGTGTAGTGTAGGGGGTTGTGTTTTACGGTATAGGGTAGTGCAGTGGTGTTTGGGTAGTGTAGGGGGTCATGCTGGGGTTAGTGTTTTAAGGTTTAGGGTAGTGCAGTGGTGTTTGTGAAGTGTGGGAGGTCATGCTAGGGGTAGATTTAGGGTTTAACGTAGTGCAGTGGTGTTTGGGTAGTGTAGGGAGTCGTGGGGGGGTAGTGTTTTAGGGTTTAGGGTAGTCCAGTGGTGTTTGTGTAGTGTAGGGAGTTGTGCTTGGGGTAGTGTTTGAGGGGTAAGGGTAGTGCAGTGGTGTTTGGGTAGAGTAGGGGGTCATGCTGGGGGTAGTTTTTAGGGTTTAGGGTAGTGCAGTGGTGTTTGGGTAGTGTAGGGTGTAGTGCTGGGGTAGTGTTTTGGGTTTACTGTAGTGCAGTGGTGTTTGTGTAGTGTAGAGGGTCGTACTGGGGTAGTGTTTTAGGGTTTAGGGTAGTGCAGTAGGGTTTGTGTGGTGTAGGGGTAGTGTTTAAGGCTTTAGGGTAGTGCAGTGGTGTTTGTGTACTGTAGGCGGTGGTGCTGGGTTCTAGAGTTTTAAGGTTTAGGGTAGTGCAGTGGTGTTTGTGTAGTTTAGGGCGTAAGTGTTTTAGGGTTTAGGGTCATGCAGTGGTGTTTGGGTAGTGTAGGGGTCGTGCTGGGGGTAGTGTTTTTGGGTTCAGGGTAGTGCAGCTGTCTTTAGG
Source organism: Lissotriton vulgaris (assembly GCF_964263255.1). NCBI lineage: Eukaryota > Metazoa > Chordata > Amphibia > Caudata > Salamandridae > Lissotriton > Lissotriton vulgaris. Next base: position 442,913,110 of record NC_141689.1, on the reverse strand, counting down.
CAGTGAAGGGGGTCATGCTGGGGGTAGTGTTTTAGGGTTTAGGGTAGTGCAGTGGTGTTTGTGTAGTGTAGTGGGTCATGATGGGGTAGATTTAGGGTTTAGGGTGGTGCAGTGATGTTTGTGTAGTGTAGGGGGTCGTTCTGGGGGTAGTATTTTAGGGTTTAAGGCAGTGCAGTGGTGTTTGTGTAGTGAAGGGGGCCGTGCTGGGGGTAGTCTTTTAGGGTTTAGGGTAGTACAGTGGTGTTTTTGTAGTGTAGGGGGTTGTGCTGATGGTAGTGTTTTACGGTTTAGGGTAGTGCAGTGGTGTTTGGGTAGTGGAGGGGGTAGTGTTTTAGTGTTTAGGGTAATGTGCCCAACCAGCCACAATATCCATGGACAAAGGGGATCCTGACTCTTTTAATGCTCCGCCAATTGAATAATTTGGGTCAAGGGCCCTACCACATGCAAGACCTATCAATTCCTTTCTTGGGATCCCTAATATACTTGGAGAAAAAGGTACATAGTTTCTCATCAACTTCAGGCGTGTGTGCCACCTTCCCCTTCAGTGAGGGCCTGGTGCATTCTCCTATTCCTGACCTCCCTTTCAAGGGGTTGATGGATTTATCCCACCACATACTCTGCCACTTTGGCACCAGAGGTCCATTCCGCCCACCTAGGATGGTAAATTTCGGTAGGCTTGAACATGTCCCAGTGGACCCCGTCCCCAACCGGGGACTGAGTGGAGTGGGACTCTGGAGGCCAGGAATGCCCGAGTCCTGATCCTCATCAGAGGAGAAATCGTCCTCCCAAACACCGTCTCCGTCTAAGGGAAACCCGCCGTCGGGGTCTACAATAGTTGTGACAGCGTCGCAATTGTCTCTGGGCTCCTCCTCCTCCCAGCAGGGTGCATGTTTTAGCATTTGCGCACTCTTGAGGAAGGTCTCTGTAAATGTATGAAATCCTTCCAAGTGCCCCGTGTTATGCTTAACTGTCCTTTTATTCCCCATCTGGGAGCTACTGGGACCCGCAACCACCAGATTTGGGTCACTGAACACCCCAGGGATGCTTTTCGCTAGCTTATCAACATGATCCCTAAGAGGAGCCAGCACTCTAGAAATAGCCAGAGAGAGGGCTAGGTCCACTGCTGGAGGGAGAAGTTGGGGGGCCATTCCTACTCCACTTACTGGTAGGAGGAGTAAAAATGGTCTTCTGGAGAAGACATGATAGCAGAGGGTGTGAGCACAGAACAAATGTCCTTAAAATCCTTAAGGCAGCCCCCTCGCCAGTGCTCCAACAGTTGGGCTTTCCCTGAAGCTGTTAAAAGAATAGACTGAGGCGCGATACCAATGACCACCACCAGGTGGCGCTGGTCACTAACGTGGCCGTGTGGGGAAATCACCCCGTAGCAGTGTCAAAATTAGGTGAGGGTTGGTCGGGCATCAAGCGGACACTAAAGGAGTGACCGGATTCCCAAACGTGCGTAAAGACCAGCAGGAGCGCTCGACAGAGCTGCCTCACTCGGACCAGATGCGCCTGACAGTATCTCACCTCATGCAGAGCGCACAGTAGGAGAAACTGCGAGGGGCAGAACGCACTTGGGCAAGAGCCTGCTGCGCAGGGAATATGAAACAATACCATGGCAATAATGCTAATGATGTGCACAAGAAACCGCTACATAAACAGCAACAACGTAGGATTAAGCCAAGAATGTAAGGAATGCACTTAACTGATGAGCAGTGAAGAAAGAGAAGCGGAAGGGACGTCACGATATTATATACGATGGACTGTGATATGATTGGACTATAGTTGCCTTGAAGACTACCCACCTAATGGTTCATGGGTTGTGTAGTCTTTTGTTGAATGATTGTTGTGTTATGTTTTCTTTGAACTGCTATGCAAATAAAGTGAGGAAAGATATGCATAATGCCCGCCTTCGTCCTGCTATAGAATTCATAAAACTTTATTCAATCTGATTTAGAAACATAGGTAATAAAAATGTACATAAAAACAGCAAATCCACTTTCCTAATACAATACAGTGAGAATTAATTAAAACCAGTAGGTAAAAATGGGTAATACAAAGCCCGGTTCAGAGCAACTTCAGGTTAACAGAATCGTAATGTTTTTCGCGAGATCAATCTCATGTTCTTTGTGCAAAATACGCAATAAGGGGTCCAAGTAGGATATAACGCTCCAATACCTGACCAGTCTGCACTATATAAAACTGCAGAAAAACTAAAAATAAAAAGTGTTTTGCACACTTTAGTCATTGGGCTATATGTGGGCTACATCTGGGTGATATTTGTGCTACATTTGGGCTCTTTTTTCTCTGGTGGCCATCTTGGGAGACTTATTTGTAATGAAGTTTCCTAATTTCCTCATTTACTGAGGTCTCCTCAGTTGGAAATGCTTTCAATTTTACTTTGATTGCATCAAGAAGGCATTCGATGTGTGACACATGTGCCATAAATTCAGAATGTTAGCACTCTAGTTGTTCATTAGATCACTGTAGTAAAGCTACTGCTCACCAGGGAGTTAACTGGAAGTCTACTGCTGGTATTGAAAGTTATTGTTTCAGTCTGCATGTCAGAATTTTCTAATGAAATAAAAGAGGATTTGAGATCTCACTTAAAACATGTCCTAATTTTTCTTTCTACCACACTAACCATAATTTCTATGACAAAATGAACCCCCTCATTTTATGTTTTAAGAGTTACCAGTCTATTCCAATCAAGATGGCTTCAGGTGTGCCATAATTTTGTAATAAGTAAGACTGTAAGCACTCTAGTTGTTCTTTAGAACACTCTGGGAAGCTGCAGTACAACACAAACGCATCAACTGACAGGCTGCTACTGTTGAAATATAACAGGAAGATTTTTGAGATCACACTTGAAACATGCCCTAATTTTTATTTCTACAGCACTAACCATAATTTCTATGACAAACTGAACCCCATCATTTTGTTCCGTTTTAAGTTAAATGTTTTAAGTGTTACCAGTTTATTCCAATCAAGATTTCTTCAGGTGTGCCATACTTTTGTCATGAGTAAGGCTGTTAGTGCTCTAATTGTTCTTTAGAACACTCTGTGAAGCTGCAGTAGAAGGCAAAGAAATCAACTGACAGTTTCTGCCCTTGTTGGATGTACATGTTTTACTGAGAATGTCAGACTTCACTCTCACATGACTGAGAAAGATAATGTGAATTTACAAAAAATATGCTCTCATTTTAGCTTCTGGAGCACCTTCCAAAACTCTATGGGACAAGCATCTGAAAATAGTTTTCTCTCAAACATGATTCATGATACCCCAGCAGAAGGTTTTTTACCGGGTAAAATCACCTTAGAACATACCACAATTCCTGAAATTAGTATGGTACCATCAACAAACGAATTCTAATGTAACTAAAGTCTGTTATCACCCTTTATAGTTCTCCTTTTGGTAACCCTTAAAATCTTCAATTCACTACAATGCATTACAATGGGGTACTATCATGTATATTGGTCCCAAGATGGCTGCCAGAAATTCCAGGATGAAGTGCTGACAGCCAATCAGATCTCACAATCACATGTGTGGTTAGACTCTGCCCAGATATCGATATTTTTCCTTTTTCAAATTTCTCAGGAACTACTGAACGGATTTACACCATTTAACAAAAAGAGTTCTTTCTGAACCAAGGGCTACCTTTTCGCCAAATTTGGTGTGATTTCGTTCAGCAGTTCGGGCTGTAGCCATGTCTAAAGTTTCCTATGGGAATTAACATAAAGAAAACAGGTTTTGGGACCCCCATTTTTTTTCGGCCCCCGCTTGCCAAATCACCCTGAAACTTTTAATATAGGAGCTGACTGGAGCGCCCCACGATTTAAGAAAAATTCGCGAAGATTCGTCAACTGGCGCCAAAGTCATTGGGAAAAGAATGTTACGATATGGATAATAGGTCCTAACTATAACTACCTACTAGTGACCGCCAGTAGGTAATATATATATATTTGAAAAGCTCTATTGCTCCTTCTGCCCCCACACGCCTGTGGGTAGTTGGTGCACTTTGCCGGCGGAGCCACTGGTCGCCATATAATCCAAGAAACACCAAGTAGTTGCACACTCAGGGGAAAGTTGCAGAACCAAAGGATTTATTACCAGCTATTCGTTTAGACTGTCAAGGTAGTCTTGTTCACACCCTGTATTGTTTCAAACCACACATTGACGTAGGAGTGAGTAGACACTGAAAACAGAAAACATAGTAACACTGTAATTTCATGGTACTATCATGGCATCCATTTTGTAACGTATCATTTTCGGTTGGAAACTTAACAAATTGTGAAATAATATCCAAATAATACATACTTGCCAATAATTTCTTGGGCTGTTTTGGCAAGTCATTATTTACAGACAATATTTCATTTGTATTCTATACCTTTTTTGTTCTCAAATTCTACACTAGAATTGACACTAAAGATAACATTGACAGTATCCTCAGCATATGGGACAGTTTGAACCAATGGAAAGACAATGGTATCTTACACCGGGAACAATTTTGTTACCTTAAACAAGACTACCCGGAACAACCCATATTTTATCTTCTCCCCAAGATCCATAAGAATGCACTTACTCCCCCAGGAATATCCATTGTTTTCTCTATAAGCCAAGTGCACACTTTTTCATTTCTTCCAGGTAGTAAGCATCCTGGAGAGAAGGCTTATTTGAACTTTCACTGCTAGCCGCTCCCTTGGCTTCACTGAACATGCAAAGCCAACAAATTAAAAGTGAGAGCCAGAATGCATCACTGCATTAAGAGGCATTTATTAAAAGTGGTAGTTTTTAAAAATAAACTTGGAAACGTCTGTGCTCTCCACACCCTTCCATGATGACAATGCCACCAATGGAATAAGAGCAAAAAACAATTGATGGACAGAATGCAGAGCAGTGTTATACATTCACCCCAGTAGAGAGATCTGGGCCTAAATCCATCGTTTTTTTGCTCCCCTTGCCATTCCAATTTGAACCCAGCCATATGCAAATCAGTCCTGACCCTGCGCCCAATGAGAACAGACAGTCCAGCCCAATGGAATAAGAGGCAAGCTAGTTATCAACGGTATCCTATATGTGGCCTAGATTCTTATTACACATGGATCAACATTATAATCTACTAAAACAAAGACAAGAGTTTTTTTATACTGTGCACATCCTGAACTCAGGTAATTGAAGGTTCTCTCATATGTGATAATGAATAAAAAGGGTGAATTTTGCTGTTTGATCAAGCGGGGATTGATTCCGGGTTTCTGTTTTCACATTGTGCAATGCGCCCACTACACGATTATCTCTTTCACTTTCCCTTTTTACATCACAGGTCACTGTTGAAAATTGGGTTACTCTTAAGAAGCGAGACCCTACTCAAGCAGCGCCGCCATGTGGCTGACTGCCATACATGTCAATGTTGACTGGAAACCATTGGCTCAAATTAAGCACTGTGCTGAACCCGCCACTAGCTCTCGCGGCTTGTTCCCTTCCCCTCCGGGTCATTGTGCCCAATCTAACAACACTTAACAGAATGCCCTGTAGTTGTTCGGTAGTTCTATCAGCAAGTTGGGTTGGTTTAGTTTGTCCTTTTTTTGTTTCCATCCCTTGGAAATACAACTGACGTTTTTCCTCATTGTACACAGTCTAGTTGTCACCTACTTTGGTTTACTCTTCTTTTTCCTTGTGAATGTGTGCGGCTGCTTTGAAAAGTTTGTAAAACTCCAGAACAATATGCCCATGTTAGTGGATTTGTGGACTGCAAACATTGAGAACATAAATCACTGGCTTGCAACTTAATCATTCTAAGCAGCACCAGCTAAATTAGCAAACTTACTAGTTCTAAAACATGGCATTAAGGAACCACAAGTATCTCCACAGAGAATTGACAAAAGAATAGATGTTCAGGAACTTAATAATACCAACGCTGAAAATACCATTACAATGCAGGGAATCATGAAATCTTCTTTCTCTGACAGAAGATAAAATACATGTAGCAAGAAACATTGCACCCATCATAGAAAACAAGAGTATTTCGTGCCCTTTCAACCAAGGACAGTTTAAAGTTCATACCCAATTATGTTGTTCATTTTTCTTTAGAAACTCCATCCCAAGGCCTTGAGGTCATGGCGGCAAGCCTTTTGTCATACATAATCTTGACAGGCAATCTAGGAAGAGATCTGGGACGGTCCTAAAACCCTCCTACTGCTTACCCTGCATGTTCTCTGGAAGAATGCATTTACACAGCATTGAAACACTCGCTGCAGTTCTGCCTGAAGGTTGGAGCTTAATCCTGCATGGGATGGAAATATTTAGAGATTGCATTGCGTTTGAAATCTACTTTAAAAAAAAGTGAATATTTAGGTAGTAAAACATGAGTAAAAAGCAAAACATATAATCTTTAATTAAATAAATATTGTTTAGAAAGTGTGAACATTCAGATTAATAATTTATTTAAAAAAACAAATGTCGATGATAAAAGGTAGTTGTAGTGAGATTGATTGGACTCTCTTTATTAGACGCAACTGGATGCTAAAATGTCACTGATTAATCGGTGATTTTCAGAATTGTTTCCTTGACTACTTGTTTTGTGTTTGCCCATTTTGCGCTGCTCTTAAAACGAGAAACATCATGAAGGCAGCTGCAGCCCATGCAGGTAAGAGCGGTAGGGCCCGGTGGTGGGGGATTTCGACAGTCGATTACGGGCCATATGCAAATCGGTCTTGGTCCTGTGTCTCATGGAAACAGTTCAGCCCGAACTGCCAAGCCAGGTCTTCCCTGGACCGGAAACAAGCATCCTAGGACCGGTTTCGGTGTAACACCTTGTCATCGTCCGTCGAAACCCCCCCACCGGGCTACTGCCCTTACCTGCACGGGCTGCGGCTGCATGAAGGGGCTGAGTCACTGAACCGTTTACAACCATAAATCTATGTTCACAGAAGAAAAGGGCTCCATTTACACCCATCACATATCCACAAAAGATACTTGGGAGCCTCACCAGGTTTACTCATTCTTCATCGAACACCACAACTGCGCACGGTTACACAGCAGCAAAGCTCAAACAATGGATGAGGATTGGAAGATCAAGGGGCGATTCACTATGAACAATGTGAACACACACAACTTTTGAGTTTGTTGATATTCACAAGCTCCTCTCCTACCTTTGCTCATTTTAGAAATGATCTGAGATTTACTCCTGCACAGGGCAGCACTTACTCCCCTCCATTGTAGGAAGCACTCCCTTTCATTATGTGCGTGAAAGACGAGAGGCTTGTCCACGGTGAAAAATGTTTTCCTCGTGGATTACAAAAAAGAAAAACAATAAAAATGGGCATTTGCAGATGGGTCTCCATTTCCTCATTGCAGCGTTATACCCAGCATATAACTCGGGAGAAATGACAGATGTCGCATGAAATTCCCAGTAATAGGCCTAGAAGTTGTGACTGGTTCAGCTTTCCAAACGTACTACTGAGAATCCTTTTAACATGTGCACAGAAGCACATATGAGGGTGTCAATGAATGACTCTTATTTGTGACTCCTGACCACAATGTTTCACCCAATAACAGTATGATGTGGTATGCCTTTCAATTTTCATATGGTCTATGGGGAGTGTGTATATTGTTCGCACATTAGATAAACTAAGGCTAGGCTCATTTTAGTGGATGGCAATACCAGGCTTACCTGGGTGCTAGCTTGAGGGGGCGCTATTGTGTCCTGTAAAGGAGTAGAAATGGCATGGCTCTTGGAGAGTGGTTTATAGCCAGTCAAACCCATCAGACCTTTGTAGCATTTCATTTAAGATAAAAAAAAATACCAATTAGATGTTTGTACAATCTATATGTTCACATATGTACAGTATTTAAAATAAATTAGTACTTTCATTTTTTTGATGGGAATTACGAAATGATGAGTATAATTGTTTTCTCTGAACTAATTTTCATACGCATATTCGGGATCTCTGAGTGATTTAATTTCCCGGATTCGTTTTAAGTTAGTCAGAATTTATCTTCCTGGTTCCTCACTGTAAATTTAAAGCGCCATAAGAATGTGAACAGCCGATGATGGAGAAGGGATCTTAGGAGCGATACAAGTAAAGAACAACCATGGTCTGTGTTTTAGTAGTAAATGTGGGAGGGACAGGGTCAGTGACTGGAAAATGGAAAATACACCTAAATGGGAGGGGCTTAGGGATTAGTAAGGAGCAGTTTCGGTATGGACAGGGAAAACCAAAACACCCACCCACACAAGAGTAAGCCCTTTGCTATACAGAAACTGCAATTCAAAGCTGTTAGAAATGAGGGTCTCTAATTGGCAGAGGTATGTACCTTTTTCCAAGTATGGACCCTTGCTTCTAGTCAGGGTAAGGGGAATAAACACTTTAGATAACCCCTTCTCACCCCCTTGGTAACTAGGCACGAGTAGACAGGCTTATCCTAAATGCAATCCGTAAAGTATTTGTGCTCAAAACCCAGAGTAACACAGTGAAAACACCATAAACGGACACTACACCAGTTTAGAAAAATAAAGTATCTTTATCTAGACCAAAGAAGACCAAAGAAGACCAAACTGACAAAAATCCAACATACAAATATCAAAATAGCACTTAAAAACCGTGACTTGCAGGAATAGCACTTGTAGAAACAAATAGCTCCACTTGGGGCTACTACAAAGTCGTGATAGGCATAAAGTAAGGTGCTGACCGCACAGTCCGCGACATCAGGCATGGAGTCACATGGACCCCCCAAACAACAGTACCTTGGAAAATGATGTCTATGGATGATGCACAGTGTCGTGAAGGTGAGTCTTGGGTGCCAAGGTCAAGGCCGGTTCCCTGTTTGCCACGGGGGAGGCGAGGGTATGTGTCCGAGAGGAGGCAACATGTTGATACCAGGAAAGTGTGGTCGGCGGCATCAGCGGGGAGGCAATGGGAAATCGAAGAGCTTGTGAAGTCACCCTCATCAGTTATTGGGTCTGCAAAACCGTGATGCTGGTGGTGATGGCGTCGGTGCGAGCTCTGGTGTCGGGGAAAACTGATAACCGCAGGCATCGAAGAGCATAGGAGCTGCGGTGCGTAGTACACTTCACGAGCGATGCCCCTGTCCTCGGTGGAGGTCGCGGCACCACTGGCAGCGTCGGAGTTGTTTTTCTTGTTTCTTTAGGTTTCTTCCAGCTCCCAACAGCAGGAACAACCTCCAGAGGTTATTCCAAACTGAAATCGGCCCCTCCTAGCAGGTCAGAATTCCCAGCAAGGGAGTTCTGGAGAGCTGGTGGTGAAATGTTTATGTCCCTGAGACTTCAGAACAGGAGGTCAGTACACACAAGCCCTTGGAGATTCTTCTTCAAGCAGGTTCCCAGCAAAGTTCTAGTCTTTGTCCTCTTCCTTGGCAGAAGCAGCAACTGCAGGCCAATCCAGCAAAGCACACAGCAAAGGGGCAGTTCTCCTCCTTACAACTCTCCTGCTATTCTCCTTGGCAAAAGGATCCTCCCATCACTCTAAATGAAGCCATGGTCTATTCAGCTCTGCTCTGAGTCACCCAGAAAAGGCAGGACACACCTCAACCCTTCTTGTGGCTGTCTACAGTGAATGCACACCCCCAGCCACCATCACTCCAAAACCAGACAGTCAATACACAAGCCACCACTGGAACACAGAATAGTTAAATAAGAAAATGCCTAGTTTCTAAAAGTTATATCATAGAACAATGGCTCCTGTGGTATAATACTATCTAATATATATTCAATGTGTAGCTTAATAGCAGATTCTAAAGACACACAGAGGGCTAGTAGGGATGTCAAAAAGAAATACACCAACAATTTGGGAGAAATCTCAATAATGTTTATATACTTCAACACATTAGTTGTATAAATATGTAATTGTAATCAATTTGTCACATAATCACGTGAACACAAAAACAGAGGGGTGCACAGTGTCCCAAGTGTACATGTGAAACCAAAAAATAACTATACAAACAACATAAAATAAATACAGGCACAGTGGTTTCTCACAGAATAACAAAAAAGAAGGAAAATGACCAAGGTTTTGATAAATAGTTGATTTAGTGTCTATACGTAACTCTAGGCACTAATTGTTGGTTCAATTCCTTGTGGCGTCAACGGCGTTTCGACCCTCAGGGATACGGGTCTCATCAGGACAGGGCATTGTGGGACATCTACAATTAAAAAGGACGAGGTGGGAGTAAGTATGATATGTGACATTTTAATCTAATATGTATATAGACAAGGGACCAAGGTACCTGAGTAATAACTTGTTCTCACCCATGCATGATAAAGAATTGAAAATGACTTACAGGTAGCCCAGCCGGGTACTGTTGTCGTGTGTAGAAAGAATTGGAAAATAAGTTAGGGACCAACAGAAAGGCTCATTTTCCACACTGGCATTTTGTATATAAAAGATAGGAAGGGGGGGGGGGGGCAAGGTACTCACTACTGTAGTGGTCAGAGATTCAAGAATTTACTGCTCACTCATGATAGCGTTTTCAATATATACAGGACGAAGCCTGTAGAGGACACAAGTCAAGAGGGTACGCCGTTAGTAATTACAACCACACATATCTGGTGTCCAGAACTAATATAATAATAAGGTTTACCTTAGAACATGAGAGTGGCGCCTGATAGCGCACGGTGCACCCACGTCGTAGTCTGACTTTACGGAGATGAAGTCAATATTATTTACAGGACGATGCCTGTCAAAGAAAGAATAAGGAAAACGCGTCTTTAACGATTTAGCAGCCAGCGTGTTTGTAGCTGTGTCACCGAATAACTTTGGTGTGGAAGTTTACCTGAAAAAATGTGTGGCGCTTGGTAGCGTCCCGCAGTAACTCACAGCCGGTCTGTTTGGAGGAGTATGCCTCCCTTCCGGTTAAAACTATGGAAGACCCGACGGGGAGAGTTACGAGAACTCGATCCTCGTAAGGGCCACCAATGGATTGCAGAGTGAATGAGCGCGAGTTGATTCTGTTGCCGCCTATGTGTAACAAAATGAGGTAATACAAAGCTGCGAGGGAACATATTAAAAACATATATTGTTGATCGAGTCACAATATGAAATACCACATTATTGAATTTTTTAAGGGAAATTATACAAATTTCGAATATCTTTGAGGCTCCAAATTTAAATTCTATTTACAATTCTACTACTTACAATATGTGAAAAGACAATTGTAATACACAATTCTGTATTAAAATTAAAATGATTCAAACAGTAATATGAATTTTAGGCGCATATATTCCATTACCTTGTTGTCATATGTGTCTGTGGCAACTGTGAATATATACCTCTAAATTATGTTTAGCAGCTGCACATTAATGTAGGACCCATGTCGGGGAGGCTAATTTGTAATATTGGACACATATCCTCTTCATTCATCAGCAGAATTTAACCCATGGCTAATGGAGTCAAGTCTCTCAATCCAATGGCATTCCCTACGTTGTAAAATCTGGGAGATATCCCCATCTCTATCAAGTATGGTTATGATGTCAATAACCTGCCATTTTATCTGGTCCGCAGTATGGTTATGATCTTTATAATGTGCCACTAGTGGTGCTGTCAAGACTAGTTTTCTGATCCGGCTACGATGTTGGCCTATCCTCGCTTTAAAGGGGTGTTGCGTCTGACCAATGTAGGGCAGCCTGCAGGGACACCATATGCAATACACAACATTGCGTGTGTTGCAATTTGAAAATGCTCCTAGTGTATGTGTGATTCCCCCATATTGGAATATGGTAGTCTTAAACGTAAAGGGGCAGACCACACAGTTGCCACATGGGTGGTGACCCACTACAGGTGGCAGGCCCCATACCGACTCCAATGTCACTCTTGCGTCTCTTGTCTTTTCATTCGAGGAATTCACCAAATGGTCTTTCAGATTCTTAGCTATTTTGTAAGCAAACAATGGGACCTCAAATGATGAATCAATACTCTTAATGATGTGCCAGTTTTTGATTATCAGACTCCGGATCTTATTCGTATGTGTACCAAAGGTGGTGACACATACAATCTTCTGCATCTTTTTTTCGGTCGTGTCGCTAAAAGTTCTTCCCGCGGACAATACCACGCGCGTTTTAGTGATCTCTTTACCAATTTATTAGGGTAACCTCTACTGAGTAGCTTAGATTTCAGAATTCCTGCTTCCCTCATATAGTCGTCCCTTCTGGCACAGTTGCGACGGATGTGCAAAAACTGCCCGAAGGGAAGGCCATCTCTTAGAGCTCTTGGATGGTGACTTTTATACAAAAGTAATGTATTTCTTTCTGTGTCCTTTCTGTGTAACGAGGTGATCAACTTATCACCCTCGTTCATGATATTAAGATCCAGAAAGGCAATGGTGTCTTTTTGAATTGTGGATGTAAATGTCAGATGTTGTTGAATGCCATTTAGATATAACACAAAAGCATTGAAATTTTCACTAGTGCCACTCCAAACTAAAAAAATATTGTCGATATATCGATACCAACATTTAATGTTGGCACGATACGGATTGGAATCATTAATGGCAAAGGTTCGTTCAACTTGGTCCATATAGATATTCGCCAGGTTAGGAGCAAAAATTGCTCCCATGCTGGTCCCGCAGCATTGCTGATAGTATACACCATTGTGCGCAAAATAGTTCTTTTTGTAGGCAACACGTAGTAGAGAGATTATAAAAGAGGTAGGAACAATCATAGGCCTAACTCTGGTATCAAGGAGACATTCAATACATTTGATACTGTCATCCTGTGGGATATTTGTATATAATGCTGAAATATCTAGAGTAGCCAACCAGTCAGTATCCTCATTGAATAACACAGTGTCAACCAAATTAATCATATGCATGGTGTCTCGAACATAACTTGGTTGACTTGGTACATATTCACGAATGAAAAAATCCACATATTTACCAATAGGCTCTAAAATAGAGCCACAACCCGATAAGATTGGTCTCCCGGGAGGGTGTGTGATGCTTTTGTGGATTTTTGGTAAGGTGTAAAGGACAGGAGTCCGGGGGTTCTCTGAATTCAAAAATGCAAATTTGTGTTTACTTAGGAAGCCAAGATCTAATCCAACCTTAGTGATACCAAGGATTTCTTCTCTAATGTCACCAAGCAAATTGTGTGTCAGTTTTTGTAATGTTTCTGTTCAGAAATGTGCTTATTTATTGCTGTTTCATAATCTGAGCGATTTTGAACAACAATACCCCCACCCTTATCGGCTGGTTTCAGTATTATTGAAGAATCACGTTTTAGATTGTTCAGGGCCTGACGCTCCAAGAGTGTAATGTTATACGGAGTGAACTGTCTGTTAGTCTTCATAGTCTCAACATTTTGTAGAATCACTTTTTCAAACGTGATAAGTTCTGGGGGCATCATGCTGTTGTTTGGGTAAAAAACAGAGCGGGGTCTAAGGCCTGTTACCGATTCCTTGGTCCTAACTTTACTACTACTAAATTGAGAAAAATCCTAATTTTAAGACTTTCGGTATTCACAGAAGGCATTTAGGAGTCCTAAAGTTAGTAGTCCTAACTTTACTACTTCTGAATTGAGAAAAATCATAATTTCAGGACTTTCGGTATTCACAGAAGGTATTTAGGAGTCCTAAAGTTAGGAGTCCTAACTTCTGTGAATACCGAAATGAGTAAGTTCATTCTGTGAATACCAAAAGTAGTAAGTGCATTCTGTGAATGCCAAAAGTAGTAAGTTCATTCTGTGAATACCAAAAGTAGTAAGAGCAATCTGTGAATACCAAAACAGTAGTAAGTTTATGATTGAGTCTTAAGTTCATTCTGTGAATCGGGCCCCACATCTCTATCTAATCCTAATGGAAAGTTATACTTGTAAGATGTTACAAAGTAACTCCCATATTAGCCTTGGGGACAAATAGCATTTCAATTGTAAAAAACAAAAACAGTATTTCACTATCAGTACATGTAAAATACACCAGCACATGTCCTATCTTTGACCTAACCTGCACCCTGCTCATGGGGGTACCTTGGGCCTACCTCAGGGGTGCTTTACATTTTAGGAAAGTGAAGGTTGTGGCCTGGCAAGTGGGCACTTGCCAGGTCGACATGGCAGTTAAAAACTGTATGCAGACACTGCAGTGGCAGGTCTTGGATACCTTTACAGGGCACAATCAGTGCTGCAGGCCCACTAGTAGCATTTGAGTTACAGACCCTGGCACACCTAGCACATTTTACTAGGAACTTACCAGTAAATTAAATATATTAATCATGGATAACCAATCATAAAAACAATTTCCCTAGGGAGCAATTGCACTTTGACAGTGATCAGCAGTGGTAAAGTGCCCAAGGCATCTAAGCCAGCAAAAAAATATACAGGCGGTAAAGGCAAAAGGTCAGGGGAAACCACACTGTTGGAACTGGGTAGCCTGGCCTAGGGCAAGACTAGCATATCAGAGGCTCAGTGTAAAGGTTGCAGACCACCCAAAAGTAATTCCACGCAATATCACTCAAAAAGAAAACACTACACCAAAAATGTATGAAAATACGTACTGCTTTATAAAAATAATATATTCTTCAGTTTCAAATTATGCAGTGTAAGACATTTCAGGTTATCTTATTATCAACAATTCTATCATTTAAATTGCTAAGCAATTAATCAGCCAGTTTCAACAATACAGTACAAATGCCATCAAATCAGTAGTACACCCTCAGGTTTGTTAACTTGGATCAATAATCAATTGCGATAGTATAATTCCGCAGACTCCAGTACAATCAACTATGCTCCTACTGTATTCAGTCCAACTCCTTGGCACTTCACGTCACAACCTCATTTAAGGAGAGAAATTCAGCACTTCTAGATTGGCTAAGTTAAGTCATAAATCATCAGTAATGGTGCATTTAAACAGACTCCAACCTTAGTTAAGAAAAGGTTACCTCTAAGTGCAGTGTCTCGGTCTCCCACAGCCCCTACAACCCCTTCTCCTTAACTCAAGGTCATGGAGGGATTCCTTAAGGTATTCCCCACTGTAGATGTCACACCCGTAGGAACTAGCAGAGTCTGAATTATTTCTGAGAATCCAGTCTCCCCCTATGATACACCTCCTTACTTGTATTTCAGGGTCCTGAGTTGCCAGAGAGCGAGTGGGGACGGACCACGTGCCAGGTTAGAGTTGTTTAGCACCGGCCAGGCACATCAGCCTTCAGGGCACCTCCGTTCCCCTCTCCCACTCGAGCGAGCTCCTCTGGTGGCGCTCGAGCGGGGAGAGGATTTTAACAGCTTCACTAGCAGGCAGCCGGCTCCTCCGTTTCCCGCCTCTCGCTCGCGCCGGCTCCTCCGTGTGGCGCTTGAGCGAGGGAGAGATGCCAGACACTTACTCGGGCTGCAGCGGTAGCCGGCGCTCCTCCGCACACGCTGATGCCGCCGCTCAATGTGCAGCCTCAAAGGAAGGAGTCTTCTCGTGCCTAGCTTCCTGAAGGCGCTCACCTCAGAGCGAACGAAGGACGCACTCCTCTTCCGGACCCGCCTGCCAATTTCCGCCTCCTCCTATCCGGCTCCGCCTCACGGAGCCCGGCAGCTCAATGGGGCATGCGCGAAAGGCGAGTGTCTCACCGCCTGAGATCGCGCTGTTCGATCGACACTGTCTTCCTCCTCCGCCCACTTCGAAACTGACGAGGGCTTGCGCAGTCCGCTCCTCACCTCAGAGCCCTTAATTACAGCTCCACAACAACGCCGCTCGCCGACACCGATGCAGGGACAGCACGGCTAGCTGAATGACCGTTTCTGCTCCTTCAGCATTCCCACACCGACCCAGGTGTAGAACAGCTTGTGGTCCCGCTGTCTCCGCTTCCCCAGCCCTCGTGGTCACAGGTAGGAGGAAGGTCACGGAGGGGTTTTGGCACCAGGGGGGCGCGATACCAGCAGTTGGGCAGCACTGGGATAACAAGCAGAGCAAGGGGAGGGGCACCAGGATAAGCCCCTCTCCGTAGGAGAGTCCTTCTTCACAGTCTCTCTAGAATCAAACTGCTGAGCAGAGGACTGCGCTCCGCAGCGCTGCAGTCTCCTTCTCCTATAGACTTCCCCTATATTATTTAGAAAAGGGGCAAGCTAGGCGCCCAGGGTCTCCAGTAACTTCCCACAGCGGGGCCAAGACAAGTAACCAACAGGGGAATAGTGGAATGGACCAATAAGGTGGCTTCCTAGTCCAGGAGGTCAATCCTAAGTCCAGCCTCTTCCCACCCTCAGCTACAGCCTGTCCTCCAGCTGACTTCCACAGGTAGACAAAATGGCTGCCCCGCATTCCGCCTTATATAGGCTGCCCTTCAGTGGTCCAGAATGGACCAGAAGGTTCTGGAATGCCCTATGTTAGGCTATGGCCAAGTTCTGTTTGTGACAGTTGGGGCAGTTGGTGGCCACCATTTTAGGTGGTGCCAACTTTCCTGTCAGAACAGGCCTCTGGGCCTGAGGTAAAAGATTATGAGGGGGAGAGAGAACACCTATCCCCCTGGCCAACACCTACAAAAAGTCAGTAGACACAAAAATTAATAAGGGTATGAGGGGCAAAAAGGGGACAAAATAAATAAAAATTAGGAGGGACTTCGCCAAAAAGCCAGACAGGTCTAACACACACCCAGGATGCAAAGTCCAACAGAAGCTTACTGCACAGAAAAGGTCCCATAGGATAACAGTCATAAGTGTACTCCAGAAAAGCAGTGAAGTAAATTCAGCATTGCATTTGGCCACTCATGGATACTGCAAAGACAACAAGATGATGGACGGAGTGCTAAATCTTTTCATACACTCATCCCCAGTCAAGTGATCTGGGTTTACGCCATTGTTCTTTTGCTCACTATGCCACTGCAGTTTGGAACTAGCCATATGCAAATCAGTTGTGGCACTGCTCCTCATGGGAACAGTCCAGCCCGAACTGCCAGGCTAGGTCTTCCCTGGACTGGAGCAAACACAAGGAGATGATGGACGAAGCGCTGAAACTTTTCAGAGACTCACCCCCAGTCACAGATCTGGGTTGAATCCATCATCGTTCTTTAGCTCACTTTGCCACCCCAGTTCAGACCCCGCTATATGCAAATCAGTCTTGGCCCTTTCCCTCGTGGGAACAGTCCAGACCGAACTGCCAAGTCATGTCTTCCCTGGACCGGAAACAACCATCCTGGGACCAGTTTCAGGGTGACACCCCTCATCAGCCAGGCTAGTTTGAATCCAGTGGCAAATTGAGCAAGGGACCCAAGTCTGGGCATACCCTGCCAACTTAGGGCGAAAAAGCAAACATAAGGAGATGATGGATGGAGCGCTGGAACTTTTCAGACACTCACCCCCAGTCACAGACCCGGATTTAATCCATAATCGTTCTTTAGCTTACTTCGCCAACCCAGTTCAGACCCAGCTTTATGCAAATCAATCTTGGCCCTGTGCCTCATGGGAACAGTCCAACCCGAATTGACAAGCCAGGTCTTCCCTGGACTGGAAACCAGCATACCAGGACCGGTTTCTAGGTAACACCCTTCACCAGCCAGTCTAACTTGAATCCAGTGGCACAGCGAGCATGGGACCCACATCTGGAAACTTATGGATACTGCAACACAATCCAATAGAAAATAGTGGGGAGCCAGGGACTTAAAATAACATGCCATATAAAATAATGTGTAAATATAAACAATTAATTCAACTTTTAAAATAAGTATATACATTTTGTTCACATTAAATATATATATATATATATTATATATATATATATATATATATATATATATATATATATATATATATATATATATATGCACACACACACATACAAATGTGTGTGCATATATAAATATACACACATTCATATATAATTAATAAACAATTATAGTATTAATAACATTTAATAATAGTTATTTTCATATTAAGATTAAAAACAATATATTTGCAAACTTTTGTTAAACAGTTATTAGTATAAACATTTTAATGCATATTACATTTTTTTTGCAGTTGTATATTTTTTAGGGATATTATTTTTAAATAAAAGAATTATATTTTAAATAATTTTGAATGCATGTTTAAGTAAATAAGGTATAACATTGTATTTGACAAAATGTACAATAAGTATAACAAATATATCATATTAATTTTTTCTAATAGCATATTTTTCGAATCCATCCCAATCTTTTCACCTGCAAAAGCTGGTAAATGTAAATGTACAGGTATTTATATAGCGCAAATCACCAACCGGACTCTAAGCATTGCTTAGGGAACCCGTCCTGGTATTCCCCTGTGAGATAACCCCAACAGGGTATCCACAAGGTGAAAGCCAGGCATCCCGCCGTGAGGGGCCATTGTGGAGATTAAGCAAGCTATTGCCCAGAGTCGCAGAGTGTGAACCTGTGAATCGAGTAGGCACCAGAGCGAGAATTGTTGAGTCCATGGACATTTTAGGACTCAAGACCCGGCCGAGCCGGGAATTGAACCCTGGTCCTGGGCTGACCTCTGCTTCTAGGTCTGCCTCCTCTAACCAGTGAGCCACACTTCTCCACCTTCTCTTCTCTCTCTGGTGTGCCTTCCAGGTGGGACAGGGCCAAAATATGTGGAATAACCACAGCAGTTGGTTGCTGAAACTCACATTTGTCCAGCATTACTGCATTTCTCAGAGTACCTTCAGAATCTAACTTGGATTAACACAGTATCCCTGCATCCAGTTGTCACTGATATTCACTGTATTGCTAATTCTGGGTGTGGGACTACCGCATATGTAATCTCACCCCACTTGTAATAAAGGCAGAAGAGTTCTCTTTTGTCCTTCTGATCTAATTCACTGTAGTTTTTTTTTCTACGGGACCAAACTATAATCTTCTGAACTGCCCAAACTCAAATAAATTCGATTTGTCAGGAGGGGTTTAATTGGATCAGAATTTTCAGCATAGGAGAAGAGGGTCCCTATTCACAAATCATTTCCCTAAAATCAAGCCTCAACACAGATTTTGAGAACACATAACCTGACTTCCTGAACATGCAGGTTGGGAATTTACCTTCTTGATTCTATATGGCCAAAGGAGAATCATAATTTTGAGATCTGTATTTTAATTGTAGAAGAGGAGGGTGTTGCTTGTCATTCAGAAACCACTTCCCTTATCCCACAACAAATGTACAAGGACTGATAGATACATCCTTGCCCATGTTACATCAAGGTTGGAAAATTGCCTTCGCCAGTCTATATGCTGCGACTGTATTAGTAGTACACTGAGTACATCACTGGGATTCTTAAAATGGGAGGGAAATGTAGCTACGTTCTTGCCTCTCAGTGGCGCCATGCAACTCTGAGTAGGGGGTCCACTCCACGGGTGTCCATGGCCTGCGAGAACTTTGCATTGATCTTCATTTAATTTCGGTGGGTGGATGGGAAATTATAGATATAAGATGTCGTACTTGGAGCCTGAAGGGTTAGAGGAAGGATGGTAATCCCAGATTAATGGCGGTAAAATGATCATGGCAGAACAGTGGACTCTGATCTGACAGCACATGCCTTCTCTCGCTTACTGGCCATTTCCAGATAATCAGAACCTAAAAGACATGCCTTGCATATTTTAGGAGTACCATGAGATCACTTGCAGCACAGCCACTTAAAGTGATCTCGGTGTTCTTCATAACAGATAACTACGATGTTTACCATCATCACTTGCTTTTTTTGAATTGTCATTTTGTAAAGGTAACATCAACTAGGTACTCTACTCTCAGACGTATCATAACGCATTACACTCGCCAGTGATTGCGTAGGAGGCAAGCGATCCAGTGCATAGGTCGCCTTAGCAGGTGGAGGGTCGTTTCCCACAGCCGACAGGCCCCCCTCCATGTCTGCCGTGGTAGGGGGTTCTCTTTGTTTAAAGTAGGTTGTTAGGTATTCCCAAATGTCCTTGGGACAGGACCTAGTTGACATGTGCTCCCAGTAATTGGAGAGCTGCTCCTGGCAGTACGCAGCATCTCGCAGCCAATCTGCAACCTTGGGCACAAATCGCCTGCCCCAATGAATCTCTACCTGTCTTTGAGCCAGAAGTAATAGCATTGCAGTGAGAAGTCGAGCTTTAGGGGGGACATCTTTGACGTATCCCGGGACTCCTAGTCCTACCAGAGAGGCGTATGGCAGCCAGTGACCAGTGATCTGGTCTAGGTCCCTGTAGACGACAGTCCAGTAGCTAGCTATGTGTGGGCACTCCAGTGCAAGATGGAGGAATGCGACCTGTGGGGCGGTACATCGAAGGCTGCACGCCTCCTCAACTAGGCCCATACGATGCAGTTGCACCAGATTGCAATATAATCTGTTTAAGAACTTAAAATGAATGAGCCACAGGCAGTAATTAGGCCACAGGGCCATGGTCTGTTTGCAGTAATATGTTCATTGTCCTTAAGAGAAGGGGGGCTGGTGTCAAGTTCCCATGCGGAGGGGGTCATAGGGGCACACCCGGGTACTTTTCCTTTCATCTCGGCATACAATCAAGTGATCAAATTGCAGGGGAGAAATTAGCTAACAGGGACTCAAACACATGCAGTGTGGGAGGTAGCATGGCGAACATGTCATGCAGCATGTGACATGTAGCTCAGATCAGATAGTAGAGAAGGACATCTAGTGCGGGAGGGCAGGGGCACCCACCCGCCTCAAGTGGGGGCAAATACATACCATCTGGGTATAGTATTTGCGTAAAAGTGGCACCAAACTCTGAAATGTTCATGTGAAGTCCCACAAGTGGCAGCTTTGTGGCCAAGTACAGTAAGCGTAGTGCTTGCAAGAATTATGCAATAATGGCCAAAGAAACCCTTGCAATGTTGAAGAATTTTATCTCTGTACCATTCCTCAGAATCAATAGTTGTACCTCTTGTAGAAAACTGGATGTAGCTGCCTGCCTACTGTCCTCTGGAGCATTTATTTATTTATTTATTTATGCGATTTTATGTAGCGCGGACTTTACCCGAAGGTGTCAGAGCGCTTCATAATAGGACCAGTAATGATTCAAGAGGAAACAATTACAAATGAACAAATTACAAAAGCAAACGTTAAGTTACATGGATCAAAAATGACAATAGTGAGCAACCAAAATACATGAGGTAGCAATCGGTACATTACAGGAGAAAAAAAGTGAAATGTGTGCACGTTACAAAAACGTATAAAGTACCAGTAGAGGTATAATACTGCAATAAATGGCAGACACGCCAGCACAAGAACAAACGTTACGTAGGCAATGGTGTCACTTGTGCAAGTATCTAAGGCAAAGAAAATGTGAGGGGTAGCAAACAGTGTGTTACAAGCGAAAAGTGACGTGTGCAAGTTACAAAAGGGTACCATACACAGGTACAAGGATAATACTGGAAAAAAAATTGTAAACATTCAAACTACCAGAACACACTGGGAAGGTGTGGCCCAGCCTTTACCATGACAATCTCAGCAATGACATAGGACTGATTTGATGAAAAGATTTCTCGAGTGAAACTCTTTCACTGACAGGAAATGGAACATATAAGAAATGGCTGGTTGGGGGGAGGGGATTGAAAATCTACTCAAGAAGGAACCACATTCCTTGTCAGGGCGAAGGCACAAGCAAACCCCAAATTAACCTGTGCTCAACCTTCTGGTAGCTTGGCACAGAGGAGTCAGGCTTAACTTAGAGGCAATGTATAAAATATTTATGCAGCACCTCAAAAAGTAGCAAAGTGAAAATACACCACAAGAAAAGTCGCACACAAATTAAAAAAATAGAATACATTTTAATAATTAAATCAAGACCAAAACGATTTAAGCAAATCCAATCAGTAGAACCTGTGATAAGCAACTTTAAAACTTAAGTTGAAAATAGCACCATAAATCACAAAGTGCACTTGACTGGTACAAAGTCACATGTTCAGGCTGATTGCGATGGAGTGCAGGCCAGCAATAGGGAGCCAGTTAGGCCCACTGAACAAGAGTACCTTAAATACTGGTGGCAGAGAGTTGCGGTGTCGCATGTCAAAGATGCATCGTACAGGCAAGGCGATGCAAGGTCCTGCATTGTCATTGAGGCTGCCCTCGACAAGAGGCAGGCAAAGTGAGGGCCTGTGTCAGGGATGCGTCAACCAGCGGCAGTTCTGAGGGGGCTGTGTGGGCGATGAGAAGCCCTTGTTCTAGGAAAGCCCACGGAGCAGGGATGATGCGTTGGTTCTGCTACGGATTACAACGTGCAACAGTGGAGATGCGGTGGATCTGCTGGGTTCATAGATTGGCTGACAGAACGCTTTCAGGCCCACTTCCATTGCAGGGTAGGACTCTTAGACGGCAAAGTCCAGGTGCTAGGTTTAAGATTGTGGGAAGCCTGGTATGTCCCTGAGGCAACTAGCCCTTGGAGTCGCTCTGGGGTCCTAGATTTAAAGATGCAGACCATGTTCTTCTCACCCAGTAAAGAGGGCAGCAGGTCAGCACAGCAGTCCTTCAGGGCAGCCATCCAGCAGAGTGGTAGTTCATTCAGCAGCACAACAGACCTTCTTCCTGGCAGAGTCCACAGGTCCAGAAGTGTACTGAGGAGATGGGTCTAAGGGTCAAACATTTATACTGGGTTCCCACTTGTAAGTGGAAGAACCTTCTGGAGATTTCCATCCCCTTGACCCCTGAGGCTCCAGACATACCCCTCCTCCCTGAACTGGCCCCAAGTTGTATGGGGTCGCAAAGGACTCGTGACAAACCTTTTGTGAGAGTGCCAATGCAGAGCCTTTGTGATGTGTAATTGTGGTGGGTGACAGCTACTCCCTCTCTTTAACTCAGAGTGGCCCATTCTGCCAACACTTATCTTCCCTTTGTCTCACTGTCTGGGAGCAATACACAAAGATCAAGTGCCAGCTACATCTAATGAAATGACCCCGTATCAGGCTCCAAGCACCAAATGGCTTTCTAAAAGTGGCATTTTCAGAATTGTGACGAAAGATCGGACTTGACCATTAATGGGGGCTTTTAATTGCAGTTATTTAGACGCCAAACTCAAACTGTCCACCTGCTCCCAATTGGAAAACAGAGATTATTAAATGTAGTAAAGTAACTCTAATTCCATCCTAAGGGAAAAGTAGGCCTTGCAGTAGTGAAAGACGGATTGAGGGGCTTTTCACTTCCAGGACATGTGAAACGTAAAAACACATGTTCTACTATTTAAATACACAGCACCTTTCGCTCTGGGCCTTTCAGGGTCCCCCTAGGGGTGGCTTATATGTATTAAAAAGTAAGGTTTGGGCAGGGCAAAAGGTTAATGTTGCCTGGTCGGAATGGCAGTTTAAAACTACACACACAGGCGGCTATTTAAGCCGGTGACACAAACAGTGCTGCAGTCCCACTGGTAGCATTAAGTTTACAGGCTCTTGGCTCATGTAGTGCCACTTTACTAGGGGCTTACATCTAAATTAGATAGATCAGTTGGGTGCAATCCAACTCTCCCATGCTTCAGGGAGAGAGCACAAGCACTTTAGGGCTGGTTAGCAGTGTTAAAGAGCTCAGAGTCCTAATGCTAGCAAAAAGAAAGTCAGCCAAACAGGAGGGTTGAAGCCAAAAAGTTAGGGAAGAACCACGCCAAGGATGCCGTGACTAACATAACCTATACAATTCCTGGCCTCCAACGCTTACAGCATCACTCTTTCCTGGGGGCATGCTGCTCACTGTAGTATCAGAACATCAAGGACTGCTTCAGTTTATGTTATTTTACTTCACATGAAATTAATTTGTATAGCACTTTGTGACCTTTTTTATGGTTCTAAATATTAAATCACAGGGTTATCCACTCAGGCAGTGTTGCAGACCTAAATGTAAAAAATTGGAACTCCAAATAAGAAGTTGATGTAAAAATTCAATTACTCTGTTGCCTCAGTGGTTATGGCATTGAGCTTTTGACCTAGCAATCTTTCATGCTGAACTAAGAAATATGTGGGTTAAGGAATGTTTCAAGCACAGTGGAGATGAGGCAGTAACTAACACAATTAAGGACGATGGCAGTTTTTTTGCTAAGATGCAAAAGAAGAATTCTTACTGAGGGCCATAAGAAAATGGGAAGATTTTGTTTGAGTTCGTACACTTAATTCAGACAGTCCCCTGGACAATCATGCAATGCTGGTGTTCGAGTATCTAGGTCTGGCTGGTGCACCTCTTTCAGTCGGATTTCTATACTTCAATTCAAGCATTCAGCTGCTGAGATAAAAGAAAGAGTTGTCTTTTTGTCGCTGTCAATTGTCAGAAGTGTTGCTGCTTTTGCTGTTCTTTTATTTTTGAGCAATTTGCACGTTGTAAATGTCTGCTGTTACATATTCACTTCTGAAAAAAATTACCTTGTAAGCATTCGGTTCGTCCTTGGAGGCTGCGGTCTGGGGAGGCGCACACCGACCTTGACTGTCGTCGCGTCGTGAGAGGAATATTAAGTACTGGGCACGGATTCTCCCTCGGGCAAAAACACCAAGTGGAAGCTCAGCGGGAGGACCATTTGTGCACTTAGTACACGTTGTAGCTTTCACGATTATACTGTATAGAATAAGCACATTGATGTCCACGTATTGTTATAAAAGCACCCATATAAAATGTGTGATGTGATGTCACACACTAAGAATTATGAGTATTGTGTTATTGAATAACCCTGGTGTAGAAAAAAATAATGTTGTTAAATTAAAGGTGAAATAGAGCGTGGAATGTATATTTACAGTTTGCACGGTTAACGAAGCCTGGTTTTATACATAGCAGCGCATTGGCAGAAAGATGGCAGCGAAAGTTAGGCAGCAAAAACACGCAGGCCATCTGGAAACTAACTCCAAAGGTACTGAAAGGTAAAGTAGTCTAATTTCATGAATGATACGATAAAGTATAAAAAAAATATGTGCAAGCGCCAAGATGCTCCCTCCGGAGCGAACGCCGCGCTTTACAAATACCCCCACAAATACAAATACAAATACAAATACGTCTTTAGATAACATAAAGTACCCAAATCTAAAGTGAAAGCAAACCGAGATAGAGGACCCAAGATAAACCCACTAATATCCTCATGAACCGAAACGTATGTCTACTACTACGATAAAAACATTGAAAAAACGTGCGAGAATGCATGTGTGCAAATCATAGTTCTAAGATTTTACAAGTATTTGGGTATTCTTTCCAGGTCCCAAAACCTGTGGAACCTTTTTACCTTTACAATCTATTACGTTTATATCATTGCAGCCCCTTTTTAACAACCATACAGGAATAACTAAGGGGCACATTACCGAGGTGTGCGTTGCAAAACGCACAACGCACAATTCAGTATCGCCGGCTATCGCTGATTTCATCGCCTAATTAGCGCACAATTATCAATGCGCATCAGGCAGGCGATTAGAAATCCGGCGATACTCGGCGATATGGCACATTAGCGCATGAAAAAAACGTTGTTTTCATGCGCTAATGTGGGCCTTGATAATATGGGGGGGTGGATTCAGCTTTATGATCCACATCCCCATGTTAACAATGCCTAACGCCTGGTCGGAGCAGGCGTTGGGAGACCTGCGATAAATGAGTTTATCGCAGGTTTTTGTCTCCCAACGCCTGCCTTGGTAATAGGGTGTTCCCACCTCCAACCACATTTTACATGTGGTTGGACGTGGGAACGCCCACTTTGCCTGTCGTTAGCGATGTTTATCGCCGACATGGAAAGTGTGCTCGGCCCATATTTGAAAGTGCCCTTGGTAATAGGGCTCTAGCTGTATCGCCGCTTTCTCGGCATAATTCGCCGAGAAAACAGCGATACTAGCCCTTGGTAATATGCCCCTAAATTGCTTGGTTGCCAATGTGTCTGTCGATCATACCACGTTGGGGTAGGATCCACATTCCATTCAACTTTTTATGATGTAACCAGCGTGACCCTCCATTCCTCGCCCTGGTCGGAATTTAGTTCAGACTAGTCAAGTCTCTAATGGGGATTGAATGCTAGGATTGATTACTCCATCAATCTAAGAAGGGTGCGTAGATCTGTTTCCTTTTCACACTAGCTTTTTTACTTCTTTTTGAATATAAGGGCATTTTCAGGTTAAATATTGCTAACAGTCAGGCAAGCCATTGTTGAAAGGTCGGGGTGTTATTATCAAACCAAGACGAAGCAATAAACACGCGGACCACTGCCATAGCGATAAATGTAAACCGCTGAGAGGGACCAGGCACTACTTCGCCATGTACCCCCAATAAGATGAGTTGAGGGGTTAAAGCAATTTTCATTTTTAAACAAGAATCAAAACATTTGGTAATCTCACTCCAAAGTGGTTCCAGTTGGGGGCAACTACAAAGCATATGTATTAAGTCAGCCTCACGAAATTGACAATCTGTGCATGCAATATCCACCGTCCCTGCCCATCTAGAAATTGTTCTGGGCGCAGAATACAGATCATAAAATGTTTTGTAGTGTTGTGCTTGTAGATTGGCCAAAAATAGTGTAGTGTAAGCTAGCTCCAATTATTCCAGGAAAGAACAATCTGCAGTCCCCAACTTGTTCTGCCATCTTTCGGGTTTTCTTTCCAGATCATCTCGTGTGAGGGGGTTCAGATCTTTGGAAAGTAGGCTTATAGCACAGCGATCACCCCTGACCAGGTGATCCACAGCTCTATTTTCGGGAATCCCCTTCCCCTTTTGAGATTAAAAAACTCGAATTTGTAAATATTTAAAAAAATATTTCTGGGAAACCTCGAATTTAGCCTGCAGTTCTTCAAATTAAATGATTCCAACCTGGGTGAAAAAATCATCTAATCTCTTAATTCCACATTTCTCCCAGTCTAACATGAGAGAACCCTTCAAAATATCTGGCATTTACGAGTTTCCTTGTAAAGGGGTACAGTAATTGAAGTGCCCTAAACCCAGCTTCTTACAGAGTGAATTCACCGTAGAGTCTTACATCAAACTTTTTTAAAGCAGCTGGGTTCAACTTGTCACAGGAAACATCTTCTAGCTCCTTTCCTGAGAAATAACTCAAAAATAGAAGGTATTCTGCCCATCCATCCACCTCTGTTGCCCTGAAAAGTGAACACATGTATTGGAGGGCCACTGCCCAGTAGTAATGTTTTAAATGCTGTATGGCCCATCCACCTCTATCTTTGGGGAGAGTTAAAGAATATGTAAGCGCCTGTCTCATTTTCGACTGTGCCCAAATAAAGCGTGTAATCTTATTGTTCATGACCTTAAACCAGTGATTATTGAACTAAAGAGGAATGAACCTGAACAGATACAACACTTTCAGCAAGAAAATCATCTTAATGACATTGCTGCGTCCGACTATAGAAAGATGTAGATTGCCTATTTTTTGAAAATCTCTATTTGCTTTCCCGATAACAGGGGCTAGATTGATACCAACCAATTAGCCCAATTCGCCCATCATGGTAACTCCTGAGTAAACACCTCTCCCAATTACACTGTCATTACTAAACTGTGAATGCCTGTTAAGTTCTACTTGGGTTTTCCTTTGATTCAGTAGGTAACCTGAAAAACGTCTGAGCCTCCTTTTCAATTTAAGTTAAAGTCATTCCTGGCCAAGGTGTAACTATTGCCACATGATCCACATAGGCAAGCAAATTAGTATCCCAGCCATGAGACTGCAGATGTGCTATCGAGGAGTTCAGTCAAGTTTCCATATCACTGTATTAATATAGAGCACAAAAAGTAAAGGGGAACAGAGACATCCCTGCCTGGTGCCTCTTTGAACTTGGAGTTCCCCTGCCTGCCTGCACGCCCATTAGTTGCAGTCTAGCCTTCGGTCTTTCATATTCTACTCTTACTGCCTTGATGAATCCGGGTCCTATTCCAAACTGACCCATGACTGTCCAAATATATTTCCAAGAAACCCTTTCAAATGCCTTTTCTGCATTTAATAATATCAAGGCCGTAGGGTTCCCAGACACAGCCAAGGCATCAAAAAGCATAGTGACTTGGCGGGTGTGGTCCCTAGTTACCTTCCTAGCTATAAACCCATGCTGTCTTGGCGTGAATATATTACCTATGACTAGGTTTATGCGTGAAGCTAGGATTATAGAATTGATCTGTGTATCACTGTTAATGAGTGTTATTGGCCAATTTCATGTCCATCTCGTGGCCACTACCCTGTGTCTGCCGGCTGACCCCAAATAGGCTAACAGGGCGTTCTCTGACTGGATCAGCCAGCCGTTGGACAGCTGAATACTGGCAAAATGGTCTATGAATCGCAAGTCCAAATCTAGCCCATGGTACAAGGACAAACTGGCTAACATGCGCAAGGCCTGCAAGAGGCTGGAGAATATTTGGAGAAGGGACTTCCACCCCGTTTAGAAGAATAACTGTAGGGTAGCTATCAAGAGTTACCACAGGGCCTTTCAACTTGCAAGTACAGCATTCTATGCCAAGCAAATTCGCAGAAGCGACAATTCGACAAAGAGTATCTTTACTATACTCTCTGCCCTTAAATCTCAGTGGGCCGCTGCAGGACCTACAATCACGTCTGATCAGCAGTGTGAGGACCTTGCCACCTTCTTTGTTAGGAAGGTGGAAAATATCTATAGGTCTTTTCCGACTGCACAAGTCAGCCTGCAGGAGACACCTTGTCATCACAATACCAGCATTCTAGGCGCCGATCCCTGCAGATCAGCTGTAAGCACTGTGATGCAAATTTAAGTCAGGCTCCCCAACTGATCCTCTCAAACCAGACCAATTCAGGAAAGTGCTATCAGCAATTATATCACCTCTGGGCCAGGTGATAAACAGGTCTCTTGCCATGGCAGTCATGCCCAGAGCCTGGAAACAGGCCAGGGTGACACCCCTGCTCAAGAAACCCACTCTGGACCCAGCTAATCCTGAAAATTATCGCCCTATCTCTCTGCTACCGTAGGTAGCGAAGATCACGGGTTGCATAGGTCAACTCCCTCCTCACGGACTTCTGACCACTAACAATGCTCTCGACCCCTCCCAGAATGGCTTCCGTTGAGGCCACAGCACGGAGTCTGCTCTCCTGGCTGTGACTGAACATCTTTGGACAGCACTGGATGTTGAGCGCACGTCGGCACTGATTTTATTGGATCTCAGTGCCACGTTTGACATGGTATCTGTGACGATTCCTGGAGGAGGCTGAAATTGTAGGCTCGGCCTTGGAGTGGATCACCTTGTTCCTTGCTGAGAGGTTGTTCGAGGTGTGAGCACCCCCTTTTATCTCAGGTATTCATTCCATCAAACAAGGGGTTCCGCAGAGCTCCTCCCTGAGCCCTCTACTATTCAATCTTTACGTCCAACCCCTGGCAGGGGTAGCCAAGAGCAGAGGGCTGACCATGGTCTCCTACGCTGACGACACACAGTTGGTGGTTGCGCTCGCGGACGACTCTAAACAGGACACCCTTAAGTTTCAGAGCGACCTTGCAGCAGTCGCCGAATGGATGACCACCAACTGCCTCCAGCTGAATGTTAGCAAATCAGAGGTGCTGCTGGTGGGGAAGTACCATGGTCAGTGGAGCGAACTCTGGTGGCCGAGAGCCTCGGTAGCGCCCTTCCTCCCAAGCAGGTAGTTAAGAATCTGGGGGAATGGGTGGACTCGTCCCTCAGCTTTCAAGTACAAACGAAAGAGGTGGCAGGGACCTGCTTAGGGTTATTGCGTGGGCTCAGATCTCTACTGGGCTTTTTTGATGCACCTACACGGCAGGTCATTATGCAGGCCTCGATAATGTCGAGATTGGACTATGCCTGCTCATAGTATTTAGGGTCTAATGCGGCAGAAATTCTTAGGCTACAGTGGGCACAAAACGCAGCTCCAAGAACCCTTCTCGGTCTGCGCAGAACTTACTCTACAACAGAGGCCATTCGCCGACTTCACTGGTTGTCTGTGGCCAGGCGAATTGAGTTCAAGGCTCTCTGTATAGCCTTTAAGGCTCTGAAACATGCCATTCCTGGTATACTGGCCAACCTGCTTGTGCCATACATACCCCCACGCCAACTTTGTTCCCTGGGGCAAGACCTAGCGGTGGTCCCCCAAGTAAGGCGGGCTCATGCTGGGGGTCGCTCTCTCGTAGCAGGGCAGCTATCCTCTGGAACTCGCTGCCCGCTCACATCCACAGCCTCAAAAACGACTTGGAATTTAGGAAGGAAATTAAAACACACCTCTTTCCTACACTATAGGCCTGCTCCCTCTGCTCCCTTTGAACTTGTCTGTTGCTCTGCTGTCAGCGCCGGAAAGCCTCTTTTCTGGGGCAGCTGTCTCACTTTACAAGTTGTGGTAACATAACATAACATACCCGGTCAAAGACTGCCCCGTCATCAACTACTGACCCATTCACTGATCCCAGGGTAAAGAGACCATCCCCGTGCTGACACTCAGTAATCACCCATCTTCTCAATCAATCAATCAGTCAAGAATTTGTAGAGCGCGCTACTCACCCAGTAGGGTCTCAAGGCGCTGGGGGGAGGGGTCCGTTACTGCTCGAAAAGCCAGGTCTTGAGTTGTTTCCTGAAGAAGAGGTGGTCCTGGGTCAGCCGTAGGTGGATGGGGAGGGAGTTCCATGTCTTGGCCGCCAGGTAGGAGAAGGATCTTACTCCAGCGGTGGCTCTGCGGATGCGTGGTACGGCGGCGAGGGCGAGGCTGTCTGATCGTAGCTGGCGGGTGGGTGTGTAGAAAGTGAGGCGGCTGTTGAGGTACTTCTGGCCCATGTCGTGGAGAGCCTTGTGTGCGTGGGTGAGGAGTCTGAACGTGATCCTCTTGTTGACGGGGAGCCAGTGCAGGTCTTTCAGGTGGGTCGACATGTGGCTATGGCGAGGGATGTCCAGGATGAGTGTGCGGAGGCGTTCTGTATGCGCTGGAGGGTGTTCCCGTAATCCAGTCGGCTGGTGACGAGTGCCTGGGTGACGGTTTTCCTGGCTTCGGTGGGGATCCATCGGAAGATCTTACGAGGCATGCGCAGTGTGTTGAAGCACAATGACGATACGGCGTTGACTTGTCTGGTCATCGAGAGGGAGGAGTCCAGGATGAAGCCCAGGTTTCGCGCGTGGACCGTTGGCTTGGGGGTGGTGCCCAGGGCAGGGGGCCACCAAGAGTCGTCCCAGGCGGAGGGCGATGACCCCAGGATGAGGGCTTCCGTCTTGTCTGTGTTCAGTTTCAGGCGGCTGTTCTTCATTCACTCGGCGACGTCTTTCATCCCTTCGTGTCGGCTGGCTTTGGCGGTGGCGGGGTCATTGGTGACGGAGAGGATCAGCTGGGTGTCGTCGGCGTAGGAGATGATGTTGAGGTTGTGTTGGCATGTGATGGCTGCGAGGGGGCTCATGTAGAGGTTGAAGAGGGTGGGGCTGAGTGAGGATCCTCATGTAGAGGTTGAAGAGGGTAGGGCTGAGTGAGGATCCTGGTGGTACGCCGCAGATGACTTCAGTGGCCTCGGATCTGAACGGGGGGAGGCGGACTCTCTGGGTTCTTCCGGCGAGGAATGAGATGATCCACTCCAGAGCCTTCCCTTGGATTCCGATGTTGTTGAGGCGCTGTACTAGGGTGTGGTGGCAGACAGTGTCAAACGCCGCGGATAGGTCCAGGAGGATGAGGGTCGCTGTTTCTCCGTTGTCGAGCACGGATCTGACGTCGTTGGTGGCTGCGATGAGGGCGGTCTCGGTGCTGTGGTTGGCTCGGAAGCCGGACTGTGAAGGGTCGAGGGATCAGTTTGTCTCGAGGAAGGCGGCGAGCTGTCTGTTGACGATCTTCTCGATGACTTTGGCAGGAAAAGGGAGGAGCGAGATGGGGCGGAAGTTCTTGAGGTCGGTGGGGTCCGCTGTTGGTTTCTTCAGGAGGGCACTGAGCTTTGCGTGCTTCTAGCTCTCCGGGAAGGTGGCAGTGTTGAAGGAGATGTTGATGATGTCCCGGAGTTGGGATGCCATGATGGAGTCGGCCTTGTTGAAGACGTGGTGGGGGCAGGGGTCGGTTGGTGATTCGGAGTGGATGGTGTTCATCGTGCGGGTGGTGTCTTCGGTGCTGATTGGGGTCCATGTGCAGAGGATGGTGGTGGGGGGCATTGGTTTGGTGGTTGGGTGCGTGGTCTGTGCGCCGAAGCTGTTGTGTATGTCGGTGATCTTGCGGTGAAAGAAGGTGGCGAGTGAGTCGCAGAGGTCTTGCGAGGGTGTGATGTCGTTGTTTCCGGCGTTGGGATTGGAGAACTCTTTGATGATGCTGAAGAGTTCCTTGCTGTTGTGGGTGTTGTTGTCCAGTCGTTCTTTGAATGTTGTCATTTTGGTGGTGCGGATCAGCTGGTGGTGTTTGCGGGTGGTGTTTTTGAGGGCAGTCATGTTTTCTGTGGTCTGGTCGTGGCCCCAGGCTTTTTCAAGGGTGCCGCAGTTTTTCTTGGATGTTTTGAGTTTGTCTGTGAACCACGAGGCTTTCTTGCTGCCGGGTCTGCTGGGAGGGTTCTTCAGTGGTGCGAGGTCATCGGCGCAGTATGTGAGCCACTGTGTGAAGGTGCTGGCTGCTTTGTTGGGGTCCGTTGCGCTGGCGGGAGGGTTCAGGCTGAGGGAGGTGGTGAGCTGGTCGGCGGTGATCTTGCTCCAGCTCCTGCGGGGAACCTGTTGCGGTGGTGGTGGGTCATGGTTCTTCTGAAGCTGAAGTGGACACTGCTGGAGGATGGCGAGGTTGTCCAGCAGGGTGGTGGTGTTGGTGTCGTTGTTTTTCTCCAGGTGGAAGTTGAGGTCCCCCAGGAGGATGTAGTCAGCGGAGGGGAGGGCATGCGGGCTGATGAAGTCTGTGATGTCTTCGCTGAATTGGGTGCGTGGTCCCGTGGGTCTGTAGATGAGGGTGCCTCCGAGGGTGGTCTTGGGGTCGTTGTGTATCTGGAAGTAGAGGTGTTCGGCGGCGGTGAAGGTGTCGTCGGAGTTGGTCGTGATGCGGATGCTGTTCCTGTGGACGATGGCGATGCCTCCTCCGGTTTGGTTGACACTGTCCCTCCGGGTGATCTTGTATCTGTCCGGGATGGCTATGGCGATGTCGGGCGCTGAGGAGGCGTTCATCCAGGTTTCCGTGAGGAAGGTGACGTCTGGTGATGTTGTGTCGAGCAGGTTCCAGAGTTCTACGGCGTGTCTGTGGACGGAGCGGGTGTTGAGCAGGATGCACTTGAGGTGGTTGTTGCTGGTGCCTGGTCTTTTGGGTGCGGTGCAGGTCCGGAGGCAGGTGAACTTGCAGGATTGGCAGCTGAAGGGTCCGTGGGTGCGTTTCGGGGTGGCTAGGTGGCAGGCGGGATTCCGGTCGGGATTGAGTGCATTAAGGTGGCACCGTCGTAGGTCGGTCGTGTGGGCTGGCATCGATGAGGAGCAGGGGGCGTGGCGCTGGGCGCGGTCCAGGCGCGGACGGGCGCAGACGGGCTTGCCTTTGGTGCGCCTTCGGCGCACCATCGGCGCGCCCGCTGCACGTATGCGTGGACTCCGCCATAAATGTAGAGTGGGAGGGAGGAGGGAGGGAGGAGAAGCTGGGAGGCGGGAGCGGGGTGGCGAATAGAAGGGGAGAGGGTACAGAAGGGAAAAGGGGGTCGGGCCGCGGGCGAGCAGCGGCATGGAGCGGGGAGTGGGGAAAAAAACAGCGGGAAACAGGCAGCAGACAAGCGCGAAATCAGAAATTACCGGGGCAGAGCGGGCAAACAGAAATAGGCACAGATCAGAAAAAAATACACAGAATTAGGCACAGAGCAGAGTAAAAAACGACCAAGAGGCACCTAAGCCCTGGGGGCAGCGGCGAACTGACGGCAAGAGCAGGGGGGACTGGCGCACTCAGGAGGAGCCACGCGGCGGGAGGAGCGACCGGCTCTGACGAGGTCAGGTCAGGTCACAGCTCCCCGTCGCGTGTCCACCTCCTAAATAGCCAGTGGGAGGGAGGAGAAGCTGGGAGGCGTGACCGGGGTGGCGAATAGGAGGGGAGAGGGCACAGAAGGGGAAAGGGGGCGGGCCGCGGGGGAGCAGCGGCAGAGAGTGGGGAGCGGGGAAAAAACTGCGGGAAACAGGCGGCAGACAAGCGCGAAATCAGAAATTACAGGGGCAGAGCGGGCAAACAGAAATAGGCACAGATCAGAAAAAAATACACAGAATTAGGCACAGAGCAGAGTAAAAAACGACCAAGAGGCACCTAAGCCCTGGGGGCAGCGGCGAACTGGCGGCAAGAGCAGGGGGGACCGGCGCACTCAGGAGGAGCCACGCGGCGGGAGGAGCGACCGGCTCTGACGAGGTCAGGTCAGGTCTTCTGAATTAATCTGGCTATGTACGATTGAATTTGCAAAGATTCCTTTATATGTGTCTCCTGGAAACAGAGTATATCCCCCTGCAGCCACCTTTCTCTTTTTCCAATTGTCATTCAGCCCACAGATGTTAATAGTTGCTATGCGTGTCTTACTCATACTCCTTGTTCCAAAAGAAGTGTAACTGTACTGAGACCCTGAATTTCATTTCAAAGCCCGTTTCCCAACCATTAACTGTATAAGACCAGGATGTTCCATTGCCTGTCCTCTTGTGTTGCCCCATCCCTCCCACCCACTCCCCTTAAACCTGCCTCTCAGACACTTGACCCAACCCCCCCAGGAAACTCTCCCCCCATCCCCATCTAAAGACAATCAGGTCCCCCACAAGGGTGAGTGATGACTATCGATACCACTCTTCACGTGCTCCACCAGCTCATAAGTACCGTATTTTGAGGGAATACCTAAATGTCAAAATGATGTGTCCAAAGTGGAATGGCATGGTGAACAAAAAAACAATGGATTTAGGCCCAGATCTCTGTAGCAGGGGTGAATGTTTGACAAAGTTCAGCATTCTTTCCATCATCTTTTTGTTTTGCTTGATTTATATCCTCCCGCCCCATTTTCAGTTCCTTTGTGGTCAATGGCTTTTTTGGGGGAAGTAAATAATCCCTTTGGCAGAAAGTCAAAAGTGTGGAAAGCGGGTCATCTGAGTGGAATGGGGCAGTAATTCAGCTTCTAAGGATGCGTTAAGTTCCACCTATACGGGGCATGAAACACATTATCTTCGGTGAACCATTGCAGCAGTAAACTTAAGGCTTTCATCTGCTTTTCCTTCAGCAGCTCCACCCCATCGAAAAGGCATATCGATATCATCTTCAAAGAGGTATCCGCTCAGAATACGGCATTTTAGATTTGGACTAACTAATGCACACTACTAAAAAGGGCCTGTGGGGCTACTAGTTGCATTATTCTAGTCACCACCAACCACCACTACATGCTTCGCCTGATCCTACTGGAGCCGTCACTGCAGTGCTTAGTATATCGACCTAAGCTGTAGCCTCACTTGTCTGCCACATTGTGCAAAGCAGAGCACCATCGTATTTTGTATCTGGAGAGGTTTTCTTTACAAAAGCTTTGCATTTGCATTTTATTTAATGACTTTGCTGTCCACTATAAGGATATACTATAGATTTACCACCATCAGCGAGCATACCAGTGGCCCCGATAGTTCAGGGTACTTTTTCACAATGCCCTCTGCAGGGAGAAGCTTTAAGACAATTCCCAAGAACGGCACTTAATGTCCAGCATGCTCCATTGAGTAAGGTGCCACGTTTATCTTTAGTTTATCCAGGAACTGTACCAGTCTAGCATATTTTCTCTAGGTTGCTTTTTCTCCTCATAGTGAATATATAGAATTTTTTGTTGTTGCTATTTACACGCTATGGGAGTGGAATTTTTGTCGGGTAGCAGGAGTTGTGATGACTCTCGCAATGGCCATGTTAATCATTGAGCAAAGATAAAACATGATCAATCCCTGCCCAGGCCTATGTAATAACCTCAATCAATCAATCAGGAATTTATATAGCGCGGCTACTCTCCCATACGGGTCTCAAGGCACTGAGGGGGGGCAGGCAGCTCATTCATCTGGGCATGGAGGTTCAGTCGAAGAGCCAGGTCTAGAGATCCTACCTGAACTCTCACTTCCAGGTCTTACGGGATCTGCTTGAGAGCGCTGATATCTTGTTGTCTACCATAGCGCGACCTTCTGACATCTGTAGAGCATGATCGAGAAACTTTGGATAAAGAGACCTCACTTCGAGGACACATACCCAAGCCAAGCCAAGCCAAGCAGGTGGGGTTGTGCTGTGTGTAAGTCACTACACAGATCCAACCAGGCGCTACTTCTGACAACTTCTTCCTACAAAGAACCCACACAGGGCCTCATATTCAGTACACAGGCAATGGAACATTCCTTCTGGAGTTAGTAATAAAAAACAGAGCAAAAATATGTAATGCTTTTTGGGATAGATTCCATGCAAGAGCTTTCAATAAGACAAAAAAATATAGGTGCATATTATCAAGGGATTTATCTCCGCTTTTTTGGCTTTAAAAGCCAAGAAAGCGGAGATAAAATTATCTCCCTATTACCTAGCTGTCGCTAACACCAGTTAGCGACAGCTAGTAGGAGATAGCGACCATCTTGGGCCCTGCTTTGCATGTCAGAGAAATTTATCACTAATGACATACAAAGTGGGCGTGCCAAGATGTTAGCGACTGGAAACAGTCGCTAACATCGCTATCTCCTATTACCAACTTTTGGAGATATTCGCGCTAAGCACGAATATCTCCAAAAGCTAACACCTGCCCTGAGCAGTTCTTAGCCATGTTATCCAATGGGAGGTGGATATCATGGCTAAGAGCATTCGCTCGGTAATGCATGAATATCGCTGACTTTACAGCGATATTCATCCGTTTCGGCCGATTTTTATCGTTTCAGAGATAAACCTCTAATAGCAAGGTTTATCTGCGATAAAAATCGTCGCAGCTCGGCGATAAATTTTTATCGCTAATCAAGCAATAGCGATAATTATCGCTATTGCTTGGTAATATGCCCTATAATTTTAAGCACACTCATTGTTAAAACCCTATTGAAACTTAAAGCGGTTACAAGTTCAAAAACGTGTAGTTGCTCCTAAGATTGCAAAGCGCGCCCTGCACCATCACCAGCAGCACCGAGTGATGTATGGACCGGCATAGGGTTTGGGTATGAGGGGCCCAAGGAAGTAAACCTCGTCCATGATGCCAATTTCAATGAAATCATTTATCATATAGGACGGGTTTCACATGTCCTTCTATTGCGTTGTTTCAAAAGGCAAATATTATTTTTTATCTATGCAAATGTTCTCCAACAATGTTTTAAATATTTGCCATTTCCTGACGATAAACGTGATATGGCTGGTATTTTGAGGCATAACTAGCAACGTTTAGCATTGTATTTTCTTTTTTGTTAAAATAATTGTTATGCAAATTCCGTGTCTTTAAATCATCAGCATTAAAAGGGTAGAATCAGCAGTTTTTCGCCACGTACCAGGTATGATAATTAGCTGTGTTGACATTTATTGGCCGCTGAATCTTCCATGCCCGTCACGCCGCCGTTCCGGCACTCAAGAGTATTTAATGTCTTTTAAAAACAAGGCGAGTTCCCTGGAAGCCAATCTCAGCCCAGGCCTTCCACTTAATTAGGTACAAGAAATGGTGCCTGCTGCTGCGATTTTCTGCTGCAAATATGCGGCGCCTTTTCATGCTCAGTGTAAGCAGGTGGTAATTGCGTTTGGTGTTATTTGCACTCCATCATTTTCCGGAGATGCCGTCTTTGACACTCCCAGCAAACAACACAGCCTGTCTCGGGATGAATGCGTAATAAGGTCGAGCCAGAAAGCATGTTACTGTACACACACAGGGAGCTACTGTGTAATGTACCAGTGACAACAGCAGGGAGGATATGGCGATAATTGCTCTTACTGTGACATATACCGAGTTTGAACAGAAACAGCCGCTGTAATAAACTGAACCTGCATTTGAAGGGAGGACGCGCCGTAATTGCACGACGAGTCAATGTACAGCTCCGGTAAGCCCATTCCTCTGCTAGTCTGAATTTCATCACGTTCCATTTTCAATTTTTCCTTCAATTACGATCTCTCTATGTACCGGAAACACATTTTCGGGTGTGAATATTTTTTTGAAAAGGCCACAGAAAAAAGCCATTCCGCCATACCCTCCTGCAGACGTGTGTGTGTTTGTGTGTGTGTGTGTGTGTGTGTGTGTGTGTGTCGGCGGGCGTTTACGTGTGTATAGTTGGGCCAGAGTTTCCTTAGAAAGAGCATTGTGTCTTTAACAATTTTGACCCCGTTTACCAAACCTGCATGAAACTTTCCAAAAAAAGGGGAGGCAGGTACCAAAAGTGCTATTTCCCATTGAAATTCCCACAGAAAACGTGTCTCTCCTATAAAGAAAAAACAGTTGAATGGAATTAGACGAAATTTGGCAAAATATAGATTTTTTTTAATCAGAAAGTATACTTTTTTGACTTGATGTAAATCTATTCAGCTGGGTTTGAGAAATTAGAGTTTAAAAAGGGCTCAGAATGGGCATGAAGGGATTAATCCTCAGAAAAAGTTATGTATAGCTAGATGGTTTTGTCTAGTGGATGTCTCGTGGAACTCTTCCAGTATCAAAAAAATGAAAATAGGCCATTCTGATAAGGCGAGGGAACATATTTTCTCCTCGGTAATTTCAGTACAGCAGTTTTGATGCTGGTACCTCAGTACCAAACTATCTGATTGGCTGTCCGCAATACTGAAGAAAATGTTGCAGCTGTCATTACAGGACTCAAGGACTCGGTCTTCGAGTCCTGAAAAAAAAAGTGAAAGGTAACAAGGGGATAGGATGGGCACACCCTGGCCTTCAGGGCCAAGTGAGGGTCCCAAAGAGATCCTTCCTTAAGTCAAAATAAATAAAAAAAAAAATATATATAAGTCTGGTCACTAGTACAGCTGTAACAGCACCCGGCACTGCGGTGCCCAGCGTGGCACCCGCTGTGATATCAAAAGACCACTTTAAAGTTACAGGTGGTTTTGTCCTAGACCACACCTTGTGGCCAACTGCCATTAAGCAGGCCATGTCCTGTGCACAGTAGGGGGCTTGGCCGCTAGCAATGTGTTAGGCACAGTGCCACCCGCTGCTGCACATTGCTGAAGGGTTGACAAAGTGGAGGGATTGGGTACCCGTGGTAGGCTGGCCTACCAAAGGTTAGATGCAGGGCCTAACCACAGGACTAGCCCTTCAGCCAAAAGCCCTCCATACTGGGGGCAGGCTGCCTTACAGTAGGTTCAGCGCTGTGGCCAAACCCTTTGACATTAGCTTGTCATCTTAATTGAATACCACCATGTAAAAATTCCTAACATGGACAAATTCTGCTTCAAATACTCAGGTACTACAATCGTAGTCCTTGGATGCTCACCATAACACCAACAATGCCTATTTTAGGCCAATAATGCCCACCATTAAACCAGGGCCTCCAAAGTGTGGGCTGTTTATCCACCATACATCAGGCATGATCATTATTATGCGAGAAGCGTTCGCCATTCTGTCTAAATTATGGCTAAAAGTAGGCCAGCCGTTCTCCTAATATGTCAATGATAGCAACAAGTATGGCACAACTAAAAAAAATGCTCAAAATAGTCAAAGATGACAATTATTATGGCTTTGGCACAATTATCCTATGAATGGACACAATTGTGCCAGAGATACAACCCTGATAATGGGGACCAGCATACACATTTAGCAGTCCTTGACACCAGGCATAGCTTCAAGGAAACAACACTGTTTATTAGAGAGTGACACACTGTCAGACAAACACACACACCCGCTTGCACACACACACACACACACACATGCTCGCACACGCACACACACACTCTCTCTCTCTCTCTCTCTTTCTCTCAGAGACTCACACACACACTCTCTTCTAATTTTCTCTGCTCTGGAGTCACACTCTGCTCTCCTCAGCTCTCGGGTTGATCATGCTCCCAACTAACACATTTTCACTCTAGTTCCTGCAGTCACATACCTTGGTGGGACAGCATTGGTTACTGCTGGCACTTTTCTTTGATGTCACACAAGTCACACTTGGTGCGACTGATGGAACAGGGCATAGAACATGGTCAATCTCCTTATTAGTTAGATTTAAAGTTGCTAAAGATGGTTGTTAGACCTGGCACCTTTGGCGTGGTTTCCCCTGACTTTTTGCCTCTATCTCCCGTATTTTTGATGCTGTGCTGGATTTCGTTTTTGCTGGTTTAGATGCTTTGGGCACTTTGCCACGGCTGATCAGTGTCAAAGTGCAAGTGTGCCCAGAGTAAATTGATATTGTAATTGGTTATCCGTGATTGGCATATTTGTATCACCCAGAAGTCCCTAGTAAAGTTCACTGAGCGTGCCAGGGCTGGTGATTCAAATACTACTGGTGGGCTTGCAGCACTGATTGTGCCACCCACCTGAGTAGCCCTAAAATGGTGTCTCACGCCTGCCACCGCAGTCCCTGTGTGCAGTCTGTGAACTGCCATGTCAACCTGTCCAGTGTCCCAACTGACCAGGCCTAACCCTTACCTTTCTGTGCACATTGGACAACCCTATGGAAGGCCCAAGGTACCCCCCTGGGCAGGGTGCAGTGTATGCGAAAGGTAGAAAATGCACTAGTGCAGGTGATATTCTCTGGTAGTGAATGACAGCCATTTTCGTTTTTTCACTATTGTAAGGCTATCTTGCCCATAGGCTATCATGGGGAATGCTGTGTACAGTGGTTACCTGCATATCTTCCCATAGGAGCAAGATAGGACATAAAAGTCTGGTATCCCTGAACTCAGAATTTAATAACACATCTTTTATGAAAGGTGGTTTTTAAATCCTGTGTTTGAAAACTTAAGAGATCCGCCCATATCCGTCCTGCCTTAGCTTCCCTTCACCGGATCCCTGTAAAACAAAGACTGGTATTAACATCTGTTCTGGTCCATAAAGTCCTTTTTAGCTTCCCCTCTGTGCCACTGTCCCAATGTTTCAGTTCCTTTAAACGGAATTGCTGCCATTGGTCTGAGGATTCTTTTTCCATGTAGTGTGCCTAAGTTCTCCATGCCACCATGGGAGGTAGAGCCGTTTTATTTGCTACATCTCTTCAATGGAACTCCTTTCCGTGGTCGCTATGATCTTATTTCTCTCTTTTAAAGTTCATGAAAGCCCTAAAGCCCTGTCCATTTTCTTCCTGTTTTTCTAAATAGGTGTTGAGGCCGGTTTTACATCAACATACTTATACCTTTGAAAGTTGGTGTAAATTGTGATATGTGTGGATCTTCAAACATGGGGAAATGCAATACATTAGTCACTGATCTGACAGTCGAAAACTTTAGACAGCAGCCACACTGACCCATAGGCATTAGCCCTAGGTGTAAAAACAATCCCTCATCTGATAATCCACTTTTATTATAGGCTCAGTCCTCATTTGACAAACTAATCTTCAGTTTATGCAGATCTCTCAAGTTTCCACTCCTATATAAAATGTATACTGAAAGCCCCACAGTTCTTAGACATGAAGGTCCTATACAGCATAGCCAAACATCAAGAATCATAAGATGGAAAGGCCTGACCTAAGGTGAGTAATGATATAAACATGCTGGTGATTGAGGGCCAAATAATGGTACATATGTTTTTTCAGGGTGAATGTGTGAGATGGCAAGTGAGTTACTGTTAGAAATGGAGGTCTCTAGTTGGCAGGGGTAGGTACCTTTGCCTAAATAGTGACCCTTGTTTCTAGTCCGGGTGAGGGGGATATACACTTCAGATAACCCCTGCTCACTCCCTTGGTAGCTTGGCACGAGCAGACAGGCTTATCCTAAAGGCAATGTGTAAAGTATTTGTACTAAGGCTCACAGTAAACAGTAAAAACACCACAAATAGACACCACACCAGTTTACAAAAATAAAGTATCTTTATCTAAACTAAACAAGACCAAAACAACAAAAATCCAACACACACAGTTAAAAATAAGACTTTCAAAAGGTTTCAAGAATTTGTACCATAGAAAACTATGGGTGCGTGACTTTTCACCAAAGTACCTATAGTGGTGTCAAAATTCACCAAGCAGAACAGCCACAGCGTCGGAAA
This sequence comes from Lissotriton vulgaris, assembly GCF_964263255.1. Taxonomy (NCBI): domain Eukaryota; kingdom Metazoa; phylum Chordata; class Amphibia; order Caudata; family Salamandridae; genus Lissotriton; species Lissotriton vulgaris. The sequence continues at coordinate 442,871,255 of NC_141689.1, read as the reverse complement.
ACAAAGAGATGCAACACTCCTGAGACCCTGAGGAAGAGATGCGACAGTCCCGCTGTATGCAGAGGAAGGTTTGTGTCGACTCCGGTATGTATGGGGAGTGATGCAGCGATTCTTAGTGCCGGTTCCGGTCCGCAGGTGATGCGTCGGGAATGCCTGATGCACAGGTTCGATAAGTGGATCTTCGCCGAGCGGCAGCGATCGATGCGGCGGCGTTGCGGGGTGCTGCATTGAACCTCTTCAGCCGCAATCCCTCGATGCGTCGATTCTTGCAACGATGACAAGTGCTGCGACGGCGTTCGCAGCGGTGCGGCAATGCATTGAAATTCTTCTCACGCTGTTAGAAATGGGAATTCTGATTGGATGAGGCTTGCGCCAAAGCCAGGCAGAAACCACCACTCTAGTCAGGGCAAGGGAGTTACATATCAAATATAACCCCTGCTCCCCCTTGGCAACTTGACACGGAGGCAATTTGTAAAGCATTTGCGCACGCACCCACCAGCAACAACATCCCAGGCCCCCCACAAAAGGAACTCCACACAAGGTTATATCAAAAATAGCCCTTGTATTCTAAAAACACATCAGATAGTAATCACACAATCTACATGGTGCCAAATGGCATGGGCAATATTTACAAGGGATTATGTACACCTGACAGGGCCACATGGACCACTGTCAGGATCATCACAAAGTGAACTTGGTAAAAAGTGAACTAAATCATAAACATACAAGTAAAATAGGTCAAAAACATACAACCAATAAACACGGGTAATCACTGTACTTTACAACAGTCTGTGACATGAAATCCATCATGTACAGTATCCCACAAGTCTAACTACAATAGACCCTAACCACCTAAGTAAACATTACACTAGGGGCACAAATCACACAGGGAAATGCCTAAACGGTGCAGCTGCATACTACTTGCTGGGCAGCTGTAAATCAGCAAAACTGCAGCATGGGCTCTCACTGGCCCTCAGAACAACTTGCCACACGTTGGAGCCCTCTAGGCTCTAGAACAAATAAGGCACACATTGGAGCCCTCTAGGCTCTGAAAACAAATGTGCCCTGGGTTGGAGCCACACGGGGCTCTTAAAATACACATGCCCCCTGAGGGAGCCATCTGGCTCTCAAAATAACTGGGGCCCTCAGGTGCAAGAACACGGGCCCCTCTGGCCCTCGGGACCCCCACTGGGGACCTTCAGATAAATGGGGCCATCGTTGGAGCCCTTGGGCTCGGTAAATCACTAGTAAAAAGTTGGGGCAGCCCAATGCCATCTTGGGCCGCCCTAAATGCACCCCTGCAACTGTACCTTTCTCAGGCACCAACACACGCCCAGAGCCCCCAGCCCGTCTCCACTTACTGGGCTGCTCTCGTCCGGTGGGGCTCTTCCGGGCAGGTGGCAGGACATCATTTGTGCTTGCGGTGGGGGCAGGCACCGGCAATGTGCCTCGCGCCCCCTCCGCTGTTCACCGCTACTCGGCACTCGAGGAGGCATGGTGGGCTACCGACCTCCTCTCTCGAAGACTTCCTCTGGCTGCCGGGGCTTGCGCAGGACTTCCTACGTGTAACCGGAAGTCCTGCCCGCCGCCAGGCAGATGGCTGCCTGACTTCCTGTTGTCGGCCCGGCCGCGGCGGTGACTTTATGGGGGCACAACGAGGGGTAGGCTCCCTCGAAATTAAAAAAAACTATGTAGGAGCAGGGTGGGCACCCGCAAAGAGGTGCAAATGACGCAGGGTGGGCACCTGCACACCTAAAGAAGCAAATAAGCAGGGTGGGCACCCGCGCTGCAAAAATAAATGCAGCAATGAGGGGTAAGCTCCCTTAATAACAGGGCAATTTAAAATAAAGCGCTTCCCAGGCACTAAGGGAGAAAGAAACCCCAGTTTAACAGAGCAACTGGAGCAAAAGGTTTCCAAGAAGTCCTGGGCATAAAAGATGAAGCACAGCAGCTCCCAGCAAAGGAAAGTCCTTCAGGCATCCAGGGGCTGGGCAGGGCCCAGGGAGGCAAGCCTTCCCCTGAGCCCCAGCAGCAACACACCCCTGGTAGACTCAGGCACCAACAGAGGTGTACAGAACAAGAACATTTTTCATGGGGTCACAGCCCCTTTTATACAGACACTAGCGGCCCATCCCGACGTTGTCCGGGTAAAAAAAGGCTAGGCAGCAATGGTTTTAGTATCATTGTACATTCGTCCCACATGATAAGAGACACATTTTGAAGCAGTGTCCCCAAAAGTCAGTTTTCCGAATAGAGCATATTGAATCCCTTTCAAGGGAAACTGTTAGAGGCAGTTCAAAGGTAGAATGTGCTGTTTTCCCAGCTGTTAGCAAAGTGGCAGCTATTCCAGATGAAGTAACAGCTAGAGCCAAATTCCCAGAAGATCGAACTTTGGCAACTATGAGGTTGATTAGGTAAGTCTTTCCTGTGCCACCGGGGGCGTCTATGAACAATAGTTTGCCTTGCTTCTTTTCAACACTATCAACTATGGCGTTGTAGACGAGTTGTTGATCGGGAACTAAGTTAGGCAAGTGTTGAGCAAGGTAGTTATTTAGCTCTGGAATATGTGTGCGGTAGCGATATTGTGGTATCCAGTTAGGTTAGTTCGGACCGCTGGCGGCAGGCTGAAATCTTGTAAGGACTTCTCGCTTAATAGATACAGTGAGTCTTCAATTTCTATAAATCCTTGGTTTATGATTTCATTGTTGATAGCAGCCCGTGCCGACGTTGTCCGGGTATGAATTGCTGCCAGCCAGTAGTATATTGTTTCGTAGGATTTCGTTTTGATAGCATTTCTTATCTGTGACAGGCCTGTGAAACGCTCCGATTCACAGTGCACTGCTGCTACACTTAAGAGTGCGCGTTCAGTAGTGTGTGAACTCGAGTTTCCCTACTTTATATTTCTTTGCAATATTATATAGCGCAAACTCGACAACATGCCATGAGCATAATTTACATTACAGAAGAACACATTCATTTGTGGTAGGCACGGGGAGACAAAGCGATTTGACATGGAATCACAGGATGTTGAGCTGATGCCGAGATTCGAACGTAGCTCCCCAGCTCTAAAGTTCGCAATTCTAGAACTTGTGGCGGGAGGTGTGTCTAAAAGTGTATGTTGGTGCTAGCCATCAATGAGAGAGACCTGTGCATTTTTCAAATGGGTGGTGAAAAAATATGAGTATGTTGCTGGAGATGTGGGCTGCCGTGCCACCAATGTACTTACCGGGGGAGGGTAAACACAGAGTATTCCGCAACTTTCTTTCCGCATACCATCACTCCGCATACTTTCATTACGAAAGTACCATGACTCCGCAATGCCATTATAACGCATGGCATTACATTTTATATGCTTTTACTACGCATACATTTACAACGAAATTTGTTGTAAATGCATGAATGGTAAAAGCATGTTTTTTTTAATGTTTGGATAAGGTAAGTATGGGTATAGGGGTATATGTTTTGGGGTACTGAGGTATATGTTTTGGGGTTTTTGGGTATTTTAAGGGTTCAGATATAGTTTTGGGTTATGGGGTACAGGGGCAGTTTTAGGGTTTAGGGATAGGTATGGGTTTTGGGGTACAGGGGTATTTTTAGGGTTCAGGGCTAGGTTTGGGTTTTGGGGTACAGGGGTATTTTTAGGGTTCAGGGCTAGTTTTGGGGTAAGGGGTATTTTTAGGGTTCAGGGCTATGTTTGGGTTTTGGGGTACAGGGGTATTTTAAGGGTTCAGATATAGTTTGGGGTTTTGGGGTATAGGGGTATTTTTAGGGTTCAGGGGTATGTTTGGATTTTGGGGTACAGGGGCATTTTTAGAGTTCATGGCTAGGTCTGGGTTTTGGGGTACAGAGGTATTTTAGGGTTCAGGGGTAGGTTTGGGTTTTGGGGTACAAGGGTATTTTTGGGGTTCAGGGCTAGGTTTGGGTTTGGGGGTAGAGGGGTATTTTTAGGGTTCAGGGGTAGGTTTGGGTTTTGGGGTACAGGGGTATTTTAAGGGTTCAGGGCTACGTTTGTGTTTTGGGGTACAGGGGTATTTTTAGGGTTCAGGGGTAGGTTTGGGTTTTGGGGTACAGGGGTATTTTAAGGTTTCAGGGCTAGGTTTGTGTTTTGGGGTACAGGGGTATTTTAGGGTTCAGGGGTAGGTTTGGGTTTTGGTGTACAGTGGTATTTTTAGTGTTCAGGGTTAGGTTTGGGTTTTGGGGCACAGGGGTATTTTAAGGGTTCAGGGGTAGTTTTGAGTTTTGGGGTATAGGGGTATTTTTAGGGTTCAGGGGTAGGTTTGGGTTTTGGGGTACAGGGGTATTTTTAGGGTTCAGGGCTAGGTTTGGGTTTTGGGGTACAGGGGTATTTTTAGGGTTCAGGGCTAGGTTTGGGTTTTGGGGTACAGAGGTATTTTAGGGTTCAGGGGTAGGTTTGGGTTTTGGGGTACAGGGGTATTTTTGGGGTTCAGGGCTAGGTTTGGGTTTTGGGGTACAGGGGTATTTTTAGGGTTCAGAGCTAGGTTTGGGTTTTGGGGTACAGGGGTATTTTAGGGTTCAGGGGTAGGTTTGGGTTTTGGGGTACTGTGATATTTTTAGGGTTCAGGGCTAGGTTTGGGTTTTGGGGTACAGGGGTATTTTTAGGGTTCAGGGGTAGGTTTGGGTTTTGAGGTACAGGGATTTTTATAGGGTTCAGGGCTAGGTTTGGGTTTTGGGGTATAGGGGTATTTTTAGGGTTTAGGGATAGGTTTGGGTTTTGGGGTACAGGGTACAGGGTATATTTATAGGGTTAAGATGGGTTAGTGTTTAAGGGTGTTGGGGTATTTTAAGGAGTAAGGGTGGGTTATGATCATGGGGTGCAGGGGTATTTGAAGGGAGCAGGGTGGGATTAGTACACAATATGAGACATGGCATGAAGGGTGGAACGTACCACACGCCCCCAGTGTTTGTCACGCCCCCAGCACACGCCCCCAGCACACGCCTACAGCACAACGCAGACACGCCCATAAGGGACTACTTTGCTGGCATGGTTCTTTTACCTTTTAAAAGTATATGGTGGGCGCCGGTATAGCCTATGTCCTTCTGCTGCAACTGCCCTTTCCAACGCTGTATTGGGTGTTGCGATTGGTGCTGTGGTTCCTGAGATTACCCGCCTCAAAGGTTTGGGCTCTCTCTTTATATTATTAGTATGGATTTCCTTTGTCTCCAAAGGTGCAGGAAAGGGGCGAACCAGATGCAACTGGTTCTTGAGCACTTTGTTTTGCTATTCACAGGACAGGCCAGGGACATCAGACACACCACAGGGGGTGGAGCCAGCATTGTGGAGGGAAGGCCCAGCCCTATGCAGGCCTCAGGTGCAACTCCTCCCTCCCATCAGCATGCAGATCTCTCCATTCACCACCGGGCAATATTTACAAGGGATTATGTACACCTGACAGGGCCAGATGGACCACTTTCAGGATCATCACAAAGTAAACTTGGTAAAAGTGAACTAAATCATAAACATACAAGTAAAATAGGTCATAAACATACAACCAGTAAACAATGGTAATCACTGCACTTTGCAACAGTCTGTGACATGAAATCCATCATACACAGTATCCCACAAGTCTAACTACATTAGACCCTAACTACCTAAGTAAACATTACACCAGGGGCGTAAATCACACAGGGAAGTATAATCTCCCTAACACAAACCTAAACAGGTAAATCAACCTCCTATGCATAAAGCATATCTAGAGGTATCAAAAGAGGGTGAGCAAAACATACTATACCTCATACATTTCCTAGCACCCAAAAGCATTAGCACATAAATCACAATAGCACATAAATCACATTAGGGCCTGCGCCCTATAAATGGAACAATCCCCCCCCCCCTTGGCAAACTGGCCATCTAAAAAGGGATCTCAAATGCTCAAATGCTCTATGTCCATAGAGTCAGGCTGCCTAGGCAGCGAAAGTCAAGGTTGTGCCACTGCGCCAAAACCTAAACGTTGCAGCTGCCCACTACTTGCTGGGCAGCTGGGAACAATAACATGGGGCCTAAACGCTGCATCTGACACTAAGTGCTGAGCAGCTGTGGAGGCCAAGGTGAGGCGAAGGAGTGCGTCTCACTCTTGAGTCCAAAAGAACACGTCCCCTGAAAGAAATGCCTAAACGGTGCAGCTGCCCACTACTTGCTGGGCAGCTGTAAATCAGCAAAACTGTGGCATGGGCTCTCACTGCCCCTTAGAACAACTTGCCACACGTTGGAGCCCTCTAGGCTCTAGAACAAATAAGGCACACATTGGAGCCCTCTAGGCTCTGAAAACAAATGTGCGCTGGGTTGGAGCCACACGGGGCTCTTAAAATACAAATGCCCTCTGAGGGAGCCATCCGGCTCTCAAAATAACTTTGGCCCTCAGGGGCAGGAACATGGGCCCCTCTGGCCCTCCGAACCCCCACTGGGGCCCTTCAGATAAATGGGGCCATCGTTGGAGCCCTCGGGCTCCGTAAATCGCTAGTAAAACGTTGGGGCGGCCTACTGCCATCCGGGGCTGCCCTAAATGCACCCCTGCCACTGTGCCTCTCTCAGGCACCAACAGAGGTGTACAGAACAAGAACATTTTTCATGGGGTCACAGCCCCTTTTTATACAGACATTTCCTTTGTCTCCAAAGGTGCAGGCAAGGGGCGAACCAGATGCAACTGGTTCTGGAGCACTTTGTTTTGCTCAGCCCCTCTCCCTATTCACAGGATGGGCCAGGGACATCAGGCATTGTGGAGGGAGGCCCAGCCCTATTCAGGTCAACATGCAGATCTCTCCATTCACCACGGGGCAGATCCATCCTGACTCCTGGAGCCAGGCACACTAGCCAGCTCCAGCCAATCACAAGCCAGACAGTCAATTCAGATCCACTGCACAGACATGCCAACTTCTAAAAGTGGCACTTCCCCAATAGACACAATAAATCTGCGCACATCATCGCGCAGCATTTAATCTCACGAGTTCGCACATACCAAACTCGACCCTGCACTCCCCACACATCAGGAACTACCATGGACACACATATCCCCATGCATTCCCATGGGAGGGCAGGCCATTGTCACCACACGCACTCAGAAAGCGCACGCACTTTACACTGGGCTACAGTGCTAAAGTGCGCACAGACCAGAAATCACTATAATTATGTAATATTAAAAGGCAAAAAGTTCAGGGATGAACCTGCCAAAAGGGCCAAGTCCAACACATGCCATGAAGATGTGTCCGAAAAACAGCCGCAGCAGAGCGATGTGTTGTTTTCTGTAGTTCTTTAAGTTCTTCTCTCTTCCAGATCCCAAACAGCAGCAACAACCTCCAGAGGCCCAAAACTGCCGCAGGCACCTCAAGGCAGGTCAGAACCCACAACAGCAGAGTTCAGGAGAGCTGGGGTGTAGTATTTGTGTCCCTGAGATTTCTGAACAGGAGGCCAGCTCACTTCAGGCCCTTGGATTTCTCCTTCAAACAGGGGACACAGCAAAGTCCTTCTCCTTTCCTTGGCAGAAACAACAACTGCAGGTCAACCCCAGACACACAGCAAGGGCAGTACTTCTCCTCAGTCTCCCCAGCTCTTCTCCTTGGCAAAGGTTCCTCTGGAATTCCAGGAATGATCTAAAGTTCAGGGGTTTTAGGTCTAATACTAATACCCCAAAATGTCTTTGTTCTCTTTCTTCAAGGGGCTCTGAGCCCAGTTCAAACCAGTTCTGGGGGCACTCTGCCGGTGCACAACACCATCCTTTGTCAGTGTGGGCCTTGGTCCCAGACACACCACAGGGGGGGCAGAGCCAGCATTGTGGAAGGCAGGCACAGCCCTATTCAGGTACAGGTGCTATTTCTCTCACCACTCCAAATGCAGATCAGGCCTATTCAGCCTAGTGCTGACTCATCCAGACTCCTGGAGCCACTGCACCTCCCCAGCCGCTGTCACTCCAAAGCCAGGCAGTCAATCCACAAACAGGCAGAGCCACACAGGAAGGTTGAACAAGAAAATAGCCGCTCGTAGTCGTGTCAGCGTCCAGAGAACGCGGAGGGAATCACATTGCCTTTGCCAGCCCTGAAGTCGGGACCTTCGAGCACTGAGCCCGTGTGCTCTTCACTTACTTGGATCAATCTGAACTGGAAAACGGAACTCTGCCTGAGCCCGTGTGCTCCATCTCCGGGTTTGCCCAGCAGCTGAGGGAGTCGAGGCAGTCAGCGGGAGCGGGACTGCGAGGCCCAGAGGTGCTTGCGCCTGGTCATCGCGCGCACCTGGTGCCTCTTCCCGCCCCCTCCTCCCTGTCAGCTCTTAACGACTCACGGCCCCCGCTTCGCGGGAGCCGCTCGTAGTCGTGTCAGCGTCCAGAGAACGCGGAGGGAATCACATTGCCTTTGCCAGCCCTGAAGTCGGGACCTTCGAGCACTGAGCCCGTGTGCTCTTCACTTACTTGGATCAATCTGAACTGGAAAACGGAACTCTGCCTGAGCCCTTGTGCTCCATCTCCGGGTTTGCCCAGCAGCTGAGGGAGGCGAGGCAGTCAGCGGGAGCGGGACTGCGAGGCCCAGAGGTGCTTGCTCCTGGTCATCGCACGCACCTGGTGCCTCTTCCGCCCCCTCCTCCCTGTCAGCTCTTAACGACTCGCGGCCCCCGCTTTGCGGGAGCCGCTCGTAGTCGTGTCAGCGTCCAGAGACCGCGGAGGTAATCATATTGCCTTTGCCAGCCCTGAAGTCGGGACCTTCGAGCACTGAGCCCGTGTGCTCTTCACTTACTTGGATCAATCTGAACTGGAAAACGGAACTCTGCCTGAGCCCGTGTGCTCCATCTCCGGGTTTGCCCAGCAGCTGAGGGAGTCGAGGCAGTCAGCGGGAGCGGGACTGCGAGGCCCAGAGGTGCTTGCGCCTGGTCATCGCGCGCACCTGGTGCCTCTTCCTGCCCCCTCCTCCCTGTCAGCTCTTAATGACTCGCGGCCCCCGCTTCGCGGGAGCCGCTCGTAGTCGTGTCAGCGTCCACAGAACGTGGAGGAAATCACATTGCCTTTGCCAGCCCTGAAGTCGGGACCTTCGAGCACTGAGCCCGTGTGCTCTTCACTTACTTGGATCAATCTGAACTGGAAAACGGAACTCTGCCTGAGCCCGTGTGCTCCATCTCCGGGTTTGCCCAGCAGCTGAGGGAGTCGAGGCAGTCAGCGGGAGCGGGACTGCGAGGCCCAGAGGTGCTTGCGCCTGGTCATCGCGCGCACCTGGTGCCTCTTCCCGCCCCCCTCCTCCTCCTACTTAGCCCAGCCTCCAGACGCGTACGCGGGACGCGCGCGGACGGAAGCGCGGGCTAGGCCCGGGCAAAGGGCGGGCTGTTGTGTGGCCGTTAGGTGGCTGAGGGAGGCTGGGCTGGGCCCTATCTCTTTCTCTCCTATTTTGCTTCCCCATAGACCTGAGTTTACTATACATATACCTGTACTGACAGTTTACCTGTGTGTAGCACTGCGTTTGGTATTTTCACCTATTCTGAACTAGTTTTTGTCTTTGTACCATTCTTGGATAGGTTTTTTCTTCTCTCCTATGTCCTCTACCCCTCCCAGGTTCAAAGCTATTTTTAAGGATCTTGTGTTTCCGATTTGATATTCCTGCCAGGTTCCATAGTCGTGTAATCCCCTGCCAATATGGACACTGCTTCACCTAGTACTCCGGGAGGAAACCCTAACAAGGGCACCTTAGATAACTATTTTAAGAAATCGACTTCTGAAATTGACAGGGAAGAAGCCTTAGCTGAGAGAAGGGTGGAGCGCCGTCCTTCCATCGAAGGTTATAAAGCTAGACTCTCTCTGACATCAACCCCGCTTACTATAACATCTTGTTCAGGGGTGGCCCCTATTACTGAGGACTCTTTTGTTACCCAGGGAATTCCTGAACTTTTAAGGGACACTTCTCCTTTACCATCTGTACCTAGGGCTCTAAATAACTCCCTTACTACCGCTCCCCCTTCATCCTGTGATTCTGGTGTAGGCCAGGAAGCCACATCAGCTGCTCTCCACACTGCTAAAAACATCGCCAAAAATCAATCAAGGAAGATAGAGGTCCCGAAAGTCCATGGTCCACCTCCCAATAAGAGAAGGAGGAAGGGGGGTTCTCTCCAAAAGGGCAGAATTAGCCACTCTGAATTCGGTAAGGGGAAAGGGGGGAGTTTAGTTCCTGCCCCTAAACCAATAGTGGACACTAGACCCGAAATTATCTTAGTGACTCCACAAGTAACTTCACCTACAATTGCCACTGCCATTACAAGTGTTAACAACACGGACACTCAGCCAATTGCCCCCACCCTGGAACTTCTTGAGCAAATGCTCAGGACGCTCACTTCTCCTATCTTAGACAGACTACTGGCTATCGAACATCGGCTGGGGAATTTGGAACTGGCTATTCTAAACAAACCGGACAAACAGAAGGCCCCTCCCATTCCTACCCTAGCATTGGCTGCGGTTGGTTTACCCAACACCACAAAACTTACTTCAGCCAAGGCGGCTCATACTGTATCCACTACCACCACAACGGTCTTATTTCCAAAGCCTAATGCTCCCACCAAAATAGTGACCCATAATCCTCAAGGGACCATAACCTCTATTATTCCATCCCGACCAGCCACGCAAGCGGATGGTGCCATCCAGAAGGGTGGTAACAGTTTGGAGCTCTGGGTGAGGTTCTCTACCCTGAGGTGGCGAAGCCTAAGCAAAAGACCCGAACCTCCTCTTGGTATAACTCTGAATGTAGAAAGGCTAAATCTGACCTAATCACCGCAGTTAAAGAAGGTGTTGCTCGGACCAGGGTGGCCGACATGAGGCGCCAGTACAAGGCCACAATGGCCCGTGTGAGGTCAGATTGGGACTGGGATAGATGGCAAGATCTTTCAACAGCCCTAAAAACCAAGGACTCTAGAAGATTTTGGTTATTAGTTAATACTGGCTCAGGAGAACCCAAAGCTGCAGTCGAGCCCAATATTGCAGCATTCTTATGGGAATATAACTTCAGTAATCTGTATGAAGATACCTCAGAGAATACCGATGATGTTGTCGCAGCACTCCTATCCCTCCCTGGAGACATTTTGGAGTTCAGTCTGGGGGAAGTGGCCAGTGCAATAGACGGTCTAGCGTTGGGAAAGGCCCCGGGCCTTGATAAATTACCAGGTGACCTTTTTAGGTCCCAACCAGAGATCTGGGCGCCTTACTTTCAAATCCTTTTTAATTCAATTGCACGTGGAATGGCGATCCCCTGCACTTGGTTGGGGGCAGAGATAGTCCCTATCTTCAAGAAGGGCTGTCCTCTGCTCCCATCCAACTACAGGCCGATCAGCCTCATAGATGTCCCCCAAAAACTTTATTCTCAACTTCTATTGGACCAACTCCTGGACTGGATGGAGGAAAATGAAATCCTAAGCCCCCTCCAGGCTGGCTTCAGGAAGAATACGTCCACCATGGATCAAATCTTCCGCCTCGTCCTCCTGTTTTGGAAATCGGTGAGGATTGAGGGAGGGAGATTGTACATGGTGTTCGTAGACCTGAAGTCAGCATTTGACTTGGTACCACGGAAAAAACTCTGGGAGGTCCTTAAGGAGATGGGAGTTCCCACCCACCTTCTACAGGCTATAATAAGACTCCATGAGGGTAATTCTGCCCAGGTACGATGTGGGAGGGGTGGAGTTCTGTCAAAAAGGTTTCCTGTTTCCAGGGGGGTTAGGCAGGGATGCGTCCTGGCCCCTACACTCTTTTGTCTTTACGTTAATAGTGTTATCACACATTTAGTTGACGTTAGGGACAATGACGCCCCGGTTTTGGCTGGCAGGAGGGTGCCGGCAATTATGTTTGCTGACAACACCCTCCTGCTCTCCAAATCGCCTATGGGAATTCAGCGAATCCTAGATGGATTTGGTCTTTTCTGTAGGCAGTATGGTCTTGAAATCAATACAGGGAAGACCAAATTCATGATTTTCAACCCCTCCCCAAAAACTAGACCCAACCCATCCCTGAATTTCACAGTACTGGAGAGGGTCAAAACATTTCAGTACCTGGGCGTAACCCTGCATGAGAACCTATCCTGGGGACCACAGATCTCAAGCTCGCGAATAAGGCTATCTCAACTGTCCGGGGCTATTTTAAGGGTTACGAACACCTCAACCTACAAACCCATAGCTCCTGCAGTTGAAATGAATAAAACTCAAGCAAAGTCAGCGGCTCTATACGGCAGCGAACTATGGGGTCATCAAGCTGCAAATGAGTTGATGTGTGTGGAAAATAACTTTCTGAGGCGTCTGCTGGCACTCCCAACTGCAACTCCTCTGTTCCCCTTACGCCTAGATTTGGGTCTACCATCTATTAGGGAGGACCTCAAATCTAAACCTTTAAGATTTTGGCACAGACTTTGGTCAACAAATGAGTTAAAACACTACAGGCAAGATCTTGTGCATGTCATGAATTTAAACCATGGTGACAAGATCCCCTGGCTATCCTTTGTTAAGCAAGAACTGCTCCGGCTGGGCTTCAACGAGTTGTGGGAGGCCCCGGAATTAGGCTGTAATAGGGTCCCCCGGAAAAGACTTGTGGAAGCTTACAAGGAACAAAGTCTTGCCTCCCATGTGCTTGCACCCCGCACTGGCATTTTAACCCAACGTTTTATGGAATCCAAAAATTCTTATAAGTTTGAAACCTTCATGGATTTTATATACCCGACTCTGGCAAGGAAGCTATTTATACAGTGGCGGTTTGGCACCCTACCTATTAAATCCTTTACTAGCAAATGGACCGATGGAGGGGACATAATATTCCCTGGCTGTAATTCCTGCGATGAGGAGGAAATCCATGTTCTGTTTTTCTGCCCTTCCTACAAGTCACCCAGGAAATATTGGCTTGTGCCCCTATGTAGGAATATGGGCTTAAGGAACTGTGTAACATCGTTCAGAATACTGAAAACTGATTCCTCCCCTCACATTGTATTCGCAGTTGCAAAATATCTTCTGGCCATGTGGCGCATTAGGTCCAAGTTGCTCAAAGCAAGACCACCATAGGACTGTATGCCCACCCCCCTGTGCCATTGTAATCCTTAGCTTTCGTGGCCACAGTCTCCCAATACATCATGTTTTATCCTTTCACTCAATGCTATGAAATGTTGTTGCTTGTATGTTTTTATGCATTTCATATGCCCAATTTTAAATGCCATCAAATGATTGTATGTTTGTATGTTTTTATGCTTCTTTTATGGCCTAAATGGCCGAAATAAAGAATTTTTGGATTGGATTGGATTGGCTATTTTCAAACACATAATTTAAAAACCATCTTTACTAAAGGATGTGTTATTAAATCCTGAGTTTAGGGATATCAAACTCCATTTTCTAACATCCATATGGGAAGATATGCTTGAAAAATGTTACAAAGCATTCCCCATTTTATCCTATGGGGCAAGCTAGCCTTTCAATAGTGAAAAACTAAATTGGCAGTATTTCACTATCAGGGCATGTTACACACTCCAGTACACCCACTTGCCAGTCCCTCACCTTCCCTTTTTTTACATATAGGACACCCCTATGGTAGGCCCAATGTACCCCTTTGGGCATGGTGCAGTATATGTGAAAGGTAGGACATGTACCACAAATGAACAGAATTCATAATGTGACAGAGGCTCAGGAAAGGTTGTTGAGGAAGAAACTGGCATTGTCTGTGGTGAGAGAATGAATGGGTGCAGGCAATGGTTAATGGACAGAGGAGAAGTAAGCTTCATTCTTCTGTGCACTGTGCTGAGCGCACACACAGTGCCAGTTGTGGCCTGAACTCCGCCCACATGTCCTCTCTCGATCAGCGCTCCTGAGCCGATTCACAAAAGTGAAAGCCCTTTCCAATAGGCATTTCAAGGCATCCTCCATTGCAATGCATGGATGCTCCATTGTCCAGGCATTGCAGTAGACGTGCTGCTGAGGTGGATTATTTTCTTTTTCACCTATGCAATGCCCCAAAGCTCTGCACTTGCATAGTTCTATATGCCACACATGCAGTTCAGTCAACCAGTGATTATGACTGACAGCAACCGAATATGAGGCCACATGCATCATTGTTGCCGTTTGCGATTTCTTAATTGCGAAAATTAAGGAATCCTAATTAAGAAATCGCAAATGGCTATGCACCAAGAAATCGCATTTTTTTTTGCGATTTCTTGAATTTCCTTAATTGCGATTCACAATTTGCGAATCGCAATTAAGGAATCCCTTCCCATTCATTCCTATGGGCCTAGAGGCCCATAGGAATGAATGGGAAGTCATTTTCAATTTGCGATTTGCAATTTGCGAATCGCAAATTGAAAATGCATTTTCAAGGGTGCGGGGGGGTCCAAAGGACCCCCCCCTGCACCCCTGAAATTTAACTTTAAATGCATTTTTCACACACACATGCCCCAAGGGCATGTGTGTGTGTAAAATGAAACTTTCAAAAATGCACTTCTGTGCATTTTTGAAAGTTTTCGCAAATTACCATGAAGGTCAACTTCATGGTAATTTACCTCTCCCTATTTGCGAATTCGCAAATTTAAAATGTTCATGCATTGCATTTAAGAAATCTCAAATTGCGCTTTCTTAAATGCAATCGCAATTTTAGAAATCGCAACGTGATTGCGATTTCTAAAATTGCGAAAAACATGATGCATCCCAATTTTGTCAATTGCATTCGCAAACGGCCGAAAATTGCGATTCGCACTGTTTGCAAATGCAATTGACAATAATGCATGTGCCCGATGGAGTGTCTGACCTTTTGTCACACATTTTGAAAAACTGCCTATAGTGCAGACTTAAAAATATACAGTACAATTAGCTTTTTCTGATTTTCTCTAACCCAGATCTAAAATGTCAGAGTATAACCGGATTTGTATGTTTGTTTGATTTTAAAGACCTGATCATTCTAAATCCACCTTATAAAGTAACCACTGGGACGTGGAGTAGTAGGAGAAGGGTGAATGATGTTTGTAAATCTAAATACAAAATATTTGAAGTGGAAAAGAGAAACCCAAACATATATACTTTTTTATTCTTTGATAATAGTAATTATGAAATGTAGTCATTCCCAGACCCACTCAGTCGCTAATGCAGATCATATGGGCGAAACCATGGCAAAGGGCACGTAGCATCCTCCCTTCTCTGCCAATTAAACAGAATATATTAATTCAAATGTTTCTCCTTCAACACTGAGAACAGCAGAGATGACACATGAGGACCGTGTTGCAGTTATTATATTGAACTTAATTGTTTCAGGGCTACGGAATGAGGCAAGAGAACACATTCTTCATGTCCATGTGCCATAATGCAACTAATTATGTCTGGCATGATGAGCGATACATGAATTCTCTCACATTGCTAAGACTGTTTCATTTTTTGTAAATCTGCTGTGTGTGAGAGTGCTTATGCCTGTGCTGCGAATGACTAGTGGCGCACCAGCAGGAGATGCATTAGGTGTCTGCTTCGTGCTTCCGATTTTAGCAGATACAACTTAGGGGCTAGTAGGAACACTTTGGAGGTAGTGGCACAGCTGAGCATAGATATAGACGAAAGACTGTGGTGGCTTCTCTTATTGATTACTTATGTGGTGATAATGCTGGACTCCCCTCTGTTCCAATAATGACAGAAAGCTGTAAACTGAAATTCCCTTATTCTCTGAACGCCATCAGAAAGTGAACAAATGTATATTTCTTGTGGTCATCACAGAAGATAATATTCCATGCAATCATGGCTTCCACCCTGAGGATAGTAGAATCCATTAGAGTTCATGAATGCAGTGTTACAGTATCACATGTCACTTTAGCTCCAGTACAAGATGTGGAAGGGCATGTGTGTAAATGGTATCAACGCACCCTCCATGCCAATGCATGGATGCTCCAAATGCTATGCATTGCAATGGGCAGAGTCCATACATTGCCACAGAAGCACTGCTTAAGGGTACTGATTCCTTAAATTAAATGTTACACCAAATAATCTCTATTAGGCCGATGCGTAATTTTTATCAGGCAAGTGTCATCTTGGGAGTAATCTAGCATTGACACCGTGGGGCAGATTTATGATGCCTTTGCGCCGCAATTGCGTCACTTTATTTGACGCAACTGCGGCGCAAACAATGCGCCCTATTTACAACGTGACGCTTCTAGGAGATGCGTCACGTTGTAAAGCCCTGCGCCATAAGGAGGAGTTCCTGCGCAGGGGGGGGCAGGGGTTCCTGCGCAGGAACGCCTCCTGAAAATGGCTGAGTGAAATCTATGAGATTTCACTCAGTCACTTTCAGGCCAATGCTGCGTCAAAACCCTGCGCCTGCTTGAAGCAGGCGTAGGTCTTGATGCAGCATTGTGTAGATCGGGGCACCCCCGAGCCTTGCTGGAGCTGCACCGCGCTTGCGACGCAACTCCAGCAATGCGCCACATTTCCAGCACAGATGCGTCACGCATCTGTGCCGTTTTTGCACCATGGTGCGCCACATTATAAATGCGGCGCACCATGGGTGGCGGAGCTGTGGCGCACTGTAGCGCACGTTAACTGGCGCATCCCTGGGGATGCGCCAGTTAACATAAATCTGCCCCCAAATATATAAGTGTTTTCCCTATGCTTACGCCAGCTGTGTAACTTTCTCTCATTCGAAAGATGGTTCAACCACAAATGTCTTCTGGGAACTGCGCAGTTGGAGGTGATTATATCAATTGCCCCTTTTTTCTGTGTAGATCCAATAGCTCGGGAGAGAGGTAGCTGTTTCTTGGCAAGACCCAAAACAAGTTTCTTTGTACTCACTTCAAATGATGCATCGACTGGCAGATGAGTTGCCTATATATATACTATACGTCACTCTGTACTTACTTTTAGTCATATTTAATCCCATTTATGTACCGGACATTAGACTTGGCAAAGTCGCACTCTTTTTTACCAGAGATGGCATCAGAGCTGAAAAGATCATCCATTTTTTTTAAAAAAAGCGTGAGGGCTGCCACAAAAATAGCTCATGTCTAAGATGAAGACCTCGTGAAGCAATATATCTGCCGAACGTCAGTAGAACTACGAAAATTATCACGGTATTACTGGTAATTTGAAGTATATATGGGGATGTATTTACAAGCACCCTGCGCCGCCCGTATGTCACTGTTTCCCAAGTTAAAAGTGGCGCACGGGTTGCGCAAGTACCTGTTTTTTGACAGTTGCTTGCGCTTGAAAGTTGGCCATGAACAGCAGTGTTGGGGGAAGATAATATAGCTGAATTGTGTCTTCATGTGGGGGGAGTGCACACAAAACACTGATTTTTCACTTGTTCTTCGAATTTCAGATTTTACAGACGCCTGACATTTTAAAAAGCTGTTTTGCGCCATAGACTGTCCCTGGAGGTTCGCTCGTTGTGTTGGAAACGGGGTTTGCAAAGCGGTCTTTAAAGGTACAATTTAAAAACTTGATTTTTCGGCATTTTTAAAAGCAGCCACACAATCACGCTTTGTGCAGTATTACGTTTTGTGAATACATGTATAGCATTTCCATAATTATGAATTGGTGGCACTGTTTTACCCAGATGCTTTTCATTGAATTGCTTATAACTTATGAATTACCATGCAAGTGTTATTGTGAGACAAAGATACAAACATTCATTCCAGAAAGACCACGAGTAAACTTTCGTTCATTTTTCACAATTCAGGACATTTTATCAAATCCTTTATACTGATCAGCCCATTAAGAGCCAGTGTCGTAGCTGGGAGGCATAGCGGAGAGGGGCGGTCTGCCCCAGCAGCACTGTTTTTGTGGGCAGCGGAGGTGAGCAGGTCGTATCTGTCTACTACCACCGCCCCCGCCCCCCAAGAGCAAGTCATTCATCGGCCGCCACCCAACCTCCCCGCTCTTACCTGCACCGGGGGCAAACTCCATCGCAGGTGGCAGTACGTTTAATTGTGCCACTATTAAGAGTCCCCTATTTTATAATGGTGGTAGTATTCTATTCTGTGATGTGTAAGGAGGCCTCTTGTTATGAAGAGGCTGTTGCTTTTAAACGTGGTTGTAACCATAGATACTGCCATAATGTAATATTTTCTATGGAAAATAATGTTGTGTGGCAGAGTAGGTGAGAGAATTGTTGGAACGTATGTTAGGCTGCAATCGATCAATTGATTGATTCATTGATGTTAGACTGCCAACTAATTCAAGGGCAAAAGTGGATTTGACTTATCAAGGCTGGATCATTTGATCCGAAAATATTTGGTGACAAATGTGATCCAAGATGTTATGTTATTGTAAACAAACACCCAAAGCACTATGTTGAATTGTTATGGATATCACAAATCACCTGGGAGAATATCCATGGACTTGGGTAGATGTGTGGTCAGGGCCGGACTGGGAACCAAAACCGGCCCTGGCAAAGTGCTCAGGGCCAACCCCCCGGGTTGCCGCCAAGCTCTTTGCCAGGGCCGGTTTTCGGCCGATTTTGTTACAGGGCCGATTTTGCAGCCCTGTAACAAAAATCGGCCCCCAGAGGCCCAAAACCGGCCCCCACCTGTGCGGCGCACCGGGGGATTGCCTGGTGCCCACTACGGCCAGTCTGGGCCTGTGTGTGGTCCACAAGGTGTTTATACGAAGAGCCCGGTCTTCAGATTCTTTCAGAACTCAAGAAGTGAGAAGGCAGCTCTGATGTCTTGAGGGTAGTTGTTCTATGTTTTGGGTGTGATGCAGGAGAATGAGTGACCTCCAGTTTTGCTTTTACGGATGTGGAGAATGTGTGCAAGTGAGTGAGGCAGAGCAGAGCGTAGTTGTTTGATGGGTTGGTAAAAGTGTATGCAGCTGTTTAGGTATTATGGTATTGTGTTGTGCAGGGCTACGTATGTATGCATGAGAAGTTTAAATTGGCTGCACTTATGAATGTGAATCAGGGAAAGGCAAACTCTATGCACACACATCTAATATCCAAGTAAACGTAAATAGTTTTGACATGCAATAAGAATTACAAGCAAAGCAGCAGAAAAACAATAGTTTCCAGAATAGACTATGTAGTCTTCAATTCTTTGATTTTCATGTACTCTACAGCCACCAGCCGACACGTGTTTCATCACTTGCGCGAATCTTCAGGGCTCACGAATTGACTGCGTGTATGTCGAAGGTCGCTCTGCCGGTGATACTTCTGACCCGGTGGGGCCCTTGACCAGATCAAGTAAGAAAGTAGAGACGGACACTGCCGTAAAAAGTATAATTTGACAGGAATCCCAGGAGCTCTTTCAGTAAACCAGTGGTGGAGCGGATAACCCCATTTACCGTCAAGATCAGTAAATCGAAGCAGAGGGAAGAGAAGAGAGAGTAAATCGCTCTCAATCCCTTTTTTTCCTCGTGCGTTCAGTTACGGTTCAGGTCCACAACCAGGAACAAGGTGACCCGGGACCTCCACTAACGGCACGCACATTGAGTAACGCAGTCAATTCGGGAGCCCTGAAGATTCGCGCAAGCGATGAAACGCGTGTCAGCTGGCGGCTGTAGAGTACATGAAAATTAAAGAATTGAAGACTACATTGTCTATTCTGGAAACTATTGTTTTTCTGCTGCTTTACTTGTAATTCTTATTGCATGTCAAAACTATTTATGTTTACTTGGATATTAGATGTGTGTGCATAGGGTTTGCTGTTCCCTGAATCCTTGTATTTTACCAGCTTGCTGGTTTAACCTATGAGTGATTACTAGGTTTTTCCACTCACCCGGTTGCACCACCTTATTTTTCTCTTGTGCATCTATAATTGGCAGTGCGGCCACAGCTCCGCTGACACTAAACACCTTCCTGCATTAGCTTATGAATGGGAAGGCAGGGAAGCTTCTTGAGGTGCAGAGTGATGTGGGTGCAGCATTGGAGGTTGAGTATGAGACTTGAAGTGGTGTTCTGGATGGTCTGGAGTCTGTGTCGGAGTTGCTTTGTGATTCCAGCATAAAGAGTGTTGCCTAGTACTGCCTGCTGTGATGATTGCTTGCATCCATCTGGTGTTCTGAGGCAACTATTTCAAGATCTTTCATAGCATGCCTAGGATGTGGAAACAGGTGTTCCACACTGTGTTGACTTGAGCCATCATGTTGAGCTTTTTGTCTAGGATGATCCTTAGATTTTATGAGTGGTCTGTGGGTCTTGATCCTAGCTCTGACGGTCACCAGGTGGAGTCCCATGGGGAGGTCTTTTTGCCAAAAGACCAGTACTTCCTTCTTGTCAGAGTTGAGCTGCAGGCCGGAGGTTCACATCCAGTCAGCAACCGTGGTCATGCACTTGGTGAAGTTGGCCCTAGTGGTGGTTCTCTTATCTGTGTTATCAGTCAGGGAGAGGATGAGTTGAGTGTCACTCGGCGTAGGAGATGATGGTGATGTCTTGTGATCGGATAATGTTGGCGAGCAGTGCCATGTATATGTTGAAAAGGGTGGGGCTGATGGACGATCCCTGCTGGACTCCACATAACAGTTTTTGATCTCTGATGTAAAGGGTGGCAGCCTGACCCTTGGATTCTTCCAATGAGGAAGGAACGGATCCATTTGAGAGAAGACCCTTGTATGCCAATCGTGAAGAGTCTTCTGATGAGGGTGTTACGTGAGACAGTGTTGAAGATCACTGAGAGGTCGTGCAGGATGATGGCCGCTATTTCTCGTCAGTGCAGAATGATTTGAAGTTGTTGGTGGCCACGATGAGTGCTGTTTCGGTGTTGTGGTTCTTTCTGAATCCTAATTGAATGTTGTCTAGAAGATGGTGAAGTTCCAGGTGACTTGTGATTTGCTTGCTGATGGCCTTCTAAGTCACTTTGGCTGAATAGGGAAGCAAGGAGATGTTGCCCAGTAGATTCCAGTCAACTGTGGACTTCTTGAGAAGGGCGTTGATTTCTGCAAGTTTACAATTGCCTGGAAAAGTGGCGGATGTAATGGTGGTGTTGATGATGTGTATCAGGGTTGTGCTGATTGGTGATGTTTCTGGGTTGTAGATGTACTAGGTGTATGGTTCCATTGGGGCCCCTGAGTGGATGGTTCGCATGATTGGTGTCTCATTTCTGGTGAGGGTTGTCCATTCAGTCAGGTGGCTGTCTTGGTTGGTGAGGGGTAGGTTTGCAACAAGTTATCTGGGGTTGGGTTGGTGTGTGAAGTTGATGTAGATATTTTTGATTTTGCTGTGGTAGAAGTTGAATAGGTTGTCACAGAATTGTTGGGAGGCTGCGATGTTGTTGACAGCGCTAAGGGCGAGGTGAAATCCTTAACGATTGTGAAGAGATCTTTATAGCTGTTGGAGCTTCCTTTGATGTGGTCGCTTAGTGATTTTTATTTGGTGTCCCTTATTTCCTGGTGATAGCGTCTGAGTGCAGCCTTATAGGTAGGTCTGTCTGTTGTGACGTATTTTGAAGGTCCTCTGTGTACCATCTGCCCTGCTTGTTTGATCTACTGTGCTTGTTGGGTTTGATGGGTGCCATGGAGTCCACACAGTTCTAGTTTTTAAAGTTGATGATGTCCTTGTCAAAGTTGTCTGTGGGGTTAGGATGGCTCATGCTGAGGGTGCTCAGTCAGTCTACTTCTGTGATTTTACCCCGGCTGCAGCTTGGAATGATGTACCCGGGAAAGAAGTTGACTTGAAATGTGTTGATTTGAAAGTGAATGATAGAGTTGTCAGTCTCTGTGAGTGGTGTGGTGGTGTATTTGATGCTGTTGCTTGTGGTGAAGATTGGGCTTAGTGTGTGTCCTGAGGTATGTGTTGGTCTGGGACAAGCTGGGTGAGTCTGATTTTTTCCAAGCTTTCGATGAGTTCTGTAGAGCAGGGTTCATTTCTGTCTTTCAGGTGAAAGTTGAGGTCACTGAGGAGAATGAAGGCTCTAAAGTCAATGGTGAGTGGATTGACAAAGTTGCTGACGAGATTGGAAAAGGTGGTTCATGGACCGGGTGGCGGGTAGGTAAGGGTTCTGTTCACTGTGAAGTTTTCATAGATTTTCAGCTTGAAGTGCAGATGTTCCATGAATGGCATGGCGTTCTCTGTAGATTATGTGCATTTGATGAATTCCTCGTAGATTATATACTGGGATTATCCTGGCGATGTGAAGAGCGGCTGAGGAGTTGAGCCAGGTCTCTGTGTTGAAGAGGATGTCTGGTGCATCGCTACTCAGCAGGTTCCATATTTAGATTGTGTGTTTCCTGAGTGATTGTTTATAGAGAAGGGTTCACTGACACAACATCGATGTCATAAATATTGATGTAAAAAATATAGACTACAAAAATATCGACTTTTATAATTGAACAGCTAAGAACAAAAATATTGTTGTAAAAAATATAGATGTATAAAATATCAACTTATATAAAATAAAATAATATATATTAAAATTAATTTTAACAAAATACAATTAAGTTAATATACATTTTAATTAAATACAACAAATAAACTTAATAAAAAAATAAACACACAAACCTAATTATTTATGCATATATATTTACTATAAAACGATTCATAAACTATTATTTTTAATGTATGTTAAAAGTTTAATATTATATAAAAAATAAAAATATATATCAATAATTTTAAATAAAAAACGTAATTCTATAACAAATTTAAACTTTAAACTATTAAAAAATATTTAATCTTAAATTTCACTATAAAATCAGTGCAACAGTAGGGAAAGTGTTGGATAGTGGAGGGGTAAAAATAACTATTCCCACTCTTCTGAGTGCAAGGGTAGGATAAGTGTTGGATAGAGGAGGGAATCCATTTATTATTCCAACTCCAGAGAGTGCAACAGTAAGGAAAGTTTTGGATAGGGGAGGGGTAAAACGTACTATTCCTGCTCCAGTGAGTGCAACAGTAGAGTAAGTGCTGGATAGCGGAGTAATTAAATTTACAATTTTAACTCAAGTGAGTGCAACAGTAAGGAAAGTGTTGGATAGGAGAGGGGTAGAAATTACTATTCCCACTCCAGTGAGTGCAACAGTAGGGAAAGTGTTGGATAGCGGAGGGGCAAAAATTACTATTCACACTCCAACAACAAAACATATAAAAAAAAATATACATATGAAATAAATATTAAAAAAACTAAAAATCAAATATATTAATTATATAAAAAGAAAACATATTAAAATATTAATCACATCTAACACATGCCTACAAATATTATATAAAATAAAATACATACATTTAAAGCAAAAAAAGCTTGTCAACTAGAAATATTTAAAAAACGAAAACATTAATTAATACATAAACGTATTTATTTTGTTTCCTACCCTATAACACCTCACCAATAACAACACATTTCAACATTAAAAAAATACTTCCATAATTACCATAATTAATAATCCATTCAAAAAATATTATTGATAAGAAAGAACTAATAAACATTAGTTAACTACACACACTTTAACACTATAATGTCCACAACACAATTAAACAATAAAATAATAAAACACAATTAAAACGTATTTGTAAATTACAAACTATAACTATTAACAACTAATTATAAAGTAAATAAAATATAGTTAATACACACCCTTTACCCTTTTAACAATACAAACAACACACAAAAAATTTACAATTACTAAAAATAAATATCAAATAATCAACATTAATTAACAACTATATATTAATTATTAAATACAAATTACCTCCTTTAATATCAATTAAAAAAGAATTATTAATAAAAATAAACTACTTTGCATTCTTTACTCCTATAAACCCCAAAACTCACACCTAAAATTAATCACACAATCCACCAAGTAATTATTTATAAATAATTAACAACCAATTATTAATTCATCAATTAAAAATAAATGACTTCCCACCCTTTACACCTATAAACACCAAAACACACACCTAACATTAATTACACAATAACCATAATTAATTATCAATGAATTATTTAAAATGAGCAACCAATCATTAATTCATCAATTAAAAATAAATTACTTCCTTCCCTTTACACATATAAACACCAAAACACACACCTAAAATTAATTACACTATTACCATAACAAATTACCAATTAAATAATTATGATTAATTAACGACCAATTATTAATTAAAGATTAATTAATTACTTTTAACACTATAACATTTCAATTACATAAATATTCATATATAAAAAACCCATTAATTTAATATAAATAAATTATTTCTCACCCTATTCCCATATAAACCCACAACCTGCTACGGAAATCAAAATGCAAAATTCAAATAAAAAAATAATTAATAACTCCTACAAATGTAACACATATATTAAAAATATTAACAATTCTTATACAAAAAAAACATACATCACATACATTTAAAATATATTCTAAAATATATAACATTAATTAAAAAATCGATATTTTTAACAACTGTATTTTTACAAACAATATTAAACACTTTGAAATTTTTAAAATCGATATTACTTACCTTAAGTCGACATTCTTGACCACGATATTCTTGCTGTCAATATTTCTGACCATTAAGAGAATGGGGTGACCCAAAAAGTCAAAAGACCTGGGTAATAAATGTTATTCAAAAACAATAGTCTAAGACTATTATTTTTACTCAAGACAAATAAATCAAGTGATTATTTAAACCTTCTCTTAGTTGTGGGACATGTCCAACAGATCAGCCCAATTCATTCAATGATTGTTTATATACATAAAATCAGAACATATGAACAGGTGGTACTACGGGACGTAGACAAAATTCTAGCAGAAAGACGCTACGTGGGGGCAACTACCCGAGGATTGGGGACACGCCCACGAGGAACATGGCGGCGGGCTGAGAGCCGGTCGCGGCAGCTCCGTGGTGCCTGGATGACCGAAAGATGACTGAAAAGACGATTTCAGTTTGGAAGCGAGAGGTCGCTTGTCTCCCCGCGTTGCGGTGAGTGATAGATGCGCTTTCCCCTTCGTACACGCTGACAGCTAATCTAAGCCGGCCTCTTTGTTTCTCTCTCTCCGAGGTGCCGGCTGACTCAGGAGGAGCTGCAGGCGGTGCTAGGACCCGTCGGACCCGCCGGCACTTCTGTAGCAGGCTGGATTGGGTTGTTGTGGTTTGTAGCGGTTTGCGAGGAGTCGTCTCTCCAGGACGGAGACGGAGGCGTTTTGCTGGGTCTGTAGGCCCCTTAGACGAAGGAAAAGAGGCACGCAGATAAACGTTTTTTAACTCTTCAAGTTTAACACTCCAGCAAAGACGGAGAGGAGTAACCAGCGGTAAGGAGACATACAGGGGGAGGCTTTCATAGAAGATTTTGAAAGAAGCAGTAGCTCTGGTGCACTTCCTCCACTCTCTCCATGACGTAAAAGAAGCAGAAGAAAGAGAGTAAGAGTGAGGGTGTAACAGAGGAATAGAGTGTGGGATACAGAAAACCTGCAGACTGTCTTTTTTTTTTTTTTTTTTTTTTTTTTTTTTTTTTTTTTAGAGGTTGTAGCTGGCTAGGCCTGGCAAATGCCTGGTTAAAGCTAGTTAAAGTTAGTCAGCCCAAAAGTTTTGGACTAGTGCACGGTTACACGGTTACACTCAGCGCATACTCATACTTATATCTATGCTGGAAGAACGCCGGAAATATCTATGGGGCAGGTTTCGTTCTGCACTGTTTAAAATTAAACTTGGAAGCTTAGTGACACAATCACCTCAACATTATCTTATTAAAACAGACTTCGAAAAAAAAAAACCTCACTCTCTAATCACAAAGGGCGGAGATAGGGGAAGTAGAGCGGAAGTGGCTCGTGGACTTACTATTGCAAGGGGGGGTTGTATGGATCAAACGCAGCCTGGTTCCTTGGAGTATTTTAAGACCACTGAAGTCACCGAGGTTACTGAAAATTTAGCCCAAGAGTCAGTTCTCCCGAAAGCCCCTGAGTTAGGTGGGCTAGAATCAACAGAGGCAGTATCACTTAAGACCATTGAGCGAGCCAATGCGGAGATAAGCTCTACTTCGGTAAAACAGGGTCACAGTCTTCCAGTAAGAAGAAACAGGTATCAGCTTAGATCCAGGGCTGGATTAAAAGAGAAGGAGGCCTTGCAATTTGAAGAGAGGGAGAGACCTATGCCATTAACTCCCTGCAAAGGCAAGAAGAAAAAGGCTATTTCTGTTAAAAAGTACAAAGGTGTATCACATGAGGGCCAAGTCGTAAAAAGCACTCCATCCCTAAAATCTTTCTTTAAGGTCCTGGATCAGGCTAAGCGCTCCGTAGTGCAGCCGGAGGGCAATCTTAGCACTACTCCTTTAACAAACAGATATAGGGCCCTAGAAAACCTAGACACTATGGAAAACGCAGACGAGGCTGAAAGTGCTACAGGAAACTTGGGTTACTCAACTAAAGACCCTATATCAGACTCTACATCAGACTCTATTAATGCCCCTATAATAGATAAAACTCGAGGAAATCAAGATACCAGACCCAAGAGTCACGCTGCAACAGTTATACTTACACAGCGCAGTTCTAAGGAGACAGAAGAAGGGACTAGGAAATTACATGCGAGAAAAGACAACCATTCAGACTCAAGCGAGCAGGAAAGTGATCGCCTAGGGGATCTTTTTCGATCCCTGAGAGGCGACATGATGTCGAAATTTGAGATATCGGAAGCCAATCAAAAAACAATACAGGACAGATTCGACATGCTAGAATCTAAGCTAGAGGAGGTCACTCTGCGTACAGGGAGACTTGAATCTGAGACTGCTGCACTGGACAAAACTGTGCATGAAAACAAAAAGGATATAGAACATCTCAAAGCCCAGAACAGATTATTGGTTATGGACATTGAAAGGATGGAGACACATGCTAGGAGGAATAATTTAAGGATTTTGAAAATACCTGAAGGGGAAGAATTGGAGGATTTAAAGGGATTTGTTTGTAAACTCTTGAGAGATGGCGTTTTAAATGATCGCCCAGATATAAACTTGGAGGAAGAAATCCAGAGGGTGCACAGAGATCCCTACAAGAGGCGTACAGACAGGAAAACTCCCAGGAAAATACTTATAAATTTTCAGACATACAGTGTAAAAGAGCTTATCCTAGGACGATCCCTCACGAGAACAGACTTACGGTATAACTCCAGTCCCTATCTTATAAGGTCGGACATTGGTGCAAAAACCGCGCAAAGACAATGGGAGCTGGGCACTAGAATGCCGGATTTAAGGTCAGTGGGAGCACATGTCCAGATGAGATTTCCAGCTATGCTTAGGATCATGTGGAAAAACAAGTCATATAGCTTTACACAGCCAGAAGAGGTTGATAATCTTTTAGACCGAATAAGAAATGAGCAGGAGGAACAGGAGCAGGAATAGGCCCGGATAGATAAGCTGAGTAATTAAATAAAAGTAATAAATAAAAAGAAGGATATAAGAAAAGAAGAAAGGGGGAGGGGAGAATAAGAAAAAGGGAAGAAAGAAAAAGATGGAAAAGAAAGAAAAAAAAAAAAAAAAAAAAAAGGGGAAAAAAAAAAAATATATAAAGGAAGAATGTAATAAATGGAAGGAAAAAAAAAAAAAAAATCATAAATAAAGAGAGGACAAAAAAAAAAAAAAAAAAAAAAAAACTTTAAAGGAAAGGAAAAAAAAAAAAAAAAAAATTTTTTTTTTTTTTTTTTTTTTGATAAAATATAAAAGGAGAAATGGTGGTGGGAGAATCTGCAAAAGAAAAAAGGGAAAGAAAAAGGAAAGGAAAGAGAAAGGGAAAAAAAAAAAAAAAGGGGATTGTTTGAGTTGGCTGAACGATGAATAGGGGGACTGAAGGTTTAGTAGCAATTTAATTGGTTTCATAAAGTAAATGAATGTATAAGTAAGCTGTATGATTGAAAAGGGGGACATGAGGATCTATTTGTAATTTTACATGTCTCACTCGAATACAGTAATACAGTAAATCGGTCAAGGGCACCACATAGGAGCACCGAAAGGCGAAGTCATCGCCAGGTATGTTGGGGGGGTTCCTCAGGGGGGGGTTCAGTGGGCGGGGGGACTCGGGGGGGGAAAAATAAAAAAATCCTCATATATAAATAATTGTTTGATGTATAAAAAAATAGATGGGTGCGTGAGTACACTAGAACTATGACTAATACATATAAGCTTAAGGTCCTGTCATGGAATATCAATGGTATTGGGGAAAGAATAAAACAGAATAGAATTTGTGAATTCTTGAGAAACTCGGAAGCCCAAATTATAATGCTTCAAGAAACACATTTGGAGGCAACAATTTGTGATTCTCTTTTTAAAAAGAGTAGGTGGGTTCAGGATATAATTAGCTCCAGGCAGGTAGGCGTTACCAGGGGTGTTTCCATTATAATTCGATCTAACAGCGGGATAAGTTTGAGAAGTTTTGAGACGGACCAATCAGGGAGGTGGCTAGTTGCACAAGTATACATTCATACTACCCCTTATACATTTGCAGTGTATTATGGTCCTAATGAGGATAATCCTGCTCCGCTTTCCAAATTAGAACTAGCTTTATTTACGACAACTGGTCCACTAATTCTTGGCGGGGATTTTAATCTGGTCTTTGACCAAAAATTAGACAGAACCTCAAAGGCTAAATACCATGCTCCCTTAAAATCACTCGCTATCCTGCATGCTTTAATGAATGACTTCATTCTAGTGGATGTATGGAGAAAAAAGTACAAATTTCAACCAGGTTTTACTTTTTATAGTAAAAAATATAAGAATTATTCCAGAATAGACCATTTTTTGGTCGATCAACACCTTCTCAAAGACATTAGTTATCTCTCTTTCACGCCCTCTGGACTATCGGACCACGCTGTACTAGAACTAGAAATTAAACTGAATATAACTTCACCAAAACCAAGGTGGACTCTGGAAAGATCTTTTTTATTGGATAACCAGATAAAAGCAGCTGTTAAAGATAACACATCAGAATTTTTCTTAATTAATTCAGGATCCTCCTCTCCTCAGATAGTATGGGAAACCTATAAGGCTTATTTGAGGGGTGTTTTAAGTTCTTTAATGTACCATAAGAGAAAAAGTATAAAAATAAAAAGAAAGGAAGACCTAGCAACTATAACTAGAAAAGATATTGAACTACAAAATGCAATAATAACAAACTCCAGAGAAATACATGCGTTAGAGAAGGAACTTGTTGACTTGCAGCTTAAGTTAAAAATTTCAGACGAAAGAATTCTTAAAGAAAAATGGGAGTCCAGTAGATTAAAAATTTTTGAGTATGGAGAGAAGTGTGGAGCACTCCTTGCTTGGAAAGCTAGAGAAGAGAGAACGAGAAACAACATAAAAGCGTTGGTACTTACACAGTCAGGTAATCTGATAGAAACAGATGCAGAAATAAGAGAAGAAGCTAGGTCCTTTATGAGAAGTCTCTACACGGAAGATAAAGATCCCACAGGGATGGACTTAGAATCCTGGTTGAATATAAAACATCTGCCGCAAATGTCCGAATCAGAAAAAACATACTTGGAATCTGAGATAACAGATGGGGAAATTCTAAATCAGTTGAAGAAAATGAAAAAGGGGAAAGCTGTAGGCTCAGATGGGTTGCCAGTAGAGATTTATTTGGACAACAAAGATCAATTAATAACTCCATTAAGAGAACTTTTCAACTTTTTATTGATCCAAGGCCACTCTACACCTTCTTCGTGGGGAGAAGCTATCATAACGCTTATACCCAAGCCTAATAAAGATCCAAAAAAAATAGAGTCCTACAGACCTATTTCATTACTGAACTCGGATATGAAGATTTACTCAGGAATCTTAGCCACCAGATTATCAAAGGTTATAAAATCCATAATCCACCCTGACCAGAGAGGCTTTATCCCTGGGAGACAGTTAAACGAACTAACGTTCCAAGCTATAGGGGCTATAGATTATTCTATTGCTAAAAACCTCCCATTAGCGCTGGTGGCCATAGATGCGGCTAAGGCCTTCGATCAGGTCAATTGGAACTATCTCTGGGCCACAATGGCGGCTTTCGGGTTCCCTAAAATCTTCACAGAGGCAGTTAGATCCCTATACCACTGCCCTAAGGCTAAGGTTTTAGTCAATGGAATCTTATCAGAGTGGTTTGACATATCTCGAGGCACTAGGCAGGGTTGTCCTCTGTCCCCCCTATTGTTTGATGTTTATATGGAGCCTTTTGTTTGTGGGATTAGAGAGGACAATATTATTCAACCATTCCAGCTTGGAAATCTGCCGTTGAAGGTGGCGTTGTACGCCGATGACCTCCTTTTATATACCTCTGATCACACGGCAGCAATCCCAAGGTTATTTTTCTTATCTGAGGAATTTGGGAAACTGTCCGGGTACCAGATTAATAAAGAAAAAACAGAAATTATGGGGTGGAATAACAACACACACATAGTAGGTGCAAAACAGAATATGAGATACCTGGGAATTCACCTAACTCAATCTTTAAACGATACCACTTCACTCAGTTGGCAAAAGGTGGTTAAAGATATTAATAAAACTTTAACAAGATGGGGGAGCCTGCCTTTAAACATATACGGACGGGTCAACCTTATCAAGATGACAATTCTTCCCAAACTGACCTTTTTATTCAACTGCATTCCCCTTACATTTTCACTAAAAGACATTAATATTTTACAGGGCAAAATCGGATCCTTTATATGGGCTTGCAAGTCAACAAGAATTGCATGGAAGAAATTGAGGAGGGGTTTAAAAATAGGAGGGCTTGCCCTCCCTGACATTTTGTCATACTGTCATGCATTTCACTTTAAAAATTTTAGGCTTCTTGCAAATAAGCTGGATGCATCATCACAGGGCCGCCTATTTCAAGCATTGTTAACTGATTTATCCTATGACCATGATTACTTTATTTTTAAGTTTGGAGACCAGAAATTCTTTAAAAAAATTCGCTTTAAAATTTTACAGACTGCGCTAAAAAATTGGGGGTTCATGAGGAAGACATTTAATATCCCTTATTATCACACACACTCCCCAATATGGGACTCTCCTGGTACACCTCAATGCCTCCAGGATCAATTATCTCAACCCCTAATAACAGCGGGCTTCAAAATATGGGGGGATCTCTGGGCAGACTCGGGCCTAATGAGCTGGAATACGTTGGCACAGCTAACGGAGGGACAGCTGACTAGGTTTAAATATTACCAGCTGTCCGCTTGGTGGTCCAGTCAAAGCATGCAAAGCGAGGAAGATACAGATATTCTGGATGCAATTGGTAGAAGGGGGAAATGGGCAAAAGAGTTATCTTTCTGGTACAATTCAATTGTTAAAGAAAAGGAGAGTGAACTACACTCGGAGATAATAAAGCTATGGGGAAACTGTATAGCAGAGCCCCCTGACGAAGTTTGTAAGGCATGGTTAGACTCTTTTTCCCTTTTACAGTGGTTAATTAAACCCGCCAATTTAAGGCGTAATCACTTGTTTACGGCTCACAGAGTTTATTGGACTCCGGCCAAATTACATAAGATAACACGAAACAACTATTATTGTCCTCGTTGTAATCAGAACGCCGCTGATGATATCCACATCTTTCTAGAGTGTCCAGCCATTCAAAACTTCTGGAGAGCGATAACTGATTTTTTGGGAGATGTACTTTCAATAACTATTACATGCTCTCGTAGATTAGTCTTCTTTGGTTTTCTGAAAGAATATAATATTAAGAATCTGGATACTCAATTCATCTTTTACACAATAGTTATCGCAAGGAGACAAATCTGTATGGAGTGGAAGTCAGCGGCTCCTCCTAGATTCGCAGTGTGTTTGAAGTACCTAATGGAAGTGTGTAAAATGGATCAGGCTGGTCGCAGTGAGAGCCTGGAAAATGTCTGGTCTAAACTGATGGTCTGGATAGACAAATGAGCAGTCCTGTGATTATGCCAGAGGTTGTGTCGGTCCTGTCCTCCACCAGGCCTAGGGCGTCCAAAATAGGTCTGGAGGAGTAGGATAAGGAAAGCAGCCTACCTCTGGGAACCCCTGTTTGCTATGATACTGTTCTCCATGGTGGACCCGTAAGAAAAACAACAGTATAAGAGGCAACAGCGAGACCCATCTAGAGCATACATATTCTGGTGGCATATATGAGGACAAAAAAAAAAAAAAAAAAAAAAAAAAAAAGAAAGACGCTACGTCACGTACAACATCTCTAAATCAGAGAGAGAAGCTCTGGGTACTTTGAAAAACAACAGTAATATTGTGATAAAACCCGCAGACAAGGTTGGTGCCATTGTTGTCCAGAGCTTTGATAAATACAAGAATGAAATATTGTCCCAATTATCGGTGGTAGGAAACTATACCCTTTTAAAATCTGACCCCACAAAAAGAATCAGTACATCAATCAATAGAATCACTGCAGAAGCACATAAGGATGGTATAATTACCAAACAAGAATTTGAATTCTTGAACAATAAGAACCCACGCATGCCAACAATTTACACGCTGCCAAAAGTTCACAAACGGATGGAAGACCCCCCTGGAAGACCCATTATTTCAGGGTGCGGTTCTTTGTTGGAGCCTCTCTGTAAATATATAGATATATTTTTAAAACCTATTGCTATATCTACTCCAACATACTTAAGAGACACAATGAATGTGATCCAGTTAGTGGATGGGTGCATATATGACCCTGCAACAAGTATATTGGCCACTATGGATATTATGGCTCTTTATACAAATATTCCGCAGCAAGCGGCACTAGCGTGTATCAAGAATGTATTGAATGAGAGGCCCACACCACATCAAGTTCCGACAGAATTTATTATTCAACTACTCCCATTGGTGAGGACACAAAATGTCTTTATGTTTTTGGGCCAATTCTATATCCAGACAAAAGGTGTAGCGATGGGGGCAAGCTTTGCCCCCAATCTAGCTATAATATATATGAGTGAGTTTGAACATCGGTATGTCCTCAATGTGCAAAATCTATATCATGATCATATTGCCCTATGGGCATGCTACATCGATGATGTGCTGCTAATTTGGCAAGGAAGCAGTGAGCAACTGACGGAATTCCATAAGGGGCTTAACACCTGCTCAGATGACATTCAGTTCACCTTGGAATATAATAGGGTCTCAATTAGCTTCCTGGATATCCAGATTAAATCGGATGAAGGTAAGCTGTACACCACCCTGTAACGGAAGAGCAGTGAGCGGAACACTCTATTAAGGTATACGAGTCATCATCCCCGCAACCTCAGAGATAATTTGCCATTTGGCCAATTCCTGAGATTGCGGAGGAACTGCACCAAAAAGGAAGACTACTTTGACGAGTCCTCCTTGCTCATTGTGAGGCTCCATGAACGAGGTTATCCAATGCGGCTCCTAAAAAAAGCTCGCAAGAGGGCATGGCATAACCATCGCAAAAATGTATTGGTCTCAAACCCAAAAAAGCAAGGTGAAGATCGCCTTGCGTGTGTCACTACCTTCAATACTAAGAGTAGTTCGATAAAAAAATCTATCAATCACCATTGGCATCTGGTGAGTGAGGAACTAGGGGGTGCACCTCCCCCATTGCATGCATTCCGTAAGGGAATGAATGTGAGGGACCATTTGGTTCGATCACTCTTACCTACAAATCGAGTTTTGGGGCAGACAACACTTTGGGATCTCCCCCCCATTAAGGGACATACGAAATATGGCTCATGCCGTGCATGCCCTTTAACAAATGAGTGTACCATATTTAGCTATAACAACAAAACACATACTCTGAACACAACATAGCAACTGCAATACCACAGGGGTCATTTATGCCATCTTATGCCCTTGTGGTTTCCTGTATGTGGGTCAAACGACACAAAGAGTTAAATGTAGAATTCTTCAGCATTGCAGTCGGATTAGATGCAAAACACCGGGAGCACCCCTGTTGGAACATTTCACCACTTTCGGACATGACTGTAACAGCCTTAGATGGTGGGTGATAGAGAAAGTGACCGCTCATGTACGTGGTGGTGATTTTGGAAATATACTAAATCTAGGAGAATGCAAGTGGATATACTCACTTAATACAGTGAATCAAGGATTAAACGAGCAGGAGGAAATAAACAGACAGGTGTCTCTCCTGAAAGTTTAGTAGTGCAAATGTGAGGTCTTATTCAATGATCTGAAACACTAAGGGCCAGATGTAGGTAATTTCCATTTACCGATTGGAAAATACCGGCTCATACCGAATCGGTATTCCCCAATCGGTAAATGGTATGTAGCTAAAAAATCGGTAAAAGTTACCGACTCGGTATGACTCGGTAAGCCAAATCGTTAATTACCGATTCGGAATTGACCAAGTCGGTAAAATCCGAGTCGGTGAAACCCAATCAAACCCATGGGCCACATTGCCCATAGGAATGAATGGGAATCACTGAATCGGAACATTCCGACTCGGATTTCACCGACTCGGAACTTACCGAAATGGTAAATACCGATGTGGGAGTTTGAAAGATGCCATGTGAGCCTCTCAACCAATCAGGGAGAGCCTACACACCCCACAGCCAAGGCCCTGTGAATCCAACCAATGAGAGAGAGGCACCCCACCCCAGTACCTCGGAGTGGCCACACCCATGCAGGTGGAAACCAACTGAACAATCAAATCTGCAGAGGAGAGAGGAGCACAGCATCCACAGGCAAGCAGACTGAGAGAATGGAGGCAAAGGAAGGACAGAAGGAAGCTGCTGAGAGGCAAAGGAAGCAGAGGTTCAGCCCAGAGGAACTACAGGTGGCTGTGGATGAGATTGTCAGCCACTACAGCCAAATATTTGGGAGGCAGTCTCTGCATGTTGCAGAGACTGTGAAGCGTAACATCTGGCTGGCAATTCAGGGCAAAGTGAATGCCATAGGAGTCACCCACCGGGACATTGAGGACATCAAGAAACGGTGGTATGACCTGCGTATAGTCACCAAGAAGAAGATAGCAGGACAGAAAAAGGATACTGGTTTGACAGGAGGTGGCAGGGCCAAAGCCCCGAAACTCACACCAATTTAGGAGCAAGTTGCATCCACCATGCAGTCTGAATGCATCCACGGGATTGGAGACCTGGATAGCAGAGCGAAATCATCCAAAAAACAAGGTAAGAGGCATGTACCCACATGCACCCCCACCTATCCCAACCCTGCACCCCACTGTGTACACACATGACATAGCAGGAGAGGTCAGAAATTATTGCTGCAATGCATCATGGTAGACGTAGTCATGTACACACAGAAGCTAAGTACACCACACTTGACTCAGCAAGGCATGCCACACACATCCCCAAACAAGCAATGTGGACTGTGCAAAGGTGTGCAGACCATTTAATTAAGAAAAACACACAGTCAAAATACAGCATTGACACTATGTCAATTTCAATCCACAGGAGAGTCGTCACGCAACGCCGAGGGAGGAGAGGGCAGCACCATCTAAAAGAGGGGAGAAAGAAAAAAGGAAAAATCGTCACAGCGCAGGAGAAGGTGGAGACGACCCTACCCAGGACCGTCATCACCAGACCCACCCACTACACCAATCCCAATGTCCCCTCTGTTGTTTGGGTCTCCAGACCTCACAAACACGCCCATGCCGGGAGGGGAAAGTAGCCAGGCAGAGCCCCCACAGAGGATTCTGCAGACCTCTGATTCAGAGGATGAGGAGGATGTCCCCCAGAAGAGTGCGCCAGTGCCTGACAGGCCAAGACCAACTCTGTCTGCAGGCTCAGCGCGCACTACTGTCCTTGGCAGGAGGGCACGTGATGGTGGGGAGGGCCAGGATGGTTAGAGCATGTTCTGTGGGCTGGAGGGCACGATGGTGAAGGTGCAACGGCAGCAGGCCAAATCGCTGCAAGCCATGCAGCGGCAGGTGCGCGGTTTGACCGCAACAATGTCCAACATGGACAAGGTTATTACCCAAATGGCTACTAGCATGGACCTGATAGCACAGGGGATCACTGACATTTCTACCTACATGGGGGTCCTCTCCGACAAGCTAGATAGGGAACATCTCCAGCGTGCCAGGGAACGGCAGTACATGCGCGACCAGACCAAGGCCATGAACAGGTTAGCTGCCAACACAGCTCTCCTCTGCAGACGCTCCATCTCAATGCAGGAGGCAATAGAGCACTGCTGCACTGACTTAACCCGGGGCATGGGTAGGGTAACCTCTGCAATGGAGCAGATGTTGACATCAAACCTAGGCAATGCTGGTGACACGGGTGTGGAGGAGACTGAGGGGTCAACCAGCAGAAGTGGCTCCAGTACACCTGTGCAGGAGGTGCGCAGGAGCGGCAGGCACAGCCATGGTGAGTCAAGCACCATCAGGGAACCTGAAGGACAGGCAGCTAAGTCCCGCAAGAATTGAACTATGAAGGGAACTGACTCTACTGCACACAGTGACAGCAACTGAGTATGAGCAGCTAGCGACAATGACGTACAGTCATGTGACCATCATGAAGTAGTGAAGAATAAACTACTCATGTCCAGAAGTATACCTGTGTGTGTGTCATACTTTACCTAGAAATAGCGTTGTGTGATTTCAGTCCGTCTCAATCTGCCATCTACTGCGGCTGGACCTGTTGCCTGGGGTTCTGCATGTTCTTGGTCCTCATCTATGTTCTCACAATGTGTCAACTCCACCTCTGTGCCTTCCTTGGTAGCAAGATTGTGCAATACTTCACAGGTCACTATAATTTTGCAACACAGGAGGGGGGTGTACCGTCACGCACCTCCACTTTTGTGGAGGCAACGGAACCTGCTTTTCAGGAGTCCAAAGGTCCTCTTCACAACATTGCGGGTGGACCTGTGAGCAACATTGTATCGCCTTTCTGCTCTGTTGGTTGGGTTCAGGTACGGTGTGAGCACAAAGGAACGCAGGGCATATGCACTATCACCTGGGAGAAAACAAGGGGTACATGGGTTTCATACACATTCCACATGGTGCTAAAATACATTTATGGGTGTGTGCTACATATTTACCTAGCAGATAACCATCTCCAAAATCGCCATTCTGTAGCCATCTGTATATTTCACTGTTCTGAAATATGTAGGAGTCGTGCGTGCTCCCTGGAAATTTTGCTACTATGTCGGTGATGATGTTCCCTGCATTGCATATCACCTGCACGTTGATGGAGTGCGTAGACTTACGGTTTCTGTATATGTGTTCCGTTGCTGCAGGTTGGCATAGGGGAATGTGGGTGCCATCAATGCAGCCTATCACATGCGTGAAGTGAGCCAGTCCATAGAAGTCAGTTTTAGTATTGGCAAGTTCCGCAGGTGTGTCAGGGAACTGTATGTAGTCTCCCATTCTCTGAGTCATGACATCCAGGAACTTCCGGAAGAAACGGGACAGACAGCTCTGGGATACTCCTCCTACTGCAGCTATCACACTCTGGTAGCTCCCAGAGGCAAGCAGGTGTATGCTGCACAGCACCTGGACATGGGGAGGGATGGCGTGGGCCCTGGGTGTTGGATGATCCAGGTATGGGTGGAGGTCCCTTATTAGATCCATGATGGTATTGGGGTGCAGCCTGTACCTCTGGAGTATCTCAGGCTCAGTCAATTGGAACAGAGTGATCCTCTGCCTGTACACCAGCTCCTCCCTTTGCCACACCCTCAGTCCTGCAGCCTGTAGCCTTCGCCTCCTCGCTATCACATAGAGTGCAGCCATTTTGACTGGAGGGTTGCATTTTGGGAGCCTTTTTATAGCATCCACATGGTTACCACCACCTTTCAGTCCATGGTAAATTCCGACTCAGAAATACCGATTTTGGATGAATTCGGTATTTTTTCCCTTTCCTACATCTCGATGGGCATGTTTTCCTATTAATTATTTCCCGATTCGGTGTATACCGAGTCGGTATTTATCCGATCGGTGAATACCGATTCGGTAAATATGTACTCGGTTATTTCCGAGTCGGAATTTTACCGATTGATATTTACCGATTCGTTTTTTTTTGGCACCTACATCTCATTCTAGCAATACCGCTCGGTAACGGCCAATTCTACCGATTTTGGGCCGTTACCGGCCGGTATTGGCCGACCTACATCTGGCCCCGAGAACGTACTGCTGGGACAAGATATGACACACGATTTTTGGGCTGTCAATGATTAGATATAAACATGTATGTCTGAGTGTGTCTTTCTTTGTCACGACCCTGTGAACTTTGTGTTCCTCATGAATTTTGTGTTCTTTAAATATTTGATGTGAATATACAAATTACCAATGATGGTGGCTACCTGATGTATATACACAAATGTTCCCCAAATTTTTTTTGACGCATAGGATTGTCAACAAATTTAAGATTGAAAACTGTGTAATTATTTGTAATGTATTTTGATGGCTCGACAAGTAAGGATAATGATCTACTCAAAATAATTCCTCCGTAAACTGTATCTGTAATACACCATCGTCGATCTGGTTCCCAATCCAAAATGGCTGACACGCTACCCCGAATGAAATGGTCTTTACCCCTTTTCTTTCTAAATAATTATGGCCGTGTATTTCCACGATGTCCTTGAATTATTGTACAATTGGCTTATGTAATACTGATCACAAGCCCCTGTTGCCTTTGAATCTCGGGAATGAGTCTCCGCTTCCCGGCAAGCTTTGGGATACAGTCCATTTTCTATACCCATGGCTGACCGAACGGGAAGACACACTCGGAACTGAACGCCGAGCGTTTGTGACCTGCTTAGGACTAACTTGGTGAGTGCGGTTGATATTTATATCAACTTTACAACTTTGATCCCCTTAGATATGCCGCCTGTAGTGACAAAACTTTGTTGTACCTTCAGGGAGTCGTTGTGCACTGGAAGTCGAAGGGCTGATTTTATCTTACCCTAGCAAACTGCGGCATAATCCTCCAGCCGGTCGATTAAATGGGCTGACTGGCCATTACATAACGGGTAAGATTTACTCAGAAACCGTTATATGTATATTAAGTGCTAATGCACTTTCTTTGGATTAAAACAACATTGGTTCTTTCTTGTAAATAGGACCAATTTAATCTCTATGAGAATCGAGGAAGCAGAGACCTTGAGCCTGCAACATCTGGTTGAGTAAATAAATCAGGCCCGCCTTATGAAAAAGGTAATGACATGTACATATCAGGCTGAAGTAGTGAATGTGAATTATTGTAGGATCGGTCAAATGACCACCTTGTTATGTCTTTAGGTATTAATTTCCTAATCCTTGGAACAAGAGTGAAGATATTACCACCTTGTCCTCCACTACCATTGGGTAAGCCATTTTCCCTATCATGGTGCACTGCGATACTTTAATGATCGCTAAAGTAATGCAACAGCTTGACACGTATACTCACTTTGTTTCAGGGCTTGTGCTACTCTTCTGGCTGCCCACATTTGTAGTCCTGATGAAGACTCGCATGGCCACGGTTTAATTTGTCTTAAGGCCTCAAGACGAGTCGAAACGTCGACGCTGCAGAATTTCTGTCCTGGATGGTGTTACACACTTTATAGTGCAATACAAATTTGGAAGCAATGTCTCCATCAAATTGTGTTTAGAATCTATACTACACGCCAGGCCATTTAGAAATTGTCTATTGTGCGAATTTACTGCATGTATTTATAAAATTGTAAATCTTACTCTATGCTCTTTTTCTACTTTTCTATTAAGCACTCTACATTTCAATTTTCTGCACATTCCTCTTTGGGCAACCAAAACTTTTTATATATTGAGATAGCCATGAATGCAATGAATTAAAAATTGCCCTGAATCTATAATTATTGCTGTTGCTTTTTTGTTTTTGTGTATATAAACAATAATTGAATGAATTGGGCTGATCTGTTGGACATGTCCCACAACTAAGAGAAGGTTTAAATAATCACTTGATTTATTTGTCTTGAGTAAAAATAATAGTCTGAGACCATTGTCAATATTTCTGAATCACAATATTTATGACTCAATATTGGTGCAACTTGATTTTTAAAACTCAATATTATGTCTGAACACCTTAGAGAAGCATGCATGCGAGTGCGGGTTGACCTGTGAGTTTGCTATTGCCTATGTTGTGGGGTGGAGGTGTAGTCATTATTGGTGCTTCTGTGTTGGGTGGGGTTGTTGAGGGCGTAATTAATATTTGTGCGGGAGATGAGGGTGGGTGGCTGCTGGAGAACCAGCAGGGGCTGTAGGTAAAAGCTCCCACCTTGGTGTGAGGCATGGCACGGCAGCAGTTGGAGAAATGGCGCCCATGGTCTAGCGTCCTTAGGAGTGCTGCTAAGTATCGGTGGTTGAGCCAACCAGCGTTCCTGGTGCTGGGCGCAGTCCAGGCACATATAGGCACAGATTGGATCACCTTTAGCATGCCAGTGGTGCGTCCACTGCACTTCTGTAGTGCAGGCCATTAAGTAGATCCTGGAAGGGGAGGAGTGCAGGGTGCCGAGACGTCATTTCCTGTGCTCATGGATGACGGAAAATGAATTCATCTTGCTTGGCTTCTTCTTTTAAGGATGAGTTTGGTGGGAAAACGAGTAATGTCCCTTCCTGTCCAGATTGATGATTGGAAATTCAGTGATGCAACTTCCTGTGTAGGTGAATGATAGGAGTTCCAGTGATGTCACTTCCTTTGCTGATGGGTGATGATGATGATTAATAGGATTTTATGTTTTTTGTATGTGTCCCTATTTACCCTTGAGTTAGTGAAAGATGGTTGACTAGTTTGTATCAAATATTCATTGTCTGGTATTGTTTTTACAACTTTGCGACAACAGGCTTATTTTTCCACATAATATATCTTGGACTCCTAGGCATGAAAATAATTTTGTGTGCGATGCCAAGCATTTTTATATTTCATTTATATTAGAAGGGCAGTCTGGTTATTTTCAGAATATTTACCACGCTTTGTAGCCTATTCCATAAGATAAACGGCCAAAATATGTGTTTTACAGTGTGGCCAGCTTGTTGCTTTGGTTGCACAAACCATTATTTGTATTCTATGATTTCCTCAGAACTAGGAATAATTAGTTACTTTATGATTGTTCACACAGTTTAAATTGTTTTCCATGAGATGCGAGTTATATCGAATATATCCGTTTAGTACGCATGCTTTACATCACATGCCATTACAACACGGTGGTTACAGCGACTGCGTTGTTACAATGCAAACCATTACATCGCAAGTCTCTTTAACTACTTGCTGTAGGAGGCACGCTGGACTTTGGAATACTATAATTTACTATTTCTACTCCAGTTTGTGCAACAGCAGGGAAGGTGTTGGATTGTAAATCCAACTTCTTCTGCCCCATACAGCAAGTCGTTATAACGACTTGCGATGTAATGGTTAACACTGTAACAACGCGGTCGTTGTAACAACCATGTTTTAATGGCATGCGGTGTAAAGCATGCGATTTTAAGGCTGTTCCTCATTATATCAAATGAAATTTGACACACTACCTTATTGCCTATCAATAGATACCACCTTGTTAATACTAATAGCATGCATTTTCTTGTTTAAATAGTAATTAAAAGGTTGTCCACAGGAGCATAACATAAGCCCCTGCTGCACGAAAAGGCCCACAACTTCAGGTGGTCCCCAGTCAGTCCAAGGCCAATGAATGTCTGTGAGATTTGCGAGACTCATAGGTCCCTCATCACATTCAGCAGGAGGCTCCGTCATTTTCCGTTACACCACTTGTTGTTCATTGGAACTATTCTCCATTTAGTGATGTCTAGCTCATAATAGATAGAGTTTTGCCCATTATTATTCAAACTAGTAATGTGAATGCCACTCCAGATATTAGAAGGGACTCACTAAGCCATCTTGCGGGTTTTGGGTAGTGCAACAAATATCTGTGGCGCATGCTCTAGCAACATTAGGGACAACTCAAAAAAATCAGCTCACTAGGAATGTAGCAAGCCATTCAGCTTGACCATTGTTTATCATTGGTTTTTAGGTATAGTTTTGTGGTGATAAAAGGGTTCTTGCATGCAAACATGTCATGTTCACGTCCTGTTTTCAATATTTCATAAGGTTAGACTAGGCTCAGAAAGGACTAGAAGTAATCCACTGCAATAGAGTTCCTCCTTTCCCCATACATAGGCCCTCTCCCACTCACATCTTTACATAAACACATCGCAAGTGTTTGCGTCGGACCCTGTTTGAGAGATGTGGGGGTCACAAGCAGTGCTTTATTTGTGCCGGTGCTTTCCGGTGCTTAGCACCGGCACTTAATTGACAAGGCCGGGTCTACGCATCTCCCCCATGTCTCATTGATGTTTCCACTTCCTTAAAATTGTATTTACTGTAAAGACCAGAATATTGTACTCAGCGTCAGCGTGTCAATCATCATCATGCAGGTCACAGTCAGGAGCGCTGGAGCGGACGGTTAACGATGACTGTGTGTTACTGTTGCGGGCGGAGCGGCTGTGTGTGAGATCATGTCTACTAGTACTAGCACATGACTTCTCTTCTTCCTAATTAGCTCCCTGCCGCCCACCACACACGGTGCCGTCTGTGTCCAAGAGATAAATTATTGGTGGCGCGAGTGCACTGGTGATCATCATGGCGGCCGCAGCACTTCTTCTTGGTTACTTCTTAAATTCTTAATTCACACAACCACAGTGAGTGGGCCGTGCACGTGAACTGCAGTGCACAGTATACAGAGTTGTTGACTAGTCGCTGTGAGTGTGCGTGCGTGGCGCACCTTGTCATGCTCGTTGCTTGAAGCTGGTGGGCGGGCGCAGGCCGCAGGACCAGTACACGGGGGGCAGCACAGTACTTGTCTGTCTGACAGTTCGAACAACACCCACTGATTTATTAGGGTGCCAGGGGCGGGCTGGAGGTTCTGACTGTTCTGATAGGGGGTAGGGGCAGGGGCTTTAGGTGCCGCTGTACGCGCATCGCGTGCAGATTTTGCCAAATGACCACGCGCGCCCCCGCCGCCACGCCCCAGCATAACCACCGTCCGCAACCCACTGCTCACCAGCTCAGGGGACAGTGTCTGGTCACGGTGGTTCAGGTTCTGGTAGCATTGTTGGGTACTAGACCGGTAGCAAAAAAACTAAGCAAAGCAAACAGCAGCAGCAGCGCACCAGGCCGGCCTCCTAAAATCAGTTATTCACTGAGCCGCATGCCCACCCACCACGAGTAACGGTAAGAGATTACAATAACAGTGAGTTTAGTTAAGTGAGGTGAGCTGGCTAAGCGGCTAAGCCAACTGCAGTACTAACTACTTGTCATTCCAGTACTGAATCGTGCAAAAACCAAAGCTGTATTTTTGTAGTGTCATCCTACTTGACTGAGGCGGGGGCAGGTCTGGTTGTAAGATCACAGGAGTGGAGGGAGGAGGGAGGGGGGTGAAGAGGCAGCTCCATCCATAGTCCATTCTGATTAGAATAGGACGGTGAATCTGATCCGATGCAAATGCTGCAAACTGGGTTCTCAGGTTGCAGATAATACCTACGCCGAAAGCCGGCCTACTATGTCCACTCCACACATCAGAACTAGTGAGTGTAAAACTGTTTGTGCACCGCGCAAAAGTTGCCCTGCCCAAAAGAATGGCCCTCTTTCACGGTGGCTTTTGTAATTAAATGGAACAGCAGCTGCAGATAATACCTAAGCCGGCCTGCTATGCCCAGGCAGCAGAACAAGAGTAAGCCAGAACTGGGTTGCAGCCTGACACCTGCGAATAATCCAAACAGTGCCATGATGAAGTGTGGATGAATGGTGCAGCAGAGCATGGTTACAGGATAGAGGCTGAGCCAGTGCGGGTGTTGAAAGTTGGGCACACCGGAGGTAGAAGTGGGCTGCAGCCTCCTTGGCAGCATTTTCAGCCCTGGCACTTCATTTTTTACAAATTAAGCACTGGTCACAAGGCATGCATGGGTTACTGTGGACCAGCCCTGGTTGTTGATGTTAGTTGCCTGAGATGTCCAGGGGTCTGTCCTACGGTGTCTGCTCAAACAGGGTCAAGTACATCACTTCCTGCATTTGACTCTCAAGGTAGCATGACTGAACGGTCAAAAGCTTCAATTGGAGGTAGTAAGAGGGATAGAAACAGTACAAAAAAAGCCAAACAATAGATAGAGGGTAAAAACAGAAAGCCCAAAATAGTTGTTTATCGGAACACTATGCAGAGCTGGGCAATATATTTACTGCAATTATAATTGGATCAATGGAAATACACTGTCTTGAAGTCAACTTCCCAGCAGAGAAGCCTTTATGCAGTGCCCATCTGAAGGGTCCTCCTTTTGCTCTACATCTTCCCTGGTAGGAACTTGCTTTGATACTTTCAGGGGGCTGGTGGTGTAATTACCTTGATGCTTGCATTGCGGGTTTCTGACAGTGCTAGATGACACAAGAATTCCTCGTTCTGTGCATTCCTCGCTGTGCAGAATGAGGAACTCCTGTGCGGCACGGCATTTTGACCCTATTTCGGTTTTTTAGGTCTCGCCTTTTCCATTGGAAAATGGCGAGAATTCAAGTGCTCCATCGACTAGTCAAACCACTGCAGTTTCGACTGCAGTTTCTTCACAGTGCATGTGA
The DNA here is from genome assembly GCF_964263255.1 of Lissotriton vulgaris. Classification (NCBI taxonomy): domain Eukaryota; kingdom Metazoa; phylum Chordata; class Amphibia; order Caudata; family Salamandridae; genus Lissotriton; species Lissotriton vulgaris. Next base: position 442,826,925 of record NC_141689.1, on the reverse strand, counting down.
AAAGCGGGAGAATCACGTGAGCACAAGCCTCTCGTGAACGAGCCCAGCCAGCCCAGCCTCCCTCACACAGCTTCTCCCAGCCATATGGTCGTTCGAGTTGCCCACCCCCTCCCTCTCCAGCGCCTGCCTTCCGTGACTCGCATTAATTATTCATGGCCGGCCGTACTTTCAGTTTCCCTGCCTGTAATCAGCCTCAATTTACAACCTTCCTACGAAATGTCTTCATTCTGCTTCACACCCTCATCGCCAGCTCTCCCCTCTCGGCCCCCTCCCCTGCCCGCCGACATCACTATTGTCAGCTTGCGGTGTCATCAACATGAAACGTGAGATTAGTATCTAACGGGTTCGCGTTTAAACAATCACTGGTATAGTTTGACATCTGAGACTATCATTGAAATCGACAAAAAAAGCAGTGAAGCATCATTTCTGCAAAACCCACAGAGGAAATCGCAGCAGCCTTGAGGGCTTTACATCACTTTGATCACGGGTGATTCAGAAGACGTCAGACTGGCTCACGCGTCCACCAAGAAGACGCTGAACATATCAAAACACCCATGTCTGGCAGCGCTCCAAGTCCAGCTAACACTGAACACACGCCCCAGCATCCTTGCCTGGAAGGCCGCAACACAGGCCGGCTGTAGGCTTCTTGAATCCACGCCCATCAGAAGCGCCAATTACGGCTCTTTTCCAAGCATGCCTCACCTTCGCCAGGAGCTCTGGAATGTATCGTCATTAGCAGCCAAGTTTGATCGGCCTCGCTCCCCTTAACAAGGTTAACCTTGAAGATTTACGAGGATGCACATTCCATGTATCAGCAGCCATAACATGGTTTGGCACCAGCAGAGAAAAAAACTCCCAAAATGAACTGGCAAACTACAGAGGCAAGCATCTCCCTATGCACAAGCACCCGTGTGCTGGCCCGTCATAGTCCTAGTTCTGAATCGTAGGGATCATTATTGAAATCATAAACTTTGAATTATTCCTTGCTGCCTGCATGGAATCCGGAACACCTCTTTCAATATATATTAACAGTCAAGGAAAAGACACTGAAGAATGTTCATCACTGAAAGTAATTTTCCATATAGTCTCAGTGAAGTCGGTCAGATGTATTTTCCTCATGAATGCTTTAGGAGAATTATTTTCTCCTCCCCCCATTCCCAGCCAGCTTCCCCCAGGCCGTAGCAGCACTCCTCCCACACCTTTGAAGTGAAGCTTAGCTTCACTTCAAAGGCCCCTGCTGCTTCACACCCTCATCGCCAGCTCTCCCCTCTCGGGCCCCCTCCCCTGCCCGCCGTGTCGCAATTCTCCTCCCCCCTCCCCTTCTCAGCCTTCCCTCCGTCTTGTTTAAATAGGAGCGCTTTACATGAGGCACCGGCTGCACTACAGACGGACAAATTCGTTTTTTTCGGCATGTCAAGATTCATTGATTTGCCCAGAATGACAGGGTTATTAATCAGGTATTCTAGCGCCTGCTCCTGGGAATATTGCAACGCTAAGAAAGTTGCACACGTATACCAGTCTTAGGCAATAGTCTATAGTGTGCGCACGGTGTGTACATTTGGCAATCTATTTGCTAATCAGACACTACATCTTCAAAGGCATGGAATATAATACAAGATCATATTCTTGATTTTACCCTATTGCTGCCTTCCCCTATCACGTGCCGCTGAGCACATATGATCAGGCAGCAACATGCCTTTCTTTTCCTTCATTGACGGATGACTCGTTTTCTATTTATTTGACAACACAAGGGTAGAAGGGGGTCAACATGCAATCCCCGGTACAGGGTTCTATGCGCTAGGTAGTGTGAGCACACTCCTGGTCAGCTCTCTACTCCAGATGGAATTTTAAAAAAATAGACGTCTCAGAGCAAAAGCAGGGATATTTCCATCTCTGCCCCAGCCACTCTCTTGACCCCAGCACAATGACTGTGGGCAACTCAGACCATTCTTAACAGTCACCTGGCCCTGCCCATATGCCCCACCCATGTAGCGGTTGCCCAAGTCCTTTGCCCAGTCAAGTCTTGACCTAAGGCCAGCCTTGAGTTCGCTCGTCGGCACGACCGGTAGAGACGTGTGTCCACTAAGCAACTTCCAGAGGGTCCAATAAGAACCGGGCTGACTTCGCTGTTCATACTACTGAAGTCATGGTAGTCAACAGCATCGATTGGGGTAGACATGCCAGGGCTAAGTCAAGCTACATCACTATTGTCAGCTTGCGGTGTCATCAACATGAAACGTGAATAGGATTATAATTTCTGCCAACAGAATCTCTCATAATAATAATATTACTGTTAATAATAAGGATTATGGATGCTCTAACTCTCTTCCAGGATATGGAAGTTACTACGTGGCTTTCTCCAATCACAGGCCAGCTACAGACACACCCTTTCAAGGTCTACCATTGTATCCTTCTCTAACAGCGTGGCACCTCCCTCTAGGTGCCTACGTCACTTTCCTTCTTGTGCTGGGATTGGTGCCATCTACATTCGCAGGTGACATCACCTGGCACAGTGACGTCTGACTGCCCCCAAGGGACAGAGAGAACAGGTTACACACAAAAATGATATCGTGAGTTTTAACAAATCAGCGGCTACCTGCCCACCTCGCCACATGGCCGTTTCTAGCATTATCACATATGTAGTGTGGACGGCAAAAATGCGTGGCACACCCTTCACGAGAGCGGCACGCCTTTCATTACTAGCGAAAAATCAGAGGCAACATTAACAACGAGGGGCATCTTCCTCAACATCTCCCTATGCACAAGCACCCGTGTGCTGGCCCGTCATAGTCCTAGTTCTGAATCGTAGGGATCATTATTGAAATCATCAACTTTGAATTATTCCTTGCTGCCTGCATGGAATCCCGAACACCTCTTTCAATATATATTAACAGTCAAGGAAAAGACACTGAAGAATGTTCATCACTGAAAGTAATTTTCCATATAGTCTCAGTGAAGTCGGTCAGAGATGTATTTTCCTCATGAATGCTGTAGGAGAATTATTGAAACAGTCTAATGTAGACTTTAAATGCCCAACACTCTGTCATGGAAAAAAGGCTGTATGTTAACAAAAAAAACAGCATGAAGAGGAAAAGCAGCCTGATAGACTACCACTAACGAGATTAACAAGCACTGGCGTTGCCAATAGGTCTCGCAGTAGGAAAGTTGGAGCTATTACAATTGCAAATAACAATGCCTTTTAGTTTTGTTTTCATTTGAAAAACATAAAGGGCTTTGTCATTTACAAAACCAATAGCTCCAACTTTCCTACTGCGAGACCTATTGGCAACGCCAGTGCTTGTTTATTTTCAATCTGAGCAGGAGGATCTACATTTAGCAGAAATGGCTGGAATTCGCTGAAGCTTTGTGTCCACATATTGCAGAATAAAAAAAGACAAGGTTTTTCCCACCTCTAGCGATAACACAGTGACAGACCCAACAGGGGTGACTGTAGCTGATACTCATTTTGAGCACGGATGGCTACAGCAGCCAGGTGTCGGAAGTAAAGCACGGAGAATGCTTCCTAGGACATCACAACAGAACATGTTTAGCTGAAGACTCGAACTTGACACTAGGAAGAATTTCCATCCAAGATTTTACGACTTCACTCACACATGCATGGACTCCACGATGAAGCTGGCCACAAGATGTGGATGAGGGTTTGATACCCTTTCGTTAGGGTTTGATTTACTGTGGACAACAATCTTGCTACTTGGTATTGTAAACCAAGCAGATATCTGATCCTATAGTTGATATTGCTCTTGTGTTCAGTCACTGAATAGGGAGGATTGTTGTTTCACCATTTGTTTCCTTGTTATTTTATTTTATTTCAATATTTCATATTCACCTATGGCGCTGACGTTTCATGCTTCTCTGTCTTGCACTGTTGTATTTCTCTAAAATTGAGGCCTTTATGGTGTCTCTTTTTCTTTCCACTTCTGGTGATAACACCAGCGACGAGGGAAGAGCTGATCTCACACGGAGTGATAGTAAATGCAATTGACACGCTTAAGCACTAGGGGCCTCATTTATGAGAAATGACGCATCACTGCGTGAAAGCAGCGATGCGTCACTTCTCAGTGCGCACTCCTTGCGACATTCCTGATGCGTCATATGTATAATATGACGCATCATGTCGCAAGGAGTTACAGATACGTCAGTACTTCTGACGTATCTGTAAGTGCAAAAGGGACGCATTGTTGGAGTGTCACAAAAGTGACGCAACTCCAGCAATGTGTCCTTTCACATGGGGGCCTGCGTCAGTCTTACGCCTGCCATGAGGTAGGCGTAAGATATTGACGCATTTGCGTCCTAGAAGTGGCGCAGTGAAATCTCATAGATTTCACTGCGTCACTTCCAGGACCTTTTCTTGCATCAATACGCCCCCCTTGCATACATTATACCTGGCGCAGGTATAATGTGGCGCAGGGGTTTACAAAGTGACGCATCTAGGTAGATGCGCCACTTTGTAAATATGGCGCAACAAGGTTCATTTTTTACGCCACTGGTGCGTCACAAAAAGTGACGCAACGGTGGCGTAAAAGTGACGCACTGCCTCATAAATGAGGCCCTAGATGCTTTCACTTTTTTTCTGTGCTCGGGAGACTATCTCAGCACCCTGAGCTTCGATCAAGATGTAAGTGGCCCTGCTAGAAAGAGAATAGGAACCTGAAGGACTGGGTTCTTTGGGCCCAGCGGTGCCAGGGCACAACACCTGAAACCTTCGTGGGTAACCTGCTCCGGCGTACAAATCACAGAGACACGGGACACTTCCTTCGGCGTCAAAGAGTCAAGGTTTATTTACTGCAGGGAACACAGAAGTCACAAGAAGTACATCGAGTGTAGTTCGGGGAGACTGCTTCAAATTGTATTTGTGGATCGCTCCTTTTATACAGTTTCTACCCATAGGATAACATGATACACAATAGTTTACAACCTGGTTCCCACAAGTCGCTCTCAGAGGGGTCGCTTAGATCACTTTGAAACACACAAGATCCGGAACATAAGTGCGGAAACATTTGGCGGTTCCCAACTGTAAAAACCCATCTTCCCACCATTAGCAAATTCCAATCAGCAGTAAAGTAGATCGAAATAGGAACGAAGACAGGTGCAGAGGAAGACGGAAACAGTGGGGAGATCGGAAAGGGTGTAAAAGGGGAGTGTCGAGAAGCACGAGATACAGACATCAAAGGGACGTGCCTAATGAGATGCACAACTGAGACAATAAGCCCGTGCGGCAAGATGAGCCTCGAGCGGCGCCATCTGCCTTACAGTAGCATCCCCCTCGTCATAAAGACACTTTCAAAGAACATGTGTCTTCCGCAAATATCTTGGGAGTCCCAGGGTCGCGAAGCGGACAACGTCCATTCGCTGGCTACTTGAGGGCAAGAGACAAAATGGATGCCGTATCTAAGATGGAACCCGTGGGTACAGATGACAAACCCACATAACAAACGAACGGTTTAAGTTAGCACAGCGAAACTGCGCACACTTGCTAAACTCGTCATTTGCGGTTCATAGATACTAGACTCGACCATATTCGTGTGAGTTGAAAACACCACTTACAATTGTCACGGAACCTCAGACGCTCCTTTTGCCCTCATGTAGGCAAGCACTAGTCGGAATCATACTCGATATTCATCAGACCATCAAGATGTCGTTGTAGCATAGCTCTGTCCAACCGAGTCCCCTTGGTAACAGATGGTTGTCTCATACACGTTGTAGCACAGAGGCCACATAAGGCAGGACCACACTGCACACAAAGGCAACACGTGAACAGGAACACTACCACAACCCCGATGATCGTCAGAATCTTCCAACCCCAAGTCGACACCAGGCCCCAAAACCAACCAAGTAGCGTCCAATCCCCTACATCCACGTGTATGGATTCGGAGATCTTGTGCAACTTCGAGATGGCTTGATAGACAGTAGGAGCATTATCTGGAATGAAAATGCAACAGCTCGAATGGATCACTTTACATACCCCACCGCGATCTGCTAAGACAACATCTAAAACCATACGGTTTTGTAATGTCATAAGTCTCTCCGCCTGAAGTTCTGTGGTGATATTACCAAGGGCACTGGCAGTAATGTTAGCTGTCGATTCTACCACTCGAGTCAAATGTCTCAGGTTCCTACTATTAACCATAGGTCCCCAAAACGGGAGGAAACCCTTGAAAAAGTCTCCTGCCTCTTGACCGGCAGTATCCTCTTCACTAATTACGCCTCGTACAACTCTAGTCTTATGATAATCGGCATCTACAGTAAACGTCGGAGGCAACAGATTTGCAACAAAACATGAGCCCATGAAGTCTGCGGGCAACCATGTGTATGCACGATCATGACAGATGAAGTACGTACCCTTGGCAGCCAGAAGCACAGGGATCGGGGACATTGACAGAACGTAACTTTCAGTGCAAGCACTTACTCCGAGTGAGGCTTGCGAGCCACGACCCACAAGACAAAGATTACCAGTGTGGGGTACGACCCATATTGGAGACGAGCTTTTAAGCTGCTTTTCATTAGTGAACGTACTATATTCCCCTTTATTCGGTGCCCTATAGGCTTGTACCTCTGCCTTAGGGATGAGATAAGCATCATGGATCTCATCTTCCAAATCCTGTATTATCATCGATACCACCCACTGCCATGAGGTAGGACCCGGTTTGGGGGAACGTTCTGGAGAGGGGTGGAAACCTAGTGCGCTTCGAAGCATTATTTGGTATGCTCGAGCTGACCCTTGGGAACTATACGGTAACACCAGATATGGAATTCCCTTACCCGTAGTATGTGGCATCAACCCACACACCCAACAATTAGTAGTGTTAACCACTAACTGATGCTGATGGAGGAGCTGGATAAAGGAATTGTTGCGGAATTCTACACGTCTAGCCTGTTCGTGTTCTGGTAACATATGAAAGGAATGAGGAGAAGCAGTAGAAGTAATGTTAGGGTAAGGAGTAGGAGTAGGGGTAGGAAGTAAGAAGTAAGACATAGTGTAATACACCCCACCCGCCAAAAATGCGGAAGCAGTTAAAAACAGTACAAACAATTGGAATACAAAACATTTCGTACGACTAAGTTTCTGCAGCTTGACTCTATATGCCTGAGCTCCTTCCAAATCATTCAGCTTCAAAAATGCCATTTCCCTATGACCGTCCGCAACGTTTCTTGACGCACTTCGTTCTGTGCAGCAATAGTCAATTCCCAGGAGTTCCTAGGAACCGACGGCCTTTAACCTAGCGTCAAGACCTACTGTCCAGAAGGAAGTACGCGCGCGGCCCTACGGCCCTCAATACACAATATGTATTTATTTAGCACAAATAATTCAGCTGTGGAAGGAAAAAGATACAAGAAAAAAATCTTGATATATGTACAAAACAATTTTCAGTGATACAAATTGTTCACAGTTGATCAGGGGAAACGAAGATATTGCAGTTATCAGTTTCAGCAAAGCAAGAAAAAAATTTATTTGTCCTTAGTATGAGAACGCAAAGAATATCGATGTTTCCCAGGACGTGTCTGCTCGTCGAACAAAGGATCTGTCGAAGAGACAGCGTCCTGCTGATCAGTTCGTTGGTCTGGTCTTGAGTCTCTTGCTGACAATGTTCCAACAATGGCTTTCTGCTGCACTGAGTGTTCACCAACAAGTTGTGCGTCACTGAAAGGTACAAACGCCGGCAATGTCGCTGCTTCTGTTGACGCAATGCCTTTCCTCACCCACGGGTCTGCCGGCAAAGGAATAGGGACTCGCTTACAATGGGTAGCATGTACCCAGTTCTTCCGTCCCTCAAGACGAACGGCAGTCCTCGTGGCCAAAAGCACCTGGTGAGGTCCAACAAAGCGGGGGTCCAGATTCTTCTTGCGCGAAAAATTTCGGGTGACAACCCAATCACCAGGCTGAAGCTGGTGACCTGGACCCTCCGTCTGCGTCGGCAAGGCGTCGTAAACCTGTTGATGAATTAACCTCAGTTTAGCAGTCAAGTCATGTAAGTAGTCAATCAACATCGGGTACTCAAGATCAACGAATATACCTGGCCTAGGAACCCCCCACACATTCGCAGGACGGCCGAACACTATTTCATAGGGACTAAGCCCTATTCGGGAGTGTACAGTCGCCCTAGTTGACAGTAATGCTAGAGGCAAAGCGTCAGGCCACGAAAGTCCAGTCGTAGCCTGGATCTTCGCTAATTTTAGTTTAAGGGTGCCATTGTACCCTTCAACCAATCCAGCTGACTGGGGATGATTGGCGCTGTGGAATTTCTGATTAATTCCAAGGCCCTTACACACACTCCTCATCACACTTCCAACAAACTCACTTCCGTTATCTGACCACACAACTCTAGGCATTCCATACCGAGGAAAGTATTCCTTCAGTAGGATTTTCGCAGTAGACAAGGCAGTATTATCCTTGAGGGGATAGGCCTCGATCCATCGGGAGAATGCGCAAACCACAACCAAAACGTATTTCAGGTTATTGCATCGCTCCATATGGATGAAGTCCAATTGGATCACCTCAAAGGGATACGAAGGAGGAGCAAAACTGCCAGGGGGAGTTGGGGTTCCTTTGCCAGGATTGTACATTATACACACCATACAATTCTTCACCAAACGTTCAGCACACTTAGTAATTCCATCATTCTTCCACACATCAGCCAACAACTTGCAAATACCTTTCGCGCTAATATGTGCTAACCCATGTGCCATTTGCACAACGGCCAGTACATACGCATCAGGCAACATCCATCTTTTCTGATCTGACAAATCAATCCAGCAACCATTCACATCCAACCTTCCCGTACTTTCTTTCCACTTCATCTTTTCAGTGTCGGTGGCCTCATTCTGAATTGCTTTCACACTCTCTATAGTATTCTCACACATACTTGATTCTGTAGGCCACCTAACCGAATTCGTCACATACATTCGAGTGCTAAGGTTCCGGGCAGTCTCCTTAGCAATCTCATCTGCAAACGCATTACCACGACCAACATCATCCGTCACCTTACGATGCGCACTACATTTAACAATTGCAACTTGAGCAGGCAAAGTCAATGCATCCAAAAGATCGTTCACAAGCTGGCCATGCTGTATTTTCGTGCCATGTGACGTCAAGAAACCACGTTCTCGCCACAATCGTCCGAAACTATGCGCTACACCGAAAGCATACTGACTATCGGTGTACACATTCACACGTTTACCTTTTGCTAATACACATGCTCTAGTAAGAGCGATCAGCTCTGCAGCTTGGGCAGAATTCTGATTCAATCTCGCAGTCTCAACAACAGTATTCAATGTCACCACAGCATAAGCAGTAGTCACATCACCATTCGGCAATTTAAAACATGACCCATCCACATACAGGATGCCATCCGGGTCTTCCAATGGGGTGTTTTTAAGGTCCACACGACCTTTTGTTTCCTCCTCTGTACGCAAGTAGCAGTCATGTTCTGCTACTACATCTGACTCTGCACTAATTGGTAACAAAGTTGCCGGATTTAGGACATTACAACGTTTTATCTGAATGTGGCTTGCCAAGAGCGTCAATTCGTACCCAGATAACCTCGCACTCGTCAAGTGCTGAGTTTTCGTACGGTTCAAAAGAGTATCGACTGCATGCGGAACCATCACCGTAAGCATATTATCCATGACCAATCCTGCTGATTGTCGGATGGAGACCGCAGCTGCCGCAGTTGCTCTCAAACAACTCGGCAATGCTCTAGCTACTGGGTCTAAGGTCGAGGAAAAATATGCACATGGACGTTGCTTACCACCAAAAGGTTGCGTTAAGACGCTTAAAGCACAACCTTCCCTCTCGTGAACATATAACGTGAACGGCTTGCTGTAATCAGGGGTACCTAACACAGGGGCCGAACACAATGAATCACGTAATTCAGAAAAACTTTTCTGACATTCTTCCGTCCATGGTAAAGGAGTCGAAACATCCTTGCACGTAAGAGCCACCAATGGTTTCGCTAGCAATGAAAAATTAGGAATCCACTGCCTGCAGTACGATGTGATACCTAGAAAGGCACGCACATCTCTTTGGGTTTGTGGCACAGCCATGCGCGCAATCGCTGCAATTCTCTCTGGGGTCAATCTCCTTCCCTCCTTTGACAATAAGTGACCTAGATAGGTTACTTCTTGACAACAATATTGGAGTTTAGAAGGTGACACCTTGTGATTTAACTCACAGAGATGTTGCAGCAACGACACTGTAGCTATTTTGCAAATGTCCTGAGTATCAGCAGCCACCAATAAGTCGTCGACGTATTGGATTAAAGCCGCACCAACCGGCAACCTAAACGCATCTAGTTGACCCTTCAAAGCTTGACTGTAAATCGATGGACTTTCACAGTAGCCCTGAGGAGCGCGTTTGAACCGGAAACTACGTCCACCAAGAGAGAAACCGAAAAGGTCCCTGCTCTCTTCGGCAATCGGGATGCTGAAAAACGCATTTTTCAAATCAATCACCGAAAACCATGAAGCCGTAGCTGGAATCAGAGTCAGTAGCGCCGTAATGTCAGGCACAACAGGGAATTGAGGAACCACAATTTTATTCACCTCCCGTAAATCAATAACAAAACGATAAACAGGCGGTTTGGTAGGATCAGTACGTTTAAGAATGGGCAGTACAGGACTATTGCACACGTTTCCCCGAGTTTCTTCAATGACATCTTTCTCGATCAAATCATAGATGATCGCTAACAAAGCTCGTTCACCATCCAGGGAGATACGATATTGGGGAATACGTGGCAATCGCACATTCGATTTCAACTGAACAACATAAGGGGAGATATCAAGTAGGCCCACGTCGTTTGGACCCGTCGCCCACAAAGATGCAGGAAGAGAATCCAATTCCGGTGGAAGCTTGTCGAGGGACAAATACATGGGAGAGACTACTTTCTCTCCGAACGTAAGCTTTACACCCGCAGGAGAACAATACAAAGTCGCATACAAGCGTTTAAGCAAATCCAGACCCAAAAGATTTTCACCACAACCAGTGGTTAAAATCAACGGAGCTTCGAGCTCACGAGGCCCAATTTTAAGGGGCAAAGGGCGCGAAACTGGATTGCTAACGGGGGCGCCAGAGAATCCAACGGATACATTTGTTAAGCCAGACAAAGGTGCGCCAGGGAGTTTCGAATGCATGATAGAACTTTTCGCCGCACCAGTGTCCAACAGAAAAGGCTCAACGACGCCCGATGTAGCAACTGCGACGTAAGGCCCTCTCTGATCAACCGGAACTGATACCACTCCCTCTCCTTGTCTTTGGCTGTCCTAGTAATTACTATCGTCAGTTCCCTGATCGACGTAATAATCGTCTACATTGTACTGCGCAGATCGTCCTTGCGATGATCCACGTTGGTCGAAACAATTATTAGAATTTGACGAGTTATCAGAACAGTCGTTCTGAGCACCACGACCTCTACCACGTGATGCGTGCTGTGCACCACCACGACCTCCTCTAGACGAATTACCACCACTACGGTCATTTAAAGCAGGACAATTGAATTTAATGTGTCCCTCCTGTCTACAATAAGCACATTGGTTGTACCCCAACGAAGATCTCTGAAAAGATGAATCATTACGCGGCTGCGATCGATTCGATTGCGACTGCGATCTATTCTGCTGAGGCGCATTCTGATTAGAACGCGGCGGATATGCTTGTTGTAACAACACTTTAGTTTTCAGCTCTTTCGTCTTTTTATCGGCACGGTCATTTTCCTCTTTTTCTCTATTTTCGTAATATTGTGCCGTAGCCAATATCTGAGCTGAGGTAGAAACGGCCCACGCACTTTCTGAATTCTTCAATTTATTGCACAAGTCGGGCAATAAGTTCGATACAAATTTATCCACAAACAGCCTTTGTCCACCCTCAGTACCCATATCCTGCCCACTATGATCGACGAATGTTTCCTCAAACCTCGTAAAGAAGTCTGAAACACTCTCATCTTTCTTCTGCTTACAGGCTGACAACTTGTCCCAATTTACCCTCATAGCTGGCATAAGCGTTTTCATTAACGTAATGATTCGCTGGGGAAGAAGTTCAATCAACTGATCGGGTTTAGTAGCAGCCACTTGTCCAGCGTCTGCCGCTGTAATGGCAGCCCAATCACCACCTAATTCATTCGCGTGATCTTGGTGACGAATCTTGGCCCATACCGGTTGCGGTACGACATTGCCAAACAACATGTCGATATCGGTCAGATTCATTATCGTAGCGTCTACGAGCTGCGATAATTCTTTGTAATACCCCGCAGGATTTTTGCGAGGATCAGGCAAAGTTTGTTTCACCTGAAGCACTTCCGATCGTTTCCAAGGGAGGTGTATCCACACTCTCTGGAAATGTGCTGGTATTGGAGCATTAGCATTTGTATTATCAGCGGGTACCCAAACTGGCGGAACTTCTCGCATAGGATATTGGCCAGACCCATCTCGTTGTTCAATGTCCTCAACGAACAATGCATGAGGAATAGGAGCGGGACGAAGAGATAGCAACCGTTCAATAGCACGTCGGACATTAGTATCGACTATCAGTCCAGTTGCGAACTGAAGCCGGAGTTCAGACAGGGCGGTCAGCACCTCGTCAGGCGCAACAGCCGCTATCTGATCATGTAAGAACTTGCACATTTCATCAAACACATATCTCTGAGTAGGTATGTTGAATTGATCAAACGTTTCGAGGACAACACGAGGTGGATTTCTAACAGGGTTTATCATCCAACCCATCGCCATATTATATAGCGCAACACGTTCTCTATTACCAGGAAGCTGGCTACGTCTCTGTGGACCATCAGAACCTGCAGACCCAAAAACAGGTCCGAGCGACTGAAAGAAGTTTGTCGCAAGGGGAGAATCACGATTACGAGTAGAGGGAGAAGAGTAAGACACAGGACTAACAAGAGAAGGAGTAGAGACATTAGCAACGACAGGGGTTAACAACACAGGAGCAGTAGCGTGAGCAGTAGCGGGAACAGGAGTATGTGGAAGCGGAGGAGCAGTAGGAATAGAAAGAGGCAAAGGAGCAGGAACAGTCGGAAGAGCGGGTGCAGGTTGAGGAATAGGCGGAGGAATAACAAGTGGGAGAGCAGGTACGGCAGGGACCACAGGAGCTGCGGTACCCTGTACGTACGGAGGTGGCGACTTCATAAGATAGGACATTAAAGAATCCTCAACTGCCTCTTCCTTCTTATCCGACTCCGTAGACAAAACAGGATAGCATTTGTCTATGGACATACGCTGTAATCTCTCAAACACTTCCTTATCCTTATCCTCCTTATCACGCTGAAACTGCTCAGCTTTCTTCACTATAGTAGCAACAGTATCTCGCTGACTACGTTTATTTTGTCTGATCTCTTTCTGTCGGGCTTCTTTGCGCCAGAACCGAAAGGCATCAAACATGGCCGGCCTTGATTTACGTTCGAACAACTTTATTTCCAAATTATCTAAGATCGACGCTTCGAAGCTACCGTGAGGTGGCCAACGAAGATCGCCGTCTTTCTTTGTATATTTGATCCAATAATCGTTAAAAGCAATCGGGCCTAGCCCATGTTTGCTATATAGGTCATAAGTAGGAGTTCCAACCGGAGGTATCGGACACGAGTCCTCCAGCAGGGAATCCGCACCACAAGGTCTAAAGCAACTGAACAAAGTACTGCGACCAGGCATCTTGCACACTAGCCGAGTTTCACAAACTTCAAGGGTTACGGGATTTACCAAGTCCCAGCAAGAACAAAACCCTCGGTCTTTGGCGGCTGCAGTCGTCAAACAAATACAACAACAACAAAGTACGCTAGCAAAGTGTCACCGACAAAAACACTCACACAGCGTGTACAACAAAGACACCCGCTAAAGTGTCTACAACAAAAACACTCGCTAAAGTGTTTACAACAAAGACACTCGCTAAAGTGTCTACAACCAAGAACTCTGGGAGCGACCCACAAATACTTAACTCAAAGATCAATGGCGTCCTCAGGAAGGCCCGTCTATCGTCTCGCTATACCAAGGTCTACGCCAGGCGCCAAAACAGGTCTACAGTCAGGGTAGCAGTCCGTCGCAGCCGTTAGGAGGCGGGAATCTTCGCGGGAAAAGTCTTCGGGCCACTTATTTCGACAACAGGATCGATGAAGCGGGGTGCACCTTCCCTCGGAGATTTCACACGAAGTTCCTCACGATCGTCAGGCTTGGACCGGTACCACTGATGCAGCCCCACGTTGGGCGCCAACTGAAGGACTGGGTTCTTTGGGCCCAGCGGTGCCAGGGCACAACACCTGAAACCTTCGTGGGTAACCTGCTCCGGCGTACAAATCACAGAGACACGGGACACTTCCTTCGGCGTCAAAGAGTCAAGGTTTATTTACTGCAGGGAACACAGAAGTCACAAGAAGTACATCGAGTGTAGTTCGGGGAGACTGCTTCAAATTGTATTTGTGGATCGCTCCTTTTATACAGTTTCTACCCATAGGATAACATGATACACAATAGTTTACAACCTGGTTCCCACAAGTCGCTCTCAGAGGGGTCGCTTAGATCACTTTGAAACACACAAGATCCGGAACATAAGTGCGGAAACATTTGGCGGTTCCCAACTGTAAAAACCCATCTTCCCACCATTAGCAAATTCCAATCAGCAGTAAAGTAGATCGAAATAGGAACGAAGACAGGTGCAGAGGAAGACGGAAACAGTGGGGAGATCGGAAAGGGTGTAAAAGGGGAGTGTCGAGAAGCACGAGATACAGACATCAAAGGGACGTGCCTAATGAGATGCACAACTGAGACAATAAGCCCGTGCGGCAAGATGAGCCTCGAGCGGCGCCATCTGCCTTACAGTAGCATCCCCCTCGTCATAAAGACACTTTCAAAGAACATGTGTCTTCCGCAAATATCTTGGGAGTCCCAGGGTCGCGAAGCGGACAACGTCCATTCGCTGGCTACTTGAGGGCAAGAGACAAAATGGATGCCGTATCTAAGATGGAACCCGTGGGTACAGATGACAAACCCACATAACAAACGAACGGTTTAAGTTAGCACAGCGAAACTGCGCACACTTGCTAAACTCGTCATTTGCGGTTCATAGATACTAGACTCGACCATATTCGTGTGAGTTGAAAACACCACTTACAATTGTCACGGAACCTCAAACCCTTTCCAACAGTAACTCTCCCTGGTGGATTCCTGCTTGTGGGTCACTGCAGGGGGGCAATGCTCAAGCAGGAACCCACCAGTGATACATCAGGGATGGTGTTTGGGAGGAGGAATGGTCCTTAGGATATGGCCAAGTTCTTCCCCTCCACAAACAAGTTACATACAGTGTTACTGCCCCACTTGAGAATGTAATTGAGGGATTTAGTCCCAATCTGTCTGCCCAGGGGGTCAGAAAGCCCACTAATCCCAGGGACTAGTTATAAAAAGAACGGAGTAGTGGTAGCCGGTCCTGCTATGGGCTGTGCCCTACCCCTAAAGGCCACAACACCCTTTATGCCCCTGAGGAGCAGATTCGGTGGTTTTCCCTGATATAAAAACCATGGAACTTTTTAATATAGAATAAAGAAATGTGGCAGAGCTGGTCATTACCAGGCATTGACCCTTACCCTCACCCCTAAAGGCCTCAACAGCTTAAACGTCTCTCTCCTGTGGGGGCAGAATCCTCACTTGAAGCCAGTGATAGATTTAAAATAATGGATTAGGGGCTGGCCCAGGCCTTGTCACCCTCCCCTAAAGCCCAAAAGTCTTTCTGCTTTCCCGGGGCATAGATTAGAGGCCTTATACATGATCTGCCCCTGGGGGGTGAAAGCTCATGGGAAAAAGGAACGTGGTGGAGCTAGCCTATCCTGGCATCAGGCCACCCCCAATCCCTATGGCCCCAACAGCCTTTCTGCACCCTGGTGCCTAGAGCATTCCATGGCAAATAAGAAGAAATTTGATTAGTTTAGGCTCATTTTGACATATGAGACAGCAGGGCATTGGTTAACCCACCCCATTTTGCCTCCCCAGATGGGAAAAAGATGGTGCCCTGAGCTGGTGGAATGCATTGCAATGCCAGAAGAGGTTCACCTCACAACCCATTCTGTTTTTTACTGTCTGCCTGCCTGTTTCCTCCCTTGTGTTGTGACGCTTTCACTACTAGGTGCCAGCACTCCAGGTATTGGAAATCTTTGGTGAGTTCTTGGTCACTGACAGTGTGTAGTTCCGAAGGACTCGCATGGCTGTGGATGGTGAGGGAAGGAGGTGCTGGCCAAGTTAGGATGCCTTTAGTCTTGGTGGTGCACAAAGGACTGACGAGTGAGTCACTGTAACAGACAATGCAATCTAGGACTGTCGAGACATATGCGAGAAGGCAGCCTTGGAGCGGCCTGCAGGTAAGTCAAGGCACTGAGTGGAACTCTCACCATGACATGTTTACACCATAAGCACCAGCGAGTATGGTCCTGGTCCTGGGTAATCTAACCAGATATCTGGATGTACCGGGCTCATATCAGGTAAAAGAGTTTGTGAAAACTCTATTCCAATCATCTTTTGAATAAACGTCATGCTTTTAAGCACAGAACTCCATTCAACAACATTCTGAGACACTTTGGAATTCTGGGACACTGTCATTTTGACCTTCTGAGACTTCCAGAGACCGAAAGCACAATGTAAATACTCCAGCAAGGGTCACGGAGAATTCCTAAATCTTATCCAGCCCAAGGCTTGAAACTTTAGCAGAAATCTGGAACAGATTCTGGGGGCTTCAACCCCAGAGTATTAGAAAATCCTGGGGCAGATTTACAAGCCCCTTGCAACACTTTTGTGCCACCGTTGCATCACTTTTTGTGACACAGCGGCGGCATTAACAATGCTCCACGTTGCGGCCCATTTACAACGGGATGCATCTAGGGAGATGTATCACGTTGTAAAGCCCTGCGCCGCATTATACCTGCGTCAGGTATAATGTATGCAGAGTGGGCGTTCCTATGCAAAATGCCTTGTAGAACTGGCGCAGTGAAATTTACAACATTTCACTGCGTCACTCTACGCCTTCACTGGTCAAAATTCCTACGCCTCCTAACACCAGGCATAAGGAGTGACGCCGGGCTTTTTGAAAGGGACTCACCTATCTGTTGTGGCGCAGTCACTTTCATGAGCAACTTCAGCAATGCGTCAGAATTTCTAACACATCTGCCAATCCTTGCGTCATGGTGCACCGTATTGTAATCCCCAAACTCCAAGAACAAAGATTTGTACTAAATTTCCTTTAACCCCTTGGCCGCAAGCCACGGGCATGCTGTGCTTGTGACGGAGTGGTTCCTTCACGGCCCTGCTCGCTTAATAGAACGTGCCGCACAGGTACGAAATCCCTGCAGCGCAAGCGCAGCGGCCGGGCCGTGATGGAACCACTCCGTCACCAGCACAGCGCGTCCGTAGCTGGTGACAGAGTGGTTCCATCACCAGCATGGATATAGTTAAGGACCAGATTTGATCCTCAAGGACCTCTTAATATTCAAAGTTAGGTTCACAGAGTTTTCGACATACTGGATTTCAACCTTACAGGTTCAGACAGTGATTCAATCTATGGGGCAGAGGAGATGAGTAGCCCCCACCTCACGATGCATCAGCTCCCATACTGAGCCAGAGCCAAGTCCTAGAACAAGTTAAGTTAGCTGATGTTGAAAATCCCAAAATGAGGGTTATTATGATGGTGGTGAACCTGCCACCTGCAGCCTACTGGTGGCGGGTTCACCACCATTGTGCGGCTATTCTCTGCCCGCCAGATTAGGATGGTGTGCGGGCGGACGGAAAGCCTGTCTGCCATGGGTCCGACACAGACAATCGTTACGATTGCCTGTCGGACCCGGTGAGCATACCTGGAATGGTGGCAGGGCCTAGCAGGCACCCATCCGCCACATTAGTATACTGCATCAAGCCAGACTTTCAATGACGGTTCCTCCGCCATTCAAAGGCTGTCGAGCATTGACTTTGGGGTCCCGTTATGGGCTCCCCTTGTGCAGGGGCACTTTCTTTGTCTACATTTCCCTTCACCAGGTGGCAGGCACCGCATGGTGGCTGCCACGTAGTGCAGGAAAACACAAAACATGCATTTTTAACATTGTGGAAGGTGCTGCAGCCAGCAGCACCTGCCACAATGTTAAAACAGCCCTTCTGCGGCCACCAGGGTGGCTGCCACATAGTAATTTGTGGTGCGGGACCGCCGCCATATAGGCGGGCAGTCCCTATCCCCAGGACGACCACCATCGTAATGACCCCATATGTCATAAGCGAACAAATGGAGCTAGCGAGCTCGCTTGACAATTCAGTCTTGTTGATTGAACTGAATGGAATTACCGCAAATCTAACTTACTACCCATACTCTCCACTGACACAGCGATTCCCCCCCAAAAGTAGTTTCAAAGATATGGTAACATTTCGAAACAGGAAAGAGGAAGATAATGAAAAAGAACAGGGGAATTTATTTTCTCCATTGACTAACACTGAATTGGACAATTTTCGTTGGGAGACAAAGTGCAGCAGTAAAAGATCGAACAGTTGTTTAAAAGTGCTGGTGTTCCACTGACTGCAGAAAGGCTTGCCTATGAATGATGCACCTGGGACTCCCGGGGACCTTCCATTATCCCCAGGGCGTTCACTAGTTGAATGACACTTTTTCCTACTTGACATCATTTTTGCACCTTTCAAGAGTCTCTTTGCCCTTGTGGCACCATCTTCGGTATGGTGCAGGCAGACGAGCAAAGGTTTTCCTTCCCTTGCATGGGGCACACCTCCACTGAAATGACAATATGCACTTTTGGCATTGCCCAGGAGTGGAATGTGCATCTAAGCTATGGGTATTACTCACGGGGCTCTTAAAACATCTTCAGCCCTTTTTGTATAACATTAGTGTATGGGTGAACGGAATATTATAGAAAAATGAATGGTGAACATTTTATGACAAAACAACTGACATACTCTTTGGCAGTTTGACCACATATGTTGCTTGGGTATTAACGTTTTCTAAAAGTTCTTTTTAAAATGTAATACAACAAAACAGTGTCGTTTTGAATGACATGTGAATACAAAGGCCATGATTCTGCATATCTGTAGGGGATCAGGCGTTGGTTTGAAATGGAATCTGTCTTTTGCCAGGTCTGCCTTGCTTTCAAGGATTGGTTGGGACCCTTTGTGAATGCATCAGTGATTAGAAGACTGATGCATACAAATTGTTCAAGGCTTCACAAAAAACAGGATTGAGCTGCACAGGAGTAGTTCCACTCCGAAATGTTTTGTATAAGATCCAACACTGAACCAACACTGATATCTAAGTAATCGATTTCCAATTGATGAAATCTGGTAGGCCTATAGGGTAGTTATTTGCTGGTCCCCATATCAAAATACTATGCTGCGCTCTATACGATTCTGTAGTTTCTTGTTATTCTCTATGCTTTCTCTCTCTACCTCTATTGGAATGTTGATGTGATGCATCTAACAGAATGTTGGTGAGCTGCCTGACAGATTACAGTTGGCTGGGCTGAGCACCATGTTGGATGCTCCTGGTGGGGACTCTCTCTATACAACTTGGAATAAAGCATCACTAAATACTACTCAACGTGTGGACATCTCATCATTACAGATTCCAGATGATGAAATTGGAGTTTAATATTAAAGAACTGGAAAGCAATTGGCAAACAATGTCAGACCTGAGTATTGTGACAGAGATTAGATTGAAAATAACTGAATACAATGAAGTGGCAAAGAAAGAGGTCAAATCAATGGTATAATATGCGGAAGCACAGAACAATATTATGTTGGTGTGTCTCCTACTGAGAATAGCAATTCCAAGAATTGGGCAAGGAATATCTAAGAACTCCTTCGGGACAGCCCAACCAGAGGTTGAGTCTGTTCTGGTAAAAATGTGTCCTACCAGGGTGAAAGGAGGTGGTCTATGATGAAGCATGTCACTTTACGTGATAGAATGCGCTATAAAAAAGCTGTTTTACATTACATTACATTACATTACATTACAACCCACTTCGTCCAATTCTTGAAATTTCCATTCTCAGTAGGAGACACACAAACATAGTAATGTTGTGTGCATATGAAGTAACAAATATCAGACCCATACATCCAGGCCTTGGCTACTACTTCTCCAGAGGCTTCTGGTGTAAGGTTACCACACCATGTTTGTGTTATATAGTTACTTTAGAGGCAGGTGTGGTTATCTCTTAGCCTTCCTTTTTCTCCTTCCTTCCGTATCCTATAAAATATGCAGAAGCCCACAGATACAGGAGATAAGCCATCCCGGAAGATCCTTACGATATAGGCAGCAGAAGAGGCAAAGAGAGAAAGCACAGTACTTCGAAATAGAAAGGTATATTGTAAATGTTCTGCTTCCACTACTCACAACTTTATGACTCCACTTCACAAATAACGTCAGACCAGATCATAGACTACATACAGGACACTGTACTAGTGAGTCCGAATAACTGGCGATGGAAATATCTATGTCAGCTATTTTCTATTGAGGAGATGACTGTCGTAAATGAGACTCACCGCCGGCTACTCCTCTGGTACAGATGGGCTACCAGTGGTGTTTTACTAGGAATACAATAAAATACTAGCTCCTTATCTCCCAACCCTACATGAGAAAGCATATGTGAAGAAGGTGCTCTCACCATCCATGTGGGAAGAATTAATCATTAGTCTCCTTAAATTCCCAAAACCATTAAAATGATTAGATTTGTAAAGACCATATTCACGTATTAATTGTGATGTGAAAATATTGGTCACATTTCTAGCCAACAGGCTACTCCTGTTGCACCTGGTTATGGCTCTACCAGACCAGTCAGGATTTGTGTTGGGCCACTTGACATCTCTTAATATACACACAGTGTATTATACATCTATTATACATCAAATTAAACATGAGATTCAGGTGGCAGTGGCCATTCGATTCAGTGAAGTGTCAAATCTTTTGACATACTGACCAGATGAGATACCCCCCCACTTTGTAGATAGGATCATATTACTTTACCGAGACCAGGTGGAAAGCATCAGATTGAATGAGAAAGTATTGAGCACCTTCCGAGTCCACAGAGGCAGTCTCCCATACTATCTGTGTTCGTTCTAGAACAGGCTTCTCCAACGAGTAGTTTGTGAGCTACTGGTAGCTCTCCAGCTTCCTGGAAGTAGCTTTCCAGTGTGCAGTCCAGCCTACTAAATTAGAAGGTTTTGCTTAAGTGAATTAATATATATATATACCTAAATTGAGAGTGTATATTTGAGAAAAATGTATTCATTCTCAGAACTCATAAACTTATTTGGCAGAAAAATGGCTGCATTTCCAAAATATATTTAAAGCTGATAGTTGACTCATATATCATGTGGCATTGGATATATATTTACAAATGGTATTACTTTGGTATCACAGGCACTGAAGCTATGGTTGTTATGCATTACCCATGTAGAGGCATCCTATATTGACAATGCCTTTTTAACATTACTGCTGGTAACGATACCTTATGCACTGAAGTGATCATTGCTAGTAATCTCACATATAGTGACCACTGATGTAATCTTGTCCGATGTAGTCACTATTACAACATTAGTAATATTAATAGCTCTCAATGAGTTTCATTGAACATAAGTACTTCTTATTACAGAAAAGGTTGGAGAGCCCTGTTTTAGAACCTCTAGCAGCCAAATGAGGAGAACACTACAATAGGCATGCCCTCAGATACCTGCCACGCCCAGTGCTTATTTCAGTATATGCTGATTATATGACCATAAACTTTTGGGACCCCGAGTCAAGTTTAGGCCTGATACTGATTGAATTCATTCAAATTGTATGCATATTGCAGCTATGTCTCTAAAGAAGTCAAAAGGTCATTACAGACATTGGTGTTTTTTTAACAGCAGTTGATTTAAGCTTGAGAAGCCTCTAGTCTCTTTAAAAAAAACACTAGTTTGAGAGATTTACTTATGCATACTAGACCTAAGCAGAAACCAATCTGGGATCATTGAACCCTTTGAAACTTACCTAGGGCAACTGGTCAATTTCCTTGTGGTGGGTGTGCAGTATGCAAATTCACCACATAGTAAGACAGTTGACTTTGGACTAAATACCCAATAGAAACAGAGAAACCCTACTAACTGTAACTCTATGAATGTAGAGTACCTGATTATGTGTCCATGTAAAAAGGTGCATTCAGGATTGACTTCAAGAAAAGTACAAATTAATTAACGAGCATTGAAGCAATATTCCTTGTCAACTCAACACAATATGACTAACAACACATTACTTAGAAAAGGGCCACCATGAAAAAATTACTTATACTGTACCATTATTGACCAATATTGGAAAAAATTCAACATAAGCACAAATATGACCAAAACACTCTTAGAACGAGAACACTGAGTGTATAGATTGCAAAACTTATGCATTAGGAATTAATAATAAAATCCAATGGACATGTCTTAAAATAAAATAAATAATCTTTTTTTAAAGTAACATTACAGGATTCGCCAGGCCCTCTTATTAGGTGACAGCGGAATGTGATTTGTACTCTCAATCAGCTTAAAACACGTTGAGCATTATGTGGATATGCTTTTCCTCAGATACTACTTCCTGTGTGATGCCATATGTTGCAGAGTATAAAAGCACATTTTTACTGCCTGTAAGTCACATGGGTTAATGTTGTACTAAAATTTTCCGTCCTTTTTTATCGGCTTGAAGATAGCAGGTGTGGTGGGGCTGGGGATGCCTTGTTATCACACCAGCTCCCTGCTTTCCAAACCCTTAGCAGCGGCCCGTACAGGTAAGAGTGGTGGGGCTGGTTTGGAGAGGGGAATTTGGGTGGGCGGGATTTGCGTAGTCGCGCTACGCAAAGCTCCGTGAAACAGTAAAAAATCTCCATGAGCAGGCTAAGTTTCGCGAACTCGTTGAATTGCTTGTTCCGCCCATTCGCAATGCTTTTTTCCTGTTAACGAACGCTGTTTGCGTGCTCGGGGAGAAATATCTTGCGAACACGCATTTTGAAAGCGCAAACAAGCAAAAAATTCCGCGAAGCCACAGATCGTGGAATTTTTGGCAACTCCGCATTCTGTGCAGAACGCGAAATTACCCAAATTTTGCAAATTCACGAGGAGAACGGTATTTACCACCCAGGCCTAGTTATTCGACAGACGACCAGGAGGGAAAATTACATAAATGATTAATTTTCCCTGCTGCTGCAAACCCTCTTTAAAAGATTGTGTTTTGAGTCTCCTGGTGGGCAGTCAGGAGGAGACAGGGCACAATTAGGTACTGCAGGTGACATGGCACCCTTGTCAAACTGAGTATGGAGGAAAAGCGCAGAAAGTCTGTGAGTATGTTTCTCTGACTTTGTTTTTTCTCCCATAACTTTTACTGCTAGTCCTGTGGGACTCCCTGGATAATGATTTAACTGTCCTCACTGTGATACAGTTTGACTACAGGGGAATGCCCCCCTCCTTCTAGATGATAAAAACGTTCCCATAGTAGGTTAAGGACAGTAAAGTATAGCACATCAGGATTTGCAGTGTGTATTTCATATCATAATTTGCAGTGCTGCTTACTGTGTGACACGGTTATTCTCTCATTGTCAGCCTATATGAATTTCCTGTCCTGTGTATATATTTCAATGAAAGAATACACATCCTCGTTCAGGGTCATCTTTGGTGTGTGGTCACTATAATAAGTCAGACGGGCAACTAGAGCCAAATTTCAGAGGGGGGGGGGCTGAAAGAAGGGGTGAAAACACAACAAAAGCCTAATCTGTACGTAAATGGTCTTTTAAAGACCTGTTAAGTACTCGGGTGCGGCTGCAATTAGATGGTCGCCAGCCCGCAAAGCTGTGTCAGCCCAGGCGGACACACATGACAGGGGGGCTGAAGCCCAGTGAGCGCAATGGGTGTTGCGCACCTGCTATAAGTATGGACTACTTGATACCAACAGTAGTTATTGTTATATCTTGCAGCAGCTCGGACAAAACTTCACTGGGACAGGGCGAGTTAGCCCTTTTTTTTGCATGTTTTAAGTGTTTCATGTGTGTGTTTCTATCCTGACTGGCTTAGTAGGCGAACTGACTAACAATCAAATATAGAATTTCCGGGTCTAAAAAAGTATTGTCTGGACTCCATGGGCCTATGAGATAGAGCTGAAATATTTTGACTTTACAGAGGGTGTAGAGCCATCAATTCCCATAAATACCCCAACTAAATGGATCTTTTCTAATCACACCATGAACACCATCGGTATTCCTAATTCTTTAGAAGTTGCCCGGTAGGTGATTATCCAGGCTGCTCCCTGTAAAATGGTTGAGCCCATCCTGATTTTTAGGGACCAGGATGAAGCAGATGATGAAGCATGCCACTTATTCAGTGGGTGATGGTCTAAGGGTTAAGCAGTCTTTATTTAATCCAGGGTTGGCATTCTGCGGCAATATAAATTGTGTGATAATTTATGTGTAGCGGCATATCCAGGCTGGCAATATTATGGAGACAATTTGTTATATTTCCCTTTATTCCAAACACCTACAAATGCGAAACAACTTGCCATTGGTATGGGTGGAGCAACCAGCGAGGTACCTGAGGATCTGGGTCCAGCATGACATAATCATTACATCAGGGAAAGATGTAGCATGGCGTTTTCTGGAAGAAAAAATAAAGTGTTGGATTAGGCTCCTGCTGTCTCTTGCAGAGCACAGAGCATTTTGCAAAATGATGGTGCTCCCTCCGTTTCTCTATTATTTCACTTACATTTCCATCCACTCAATTCTCCCAATTTTATTTACTAGGGATACCACTACACAATCAGACACCAGGGCCATGGAACACATAAGACCAGCATCCATGTAAATATTATGTTATTGTCAGACTGCCAAAACAATGCTGCTAAAAAAGGGAATGTAAAGTAATATATTGAATGATATATTTGGGTGCCAATGCCATCTGCTCATGTTGACAGGGTGCTTTGATTTGACTATATCATAAACTGTGATAACCTTCAAGAGGTGTAATCTTACTGTCTGAACTGTTAAGTTCAAGATGTCCGTGTCAGCAATAATATCAAACAGGTCCATGCTGTATTCGCTTGATGTTTTTTCTTTTTTTTTATCTTTACTTGTACTTTTTCAATATCAGCATCTACAAAAGCCAACAATGCTTTAATTTTATTTTAGTTTAACAACATTTATAGTGCGCACACCTACTCCAATGGAGTGTTTTGGTGCAATAGTATGGTTAGGCAAGAACATGCACAGTTTATTTAAAGAACCTGGGGGCATACTACCAAGCAATAGCGATAATTATCGCTATTGCTTGGTTAGAGACAAAAATTTACAGCTGAGCTGCAGCGATTTTTACCGCAAATAAACCTTGGGATTACCAAGGTTTATCTCAATATCTCCAAAAGTTGGTAATAGGAGATAGCGATGTTAGCGACTGTTTCCAGTCGCTAACATCTTGGCACGCCCACTTTGCATGTCATTAGTGATAAATATCACTGACATGCAAAGTGGGGCCCAAGATGGTCGCTATCTCCTACTAGCTGTCGCTAACTGGTGTTAGCGACAGCTAGGTAATAGGGAGATAATTTTATCTCCGCTTTCTTGGCATTTAAAGCCAAAAAAGTGGAGATAAACCCCCTTGATAATATGCCCCCATGTTTTCAGCTTCTTTTTCAATAAACCCGGATCACTTACAGATCGTAAATTCAGTGGAAGCTGATTCCAAGCTACTACATCCAGCAGGGCAAGCGATCTGCCGCCAGCTCTCTGTCTGTGGTCTTGGGCGTACAGACAGGCAGCTTTTTCGTGGCTCACAATTGCGTAGACGGATTGTAGAAGCTGAATCTGGAACTCAAATAGGAGGATACTTTGCCGTAAAAAACGGCATGTGCCAACACCAGGGTCTTGAACTTTGCTCTTTCCCTAATAGGCAACCACTGGCGATCCCGCAGATGTGGCCTGACACTCGTCCTCCCAGGGAAACTAAGCAGAAGCCAAGAAGATATCCAGGCAGGCCTGCATACAATGCATTTCCATAGTTAATAAGGGATATAATCAGCATGCTAAGAAATATTTTCTTAGCATGCAAATGTAAGAGCGGCAACAATTTCTTTAGCGCTTTCAGAATCCCGAAGCAAGTTCCTGCCAGCCTTTTGATTTGAGGCCCGAAAGAGAACTTGTCATCGAACCATATCCCCAAATTGTTTACCAGCCCACCCTAGGGAGCCGGCAGGGGTGTATCATCGGCCAGAATGAAAGCCAAACCTGCAGAAGGAAGTACCCAATGAGGAGAATCTCTGTTTTGTCCTCATTGTATTTCAGTTGCACCAATCTAAAACTTAGGTGGGACAAGATTTTACATGAGAGCAATTTGCCTCACTCCCCTTATTCCAAGAAAAGAGCAGCTGTTATCATCTGCATAGGAGATGACTTTTGCGCCAAATTAATCTGCTATCTGAATTAACGGGTCATATTAATATTGAACAGGGTGGGTCTCAGTGACGAACTCTGGGGAACCCCAGTGTCCAATTTATGAGGAGCTGCTGAGAAGGGGGATCCAGATGTGCTGGCTTCGGATCTATGTCGATACAACGCATGTTATTACAACGCATGCTTTTACAACGCAATTTTTACAACGCAAAAACGTTTACAACGCATGTATTTACAACGAATGTTTTTACAACGCAGGTACCTTTAGAACGCATACCATTACAACGTAAGTATTGGTAAGTATATGTTAATTTTATAATCGTAAATTAATTTAAAAAATATAATTTAATGTAATTTAATTTAAATTTAATTTTAATTTATTTTTACCCTGTACCCCTGTACCCCCAAAACCCAAAAGTGACCCTGAACCCCAAAAATACCCCTTTACCCAAAAACTAAAAACTGACCCTGAACCCCAAAAATACCCCTTTACCCAAAAACTAAAAACTGACCCTGAACCCCAAAAATACCCCTTTACCCAAAAACTAAAAACTGACCCTGAACCCTAAAAATACCCCTTTACCCAAAAACTAAAAACTGACCCTGAACCCCAAAAATACCCCTTTACCCAAAAACTAAAAACTGACCATGAACCCCAAAAATACCCCTTTACCCAAAAACTAAAAACTGACCCTGAACCCCAAAAATACCCCTTTACCCCAAAACTAAAAACTGACCCTGAACCCCAAAAATACCCCTTTACCCAAAAACTAAAAACTGACCCTGAACCCCAAAAATACCCCTTCACCCAAAAACTAAAAACTGACCATGAACCCCAAAAATACCCCTTTACCCAAAAACCCAAAACTGACCCTGAACCCTAAAAATACCCCTTTACCCCAAACATATAACATATAAAAAATAATTATATACTTACCAATACTTACGTTGTAATGGTATGCGTTGTAAAGGTACCTGCGTTGTAAAAACATTTGTTGTAAATGCATGCGTTGTAAAAGTTTTTGCGATGTAAAAGTTGCGTTGTAATGGTATGTCGTTGTAAAAGTTGCGTTGTAAGTGATGTTTCCCGGTGAGTGGGGGACAGGGATACAGAGAGACAGACAAGGGTATAATGGCTTAGAGCATGCCTTAGTAAAAGTGAGGACTATATGATGTCTCAATGAAAATGACGAGATGTGGGGCCAAGGTTCTTCAGCACATTGAGGGTGGTTCCCACAGAGAACCTTTTTATCTGGTACACTCATTGATGGCTGTAAAGGTTCCCTGGCTGCTCAGCAGATCAGAGAAAGAGCAGATCAGACACACAAAATGTAAACAAGCTACTGATGGAAGAGGGCTTGCTGAAAGCACCTTTTTGTGTGTTCTTTAACACACACTGTGCGTTTTTTTGTGTTCACTGGTGTGCCGACATGAGCTCTGACAAACATCAAGTTGTGATTCAGACTAAAAAAGGAGAAATAATAAGATTCACTCTGGGCCATTTGGTTTGTTTTGCTCCTTTGACAGTCTTCTGTCATTTCCATTTCCATTTAATGACCCATTGCAGCGTTCATAACCCATAACATTTGCAGCACGAGCTCAGCAAGAATGGCATTAAGCTCAATTATAAATTAATTATTAATAAACTCATCAGCCGTAGATATCTGAACTAAATGGCCCAAGAAATGAAAAAAATGCAAGCTAATTCTCTCCAATGAGAATAATCACATGACCATTTTAATGTGTTTTTATCTAGCCGTTTCAGTAAGTGAACCTAACTTCTGGAAGCAGATCATATCCTCATTACAAGATTTTGAACATGGTAATTATGATATTCATTACATAATTATTTGTAAGTCTCACCAGTGGCCATGCCTCATAGATGCTGAAAACTAATTTGCATTCTGTCAAATTAGCAAGTCGGAACATTTGCATGTTCCGCTTTTATACGTTAGATTGACTTCCTAGTCAAAATAAGCACAATCATTCTCCAGCACGAAGGACATATTGCATTTTAACTTATTACAACATTGCTCCAAGTGTAATTGCATGCTCCCTTTTTATATATGCAATTTATTCCTCAAAACATCAGCTGAGCAGTGCAATCCCACAGTACCAGTGCTTTTAACCACGTCATAGAGACACGTATCCGGCCACCGATTTGCATTTATTTATTCATTCAAGAGTTGTATAAAGCACCCAGTGTTACCTATGCCACTTCAGAGCATTGGAACAGAAAGTAAAAAGGTGATATTAAATGTTCTGAGAACATGAGGACTAGAGAAGTGAAGGGTGCACTTAGATTAACAATTTTTTAATTTCCCCACGACAATGTTAAATTTACCTGAGAGCCAGCCTGAATAGTCGGACTTTCAGGAGTTTCCACAACTGAAAGTAACAGTGTTCAGTCAGGGGTTGAGGAGGTTCGAAGGATTCAACCTTGAGCCCCAAGGGTAGATTCATCTGTGCTTTGGGGGAGGTGGGGCGAGGTGTCAATAAAACCTGCCTGGGAGATTGGAGGTCCCTCCTCCACCTGCCCACCACAGCACTCTCTATTTTGACATTTGAATGACACCTGTACATATTTCTAGATCACGATATATAATTTGCCATGTGGTGATGAAGAGCTCGTAGGCAACCACCCTTTTACATAAATTGGTGGGAGGCTAGCAGGAAGCTCAAAGCTAGCAGTGTGTCAAAGCAGCATATTCTGTGAAACATTCCTCAATTGTCATTTTCCTGTCACAATACCAATGTGTCAGGGCCAAGTCAGCTTTACTAGATTTATCATGATTTTGGGGTTGACGGTCTTAATCTATGGTCATAGTTCCTTGCACCCCTATATTGCACTTCATGTTATTTTTGCTAAATGTAAAACTTCTTGTCTCCTTGTACTTCTATTCATTTCCTGCTACAGAGACAGCTCTCCATGGACTAGATTCTGTTGCAGTTCTGTTTAAAGCAAGAGCTACTTGCCTTCAATAAAAATCATCTTGAGCAACTGATAGATACATCAGTGTTATAATACTGACCACTTCAGACAATATAAGTGTTGTAAATTCCAGCCTGTTCTTATGGTGGTTTGAAGAACGTTTCTACATCATAGTGTGTGCCACTCTCTGGATGCCATGGCAAGTTGGAGTTCTACTGACTGACTGGGATCTCTTCCCCTGACGATGGCCACGTTTATCTGCACCTTAAGCATTTTAAATTACTTCAATCTGACGATAAAGCTGGTAGGTTAAGATTTTCTGTTGACTTCTGCGCCCTTAACCAGATTGTAGTTGACAATTGTCCAATATCCAACACAGGGCAAATGATGTTGTTGTTAAAGAGTGGGAGGGATTTCTCACAACTAGATCTTTGCAGTGCATACCATCAGGTCAAACTGCATCCTGCCTCTAGAAAACTAACTGCATTCATAACATCTGAGGAGGTATTTCAGTTCAATCACATTCCTTTTGGTTTAGCATCAGCAACAGTCAGTACATTTCAGTGTGTCATTACTAAAATTCTAAACCATCAAAAATGAGTTGCAATTTCTCAATGCAATATTTTGATCTTTGGATGCCAGATGAGGTGTAGGAAATTGGATTATTAGTTGGAGGGGATGAAACCCTACTCAATCAGCAACAACAATTCATTGCTAGGGTGAAACACAACCCTAAATTATCCTGTGCTTAACCCTCTGGTGGCTTGGCACAAAAGCAGTTAGTCTTAACTTACAGGCAATGTGTAAAGTATTTATGTCGACCTTGAAACAGTAAGAAAGTAAAAATCACATCAAAAGAAAAATCCCAGTGTTGAAACATAGAGTAAAATTTTATAAGTCATGTGAAATACATTCAGTAGGTTAGGAGATATGCAATTTAAAAATGTAGTAAAAATCTTGGTTACCTGGTCACTCCGGACCGAGACAAATTCACAAGTTCAGGCCATCTGCAATGGAGGGCAGGTCTGTTCTAGGGACCACATTCGGTTCACTTAATTAGGGGCCTGATGTACGACCACTGTAATTTCCGACTCGCAAATTGTGACAAAATGCGAGTCACAAATCAATGTACAACAGTGTCTCAGGCACTGTTTGAGATTCCCAATGGGGTTGCAAATTGCAACCCTCATGAATATTAATGAGGCACTCGCAATTTGCGACCCCATTGGGAGGGCAGGTACTCCCAGGTATGAACAATATGGAATCAGAACCCATCTATGAAGTGTTCTTTGGCAGTCTCTATTGTTCTTAATATAAATAAGAGTGCAGAATCTTGTAATAGAAAAAGGTCCGGACTGTTGCAAAGTTTCTTATTCAAATTCTTTATTATAGTAATCCAAGACAGGCAAAAAAATCCAAGCACATATGTGGATTTCCCTTCTTAGCCGACGCGTTTCGTCTCAAACACTGAGACTTCTTCAAGGCTCATACATCAGTATTAGTCAAAAAAATACAGCAAAGTGAGATTCCTTGAGAATGGCAGGTTTAACCTGGAAGTGGAGATTTATAGAAGAAAAGGGAGGACTAAGCGGAATAAGGGCATGATGATATGGGCACCTCTGCTAGACTGGATGCAAGAGGAATGAAATGATTGAATTACTTAGGTTTTATATTTACTGTCCCTCTTCTCCCCTTTTTTTGTTGTTTTTTTTTTTGCTTTTCTTCTTTTATTAGCTCAGCCTCATGCTCACTGAACAAATGTATATACTTTTCTTTATATCTTCTATAATCAATAAAATGTAAGATGTTGCTACCTGTTCTGCGGGGGTGGGGGGTCGGGGGGTAATGTTGTTTATAAATTTCAAATGCAAATAAAAAAAATAAAAAAATAAAAAAAGAGAATGGCAGGTTTATGATTCCTCTAGATCTTTGAAAAGTGTGATTAAGATAATTTGCTCAAGGAATAACTGTATATGTTGTTCTTGTTCTTGTCAGGCTGATCTTCAAAGATATCCCGTATGGGCAGTATCTTCGGATACGCCAAAATTGCAGTGACCTGTCCGACTATAAACAACAGGCACGAGACCTAACAACTAAGTTGGAGTATAGAGGGTACCCCAAAAGAATTATCGATAGAAGTCAGAAAAGAGCCAGGAATCAACAGAGGGATATTCTCTTGGATGATCATCCCAAGCTAAACACCAATGAGATCCCTCTGACCACGTACAATCCCTTATCAAATGCAGTCAGCAAATGCATCTCTAAACATTGGAAAATCATTACCAGCCATACATACAAGTGAGAGAAGCCTCTTTTTTCATATAAAAGAGCAACAAGTCTGAAGGACTCGTTGGTTCATATGCGCCCAAGAAATATAACAACTGGGAGGCGGGAAGCAACGGTCCTGAATGCATGGGGTCTCCCCGCAGTAACTGGGCATAGTGCCCACACCGCCAGCGCTCGCTCCACCTTGAGCCCCATACCACTTTCATACCAAGGAGACTCATGAGACAGAAATGTGGAAAACGGTGGTGCAGGTTTATTTTGCATAACAAGTAGCAGATAAGGTGGGTCATCTTACAGGCGATCCAATGCGGCAGCCCCCCGCTGACCCGCATGCCTAATTAGCCATCTTGCACGGTAAGTCGATGCTCTTGACGGTGCAATACGTTAACACTTTATTTCGTTCTACTCCCGCCCCCCCTGTCAGGGCGGAGCGATGAGGCACACCCCCGGTCGGTTCAGGCCCCCCGACCGCCCGAAGGACTAACGGGGCGCCGACGCTGTTTCCTGGAACCCCCTCGGCTCCAGGTTCTTGGCTCAAGCACCCCTACTGTGCCAGGCAGAGGTATTGACTGTATCCTTCTGCCGCAGAGGTACCCTTACTGTCCATCTGCTTCCAGATCGCCCTGTGACTCCGCCTGCAACACAAAACAGACCATTAGTTGTTCACAACTCGCCTGCCGCTCTGCTGCTGGGTCAGGGCCAGGGTGGGAACAGCGCAGAGCAGCCCAGGAAACGCAGCAGGAAAAGACCGAGCAATGCTAGCTGTGCTAGTTATAGGTCCCGTGAGTCCGTCTCCCGCTTGCTCAGTATCGCCACTCATTGGCCGTTAGAAAAGGGGGCGGCTCCCGGGCCGGCGCGCTATCGTTCTGCTCGCGCGGCATGTGGCACTAAGACGCTGTCTCGCTTTAGCTCCCCTTCGCGTCGCGCAGCCAGCGGCATAGTGCCCACACCGCCAGCGCTCGCTCCACCTTGAGACCCATACCATTTTCATACCAAGGAGACTCATGAGACAGAAATGTGGAAAACGGTGGTGCAGGTTTATTTTGCATAACAAGTAGCAGATAAGGTGGGTCATCTTACAGGCAATCCAATGCGGCAGCCCCTCGCTGACCCGCATGCCTAATTAGCCATCTTGCACGGTAAGTCGATGCTCTTGACGGTGCAATACGTTAACACTTTATTTCGTTCTACTCCCGCCCCCCCTGTCAGGGCGGAGCGATGAGGCACACCCCCGGTCGGTTCAGGCCCCCCGACCGCCCGAAGGACTAACGGGGCGCCGACGCTGTTTCCTGGAACCCCCTCGGCTCCAGGTTCTTGGCTCAGGCACCCCTACTGTGCCAGGCAGAGGTATTGACTGTATCCTTCTGCCGCAGAGGTACCCTTACTGTCCATCTGCTTCCAGATCGCCCTGTACTCCGCCACAGCTCTGGAGGAGGCCCCCGTCGATGACAGAGCCCCCCCACCACCTAGTTACCTTCGTTACACCCTAGTGCCCTCAAGATCATTGGCACCCTGCTGCTGCCAGAGCTTCCTGTAAGTCAAGGAGGAAAACATCCATCCCAATACCAGACAAGTGAACCCCATCTCTTTCATAGTAACCCACAGTCCTTTCCTGTATCAGCGCATGCCTAATAAACCCTTTTGCATGGCCCTGTTGACCCTCCTCCTGCCTTGCTCGATGGCAAGGGGTGACCGCGCTCCCCTCCAGGCCCTGCGGGGGACAATCTCCGACCATATTAATTCAGTGGCCCCCAATTTGTTCGTTATCGCGGTTACATCCCTCTGCATGGCATCCACTAATGCTCTCCTCCCCATTGTCACCAGATCATTCCCTCCCAGGTGTATCACGAGGATGTTGGGAGGCCCACAGCTGCACCATTCACCTTGAACCCACCATTGCCGTTGTAACCCCTTAATTTAAGCCCATTATTCGGATGCTTAAGCCTGATAGTGACCATTGCATTTTGGGTGAGTGATTTAATCTCTCCCCTTTACTAAGCCCTTAGGTGCACCACTAGCATAGTACCCTTCACAACACCACTATGGAGATTTCTTAGAACGGTTCTCAGGACACACCCTTAGTTACATAAGCCGCACCTCTGATGGGGATTGCTTAGATACGGTTCACAGGCCACGCCCTTAGTTACAACCGCCCCACCTCTTACAGAGATTACTTGGCGGTTAGTTGTTTTTGTCCGGACATATTATACGGGGGATCGCCAGGTGACTATTTGCATTACTGTGTCTGCTGTTAATGGCAAACCAGTGATATTTGGCCAAGCAAAGTGGTGGGCTTGTGAAAGACATCTCCAATGCTGAATAATCCTGACCGTGAATGTCCTGGCAACTCACTGCAAGATCGTTATTTGAGATTGGTTAGAGCACGCACTAGCAGATGCCCGTAGCCGTCAAATGTCATTCCTAGTTCTCTGTTGTATTGCAGTGTTTCACCTCTAATTATACAGTATTTTCCCTTGCAACCGTGCCACCATCGCCTACATTACGTTTGTTCTAGGCCTGAGTGTCTAGCACATCTTGCAGTATTTTACTTCCAATTGTACTTCGTCTCTCTTGCAACCTGCACACTCCTCCTTATCCCTTCTGCAATGCACTGTTTGCTACCTCATGTATCTATTTTCCTTCACAATTGTCCCTTTACCCCATGTAACTTAACGTCTTCTTTTGTACCATTATTCCCTGTCATTTCTTGTACTTATTGTGGAGAGATCCGCCTTCGGGTAACGTCCGTGCTATATAAAGAACGCATAAATGAATTAAATGAACAAAAGTTGACCTCGAGCACATGAAGGACTGCCTCATTCAGGATGACGTACTTGTCGACCCTGCATTGCATAATTGATTTTTATATTGAGAGCCTGGGAAAGGGGCTGTGCCCAGAAGGTGGCGACAGTGAGCTACCAGAGCTCACTCCTACAAATGGATGCATTCTCAATGTATACATAAACTCGCTCCGACCTAACGATGGAGCTGTTGAATTAAAACTACAGCAAATGAGTGGCGTAGTCAGTAAGGGAGACACATCAGCTAGCCTGAATAGTCATATACACTTTGCTTTAAAACATGAAGACACCTTTGCGCCATAATGGGTTACCTGGTGGATGTTGTGATGCTTTCAGTGGCATTGGACCCGGACTAAATTAAGGGCAAAATATACTTTAAGGATAGAGTGCTATTTCAGAATGCTGGCACGTTTAGCTGAACGATATTGTATTAATATGTCAAAACCTGAAATGGACAATCCTGAAGTGATGTGGTTTACTGCCTAATGCTGCAGTGCCTTTTTGGATTACATGTGTAAGTTAGACACATTTGGATTTATGCTTGCAGAATTAATCCCCCTTTAAAATATCTTTTCACGTGTCCTACCCACCAGATCTATTAAGTTTTATTGCCTGATTTTCGCATAGTTGGACTTCACAACAGATAGATTTTATTGGAAGGGAAGTGTAAAAAACGCTGCGATGGTTTAATGTTTCATATCTCACTCTCCATCATACCGATGAATGCTGTATCACAGATGTGTAGCTCAGCTTACAAGCCAGGGAAAGATTTTTAATCTCCGTGGCAAACCTGCGTGACATTATAAACAATGATGCCAGTCCCCTCGCTGAGGGGGATTACTCAGGGCCACTCAAAATACCCGTTTGGTAAATTATGTTTACTTTGGGGGTACTCTTAATTTCGAATTATGACCTCGTGTCGCACTTGTGAAGTTCAACGCTTCATGCCATTGCTGGGCCTGTTGTGGGTGCTGCCTGGTCACGCTCCTACATAATGTAAACACTTAATGTGCGGCGCCCATGTTACACCTTTGAACCATAGACTAGAGCCCTATATGTAAGTTAAATATGCACTGACACATACATAATATACATTTTAACTGCGAAACAAGTTAACCCCTGGTATTTTCAAGGAATAGCATACCTATACATAGCTGTCGAAGTTTGAGCTAGGTATGTGTGACATAGCCATACAATCGGTGTTTTTACGTGTGACATATAAATGTCTTATGTCTAGCACTTTTACCGATGCATGTTAGAAGACCAAGAACTGAATAGAGCGCACAGTTGTGCCTATCTAGTAGGATAAATGACCCCTTCTGTGGTAAAGTAAACCAAGTTATAACGTAGGTACTTTAAAATAATGATTAACACAAAACGATACTGGAGTTTCCTTTCTGAATACCTGCGTTTGTCAGGTGCAAGCAATAGCTGGGAATGCACAAGCGGCGACGTAAGGCGTGAATTGCTTCGAACAGCAAAGGGCTCCTTTCCTTCCACAGCTTTATGAGATGGCAATTTTAATTCTTGCTAACCAAAGAAGCGCGGAAGGGAACCTTAGTTAACCCCCATTGAACGCACTGCAGAATTCGAGAACTCTTAGCAAAAGAAGCGAGGAGGGAGCATAGTATTGCAACTGGTTCTTTTGTAAAGCGCTTTGACCCTTCGGCTGATGTTTGCGCTATATAAATTCGCATTAAGTAAATTAATATACAAACCCGTATCGTATCCGTCGCTAGAACGTCCCCCTCTGTCTCCCCATTTGAGTGAAAGCGTACTTTCCGAGCGTATAGAAGCTTTGAATCCAGGGGCTTCAAATGTCTGAACACAATGCGACACACCCTTTTCCCGCGGAAAGCATGGAGGTATTGTACTCAATTGCCAGCCTGCAGCTCGCACCAATCAGAACACATGCCTTGCCGTACATCACTACTTTAATTGATGCTATTCCAACCACCATGTTGCGTACGTAAACAGCAGCAATCTGCCCATTTATGCAGTGAAACACGACAGCTCTCTTCATACAGCCCTAAAAACGCAAAATATGGACCATGCACACTTATTTTCCACAAGTGTGTCCCTCCCACAATAAATGCCTGGCGGCTTCTGATATCCTTCTATCTTAGCTAGCTAGACACAGCATCAGCTGCTAACCGAGGAAAACAAATGGCCCGGCTGGCTGTGTACGGTGACATATGAATGAAACATCGTGGCAAAGTCCGACCTGAGTAACCCTAGGTGCTACTCTAACATGTCGGCAAGAAATTCCTTATGCAGTATACTGGAATTCTTCGAGGCTATTGCCTACTCACCCACTGCCTAGTCCCTAAATGATCCTGCAGATATGCCCACATGATAGTTGCCGGCGAAAGCTCTTTTCCCTGCCCTAAGGTGTCCGCCGCGTCGCACTGTTGCAGCAAGCCAAGCATGAGGGCATCTCCTGCTTCCTGGCTTTTGCACTTTATTGCGTGGGTGGGCCTGAGCCGGCATGGAGTTTTTTAAAACGTGCTATAAAACCGGGCATGAAGTCGGGCCGATTTGAATGAGCCCGCAACGCCCCTACCTCCTGCTCGCTGTGTGAAAGAAATCCACATGCCCAAACTCAACTTGGGACACAGCTGAAGGATTCATTCTGAGCAGAAAATGAAAAACGTATCTTTTTAAATTAATATTCTGAGAATATGCATTTGTACCTAGGACCTCATAATGACTGACGTGGTTTTCACAATAGAGCTAACAGGGAGTTACCAGCCGCATCGGAATAACAAATTGTGGTGTATCAAGCATTAACAATCTACCAATAAATATGGGGGAAAACTTACAGGAACCGGCATGGATGCGCTCACTTTTACATGACATTCAGTACTTTTTCAGAAAAGTGAGTGTTCCCACCCCTATGCATCAGAACCAACTGCTAAGGTAAATATTTTTGAACTTAGAAACGAGAATAGTTAGTTAAAGTCCCGCGGTATCCATACTCAGATGTGAATGATGTGCTTGTATTAAGATGAAGGATCAAAGCATCTACAGTAACAGGGATATCTGTGTTTTATAGAAGAATAGAGATGTTTCTGCTAAATGAAAGGCAATATTCTACTAGTATGCGAGTGCATTTCTTGCTTAGCTTTTTCTCGTAAGTACTTTGAAACCATGCTGTGCTAATCCATTATGAGCAAATTGTATTCAAAAGTGTCCCTTGCTCAGCTTTTCCGGGCAAATAACTCAGCATAAACACGATTTTGAAGCGTATGCACGAACATTTGAGCACTTTTTGTGGCTATCATAATTTTTCAAGACTTATGGGTAAACTTGGAACCTTCACACATCCCAAAACATTCAATTGTTTGCGCTCGAAAGAAGGGTAAATACGATCTTCTTTGCTAATAGGAATGATAAATGCATCCGCCCTAAAACAATGGCGGGAATTGTCTCTAAATAAGAAGAGGATACATGTTTCTGCACTGAAAGCGTGGATGGGTGTATCCGTATAAAGAAACCAAGAACTGAGGGCGACAAGCCTAGACAAAATTGAAGATGCACTTGCAGACCTGCAAACTAATCCCGCCGACTGAAAGCCCAACACCCGATGCAAACTACGAAGATACAAACTGCGTCATTTGTTCTCCCCAGCAGTGCAACTTAAACAAGCACCATGCCGCAACTATCCCGCCGCCAACCACATCTGCAGTCTTGGACTCTCATGAACCGCGTCACCCAAACAACGAGAGCAAAGGACGGAGCTTCCCTGTCGAGACTGACTCTGCCCCAATCTAAGCTGTCTTTTCAGTAGGACTGGCTAAAATTGTACTGCCATTCCGAGTACTATTGGTCTTTCGGCCGCAAGGTTTTAGCACAATACTGACTGCACCGCCACACCGGTTTTACAGACAGACGCATACCACCGTTAATTGTAGCGAGAAACACCTGATTAAAGTCATTTTTTCATAAACTGGAATCTCCCGAATGATTCGGGTCTTTCGGCGTGTAGAAGACAGATCGACTGACCTTGCACACGACAAATTCTGCCTGCATAACCTAGAATCTCCCGACTGTTCGGGTCTTTCGGCGTGTCCAAGACAGATCGACTGACCTGAGACACGACAAATTATACCTTTACAAGCTCATCCACATTTTAGAATCAGGCTCGATTTATAAGAACATCTATCCGAGCTCGGTCTTCACCTCCTTACATTCTTCCGAGGCCAGCATCGGGCAACATACATTGTGTGGGAATCGTCTGTCCTTTACAGTGCTTAGAAACGGCCGATGTGAGGAACGATGCGCCATGTAAATTACAAGATTCGTTTTCACATATGGGTTCTAGTGGATGTACATATCAATCAACGTACTGCCCCTGCCTGAGAAATGAATCGAATTGGACGTGCTAATGTCACGCAAATCCTATGAATAAGAGACGGTCATTAACAGCCTAAAAATACAGCTTGTGGCATAAAACACGACTCCCGTGTAAATCTCTTGTCGCACAGTTGAGTTAGTGGTACGCTATATTCCCCGTAAAAGAGATACAATCCGAAGGTAACTGGGGTCTCTTTATATAAAATAACGTTTTAACAGTCCCCACACTTAGCCACTGTAAATGAGCTGTAATGGATTCTCTGTCCCCTCGTTAAGCTTTAACAGTTATCGCTTTGATTCCCTTACTGAATATTTACATCCTACGTTCCCTCCGAATATGAATTTCTGATCGCAACTTAAAGTCCTTCCGTGCTCGTAAGCAGTCCGTTTGCTTTCTGCCTCTCCGCCTTCTTTAGCTCCTTACGTAAGGGAATGAGGGCACGTTCCAACTAGGGTGCAAGACGACAACTATGATTGAACCGTGAACCAGGGTATTAACCTGCGCGCCATCAGGCCGGGCCTGTAACCTCACCTTATCCGACCGTCACCGCATGCAACTATGCACCCGGGCCGATGGAGGTGATGTGTACAATCGAAACTGGACAACGCGCATGAAACGCCCCGCGTGTGAAGCAAATCCTATCCGCTAGGCACTCGGCCAATATACAATGTTAAGTTAAAACGCAATATATAGCCCTTCACCGTACTCCAACATGCAACTCAAACTTTCACCCACGCCTGTGCCCCGCGCCAACTGAACAAGCTTCGCGGCCCACGCGGCAAAACGGACTCCCTCTCCCCACTGCCCCGAACGCGTACTCATACTCTTCAGCCCGCAAAACGGACTCACTTTTTTCGGGCTCACTCTCCCCACCGCCCTGAACGCGTGCTCAACTCAGCCCGCAGCACGATAACGTGGCCACCACTCACCCCCCCCGTGATAATTACCACTGGGGCCCTGTTCCACCTGGTCATGCCCAGGGACGAGGCCGGGGGGGAGGCGAGACAGCAGCACAAACCTGAACAATGAAGAACTACGCACGACGACACACAAGCATAACAGCGCAGAGCAGCCCAGGAAACGCGGCAGGAAAAGACCGAGCAATGCTAGCTATGCTAGTTATAGGTCCCGTGAGTCCGCCTCCCGCTTGCTCAGTATCGCCACTCATTGGCCGTTAGAAAAGGGGCCGGCGCGCTATCGTTCTGCTCGCGCGGCATGTGGCACTAAGACGCTGTCTCGCTTTAGCTCCCCTTCACGTCGCGCGGCCAGCGGCATTTCCCTTGTGGTAATTGTAATATCTGCCATCTTACAACCCACACAAAATCTCTGAATCTGAATGACGGTACACAATGGGAACAGAGCAGCCATACCAACTGCAACACTTCCAATGTTATTTATTTAATAACATGTCCATGCAGCCTACAATACATAGGCATGACGACAAGACGGATCAAGCTCAGAATATGTGAACATCGTAGCAATATCCGCTGTCACAAAGCAACAACAAAACTGACTGCACACTTTTTGGAGAGAAATCACACTCCAAATGATATGCAGTGGACGATCCTGGAACAACTAGAAACGGGTTCTGTAAAGAAGTTGTTTGAAAAAGAACAACGCTGGATTTATCGTTTGGCCACTAATAAAAATGGTTTGAACGATGATATTGTTTTGTGCGGTTTTGTGCGGTTTTGTGAACTGTGTTTACTGTGTTTCACCCTTGAGGCGGAAGCCGAGGGTTCTATGCGCGCTCTGGTGCCTCTTTTCTCATTGAATACAGCATTATAGAAGCGTTATTGATTTATTATGACGTTTTTTTAATAGTGTGTAAATATTTTAAACAGCTCTTTTTTAAATTCTGTTTTATACCTGGGTGTTAGACTGACATTGCCCGAGGTTTTTACACCACTCCCTGCCTGGAACAGCGTTGCTACTAACAGCGCCGAGCAGACCTTCCAGCCACTTCAGGCGCCATATTTGATAGGGGAAGGCTGGCGGTCTAGTGGATCGTCCCTCCCGCCCTCCCATGGTATTTAAAGACGGACTCTGAAGCCCCGTGACATTTGCGGTTTTGTGAACTGTGTTTACTGTGTTTCACCCTTGAGGCGGAAGCCGAGGGTTCTATGCGCGCTCTGGTGCCTCTTTTCTCATTGAATACAGCATTATAGAAGCGTTATTGATTTACTTATGACGTTTTTTTAATAGTGTGTAAATATTTTAAACAGCTCTTTTTTAAATTCTGTTTTATACCTGGGTGTTAGACTGACATTGCCCGAGGTTTTTACACCACTCCCTGCCTGGAACAGCGTTGCTACTAACAGCGCCGAGCAGACCTTCCAGCCACTTCAGGCGCCATATTTGATAGGGGAAGGCTGGCGGTCTAGTGGATCGTCCCTCCCACCCTCCTCCCCATCACCGAATACATGGATAAAAACGTTACACCAGCTCGCCCGCGCAGCGGGCGGGCGCAGCGGGCGCGCCGGCGGCGCGCCGAAGGCGCGCCAAAGGCAAGCCCGTCTGCGCCCGTCTGCGCTGGGACCGGGCCTAGGGCCACAACCTATGGCCAAATTAAGAATGCTGGTCGCATTGTTTATTCACGTAGTTCGCTGTTTACCTTACGGCCACCTCTATTACCTGACTGTCATTTTCTTGACATGGCAGTAATCCCCAAGAACGATGTGATGCACTGTGCGCACTGTAACAAAGAGATAGTTAACAATAGGCTCAAACACTTAGCTATCACATATACCACAGATACTGATATACTTACAGTCATGGCCCTTATTAATGCTCGCTCCCTCTGCAAACACAGACAAGAAATTGCCGAACTCATAATTGATCACAACCTAGACCTACTGTTCATCACTGAAACATGGACTGATAAAGCTTCCGAGCCGGATTTAGTGGTTGCCACACCCAATGGTTATAAAGTTTACAGACAGGATAGAACAGGTGGAAAAAGAGGAGGAGGATTAGCAATTATAGCCAGAGAAAGGTTTCGTATTATAATATCATCTATCCCAGAAACTTCCTGCGAAGCATTACAGTTCAGAGTCGAGCTTAGTGCCCTATGTAATATCAAAGGGCTACTCCTTTATCGACCTCCAGGAGGCAGGGCAGACTTTTTATCAGGCCTAAGTTCCATACTGGAATCACTGGCCATTGAGGACTCTTTCATGGTCCTAGGTGATCTGAATTTCCATCTGGAAGACAAAAGCCAGAGTGATACTCTGACCTTGCTTTCAGATATGGACATATTAGGGCTCAGACAATTGGTGACCTCGTCTTCACACGAGGCAGGACATACATTAGACGGAATATTCTCTAACGTTAAGGGCCTCCAAGTTTCCGACATTCTGCCAATGTCCTGGACCGATCACCACGCTATCTTTTTTACTATAAGAGTCCCAACCACGGATTATAAAAAATGTAAAACTTTTCCCCATACTCCCTTTAAAGCCTGGAAGAATATCAATCATCCTAAACTGATAGATCAGCTAGACATCACGCGACCAGTGATCTCACCCGATCCTAACATTGCAACATCACAGTTCCACGACTGGGTGGGCCATGCCACCAATCTTTTGGTCCCCATGAAATCTATGTCTAAAAACCGAGTTAGGCCTACAGCATCGTGGTACACTGAAGAATTAAAAAAACAAAAGCAACACAGTAGGCACTTTGAAAGGCAGTGGAGAAAAAAATATGACGTGGCAAGTAGAAAGCGATATAAAGATTCACTCGCCGTTTATAAAGGAATGATAGCAACAGCCAAAAGGTCTTTCTACTCTGCCCAGATTGAGCAAGCTCAACACTCCAGTAAAAAATTGTATGAAATTACCAGAAGTTTGTCTGGTAATCTTCCTGACCTTATTCCCCCTCCATCCCAAAAAATGTGTGATGAGCTTGCTACCTTCTTTTTTTCTAAAGTAGATGATATTTACCAGACGTTTACATCTAAGTCTAACACATCTAACCTCCCGCTCTCCAATAAACATACTACCCTCCTAAATAGCTTCAATCTTTTAACTGACAACCAAGTAAAGACCATTGTCAATTCTATTAAAACGGGATCTGCCTTAGATCCCTGTCCGGTATCTGTCCTTCTCCCTGCTGTCGACCTCTTAATACCAGTAATTACTCAGGTATCCAATGCCATCCTTAGCTCAGGAACCTATCCCAATGCTTTAAAAAAGACACTTCTGAAACCCCTTTTAAAGAAACCGGGCCTTGATAAAAAGTGACCTGAAGAATTACAGGCCCATTGCCAGTCTCCCCTTCATAGCAAAAGTGGTCGAAAAGGCTATGAATTCACAATTGTCGGAGTATCTTGAGAATTATAGACGGCTTGATGACACACAGTTCGGATTCCGGAAATATCATGGGACCGAAACAGCCTTAATCAAGGCGGCAGATGAAGTACGAGCTATACGAGACCAGGGTGGGACAGCTCTCCTGGTAATGTTGGACCTGTCTGCAGCCTTCGACACGGTCGATCATAAGATCTTGATTGACCGTGTCGGTAATATGGGCATTGGACAAACGGCATTACAATTGCTTGCCTCGTTCCTCAAGGACAGAACCCAGGCTGTCGACTTGGGGTCATACCAATCTGCTCAGTTGTCTCTGCCGTGTGGAGTTCCTCAAGGCTCATCCCTTAGTCCGACACTATTTAATATCTATGTGTCGGACCTTGCTAGTGTCATCAAAAGCCACGGGATGAGCCTAACTTCATACGCAGATGACACGCAACTGGTACTAGCCATTAAAGGCGATGGTCTGGATGTGGCTCAACGCTTTCAAGAAGGAATGTTGGCCATAGAAGATTGGATGGCGATAAACTGCCTAAAACTCAACTCTGAAAAAACCGAGGTGGTCATTTTTGGACCACTTGAACCACCTTGGTCCCCAGCCTGGTGGCCATCTACTCTCGGAGCTCTCCCAACTCCAGTGGCTAAGGTCAGAAATTTAGGAGTCACCTTTGACGATGCTCTCATTTTCATAGACCATGCGAATAAAGTAGCATCAACGGCACACTATAAGCTACGCATGATCAAGAAAATAAGTCCGTTTACCAGCAGCTGCCATTAAAACTCTGGTTAGCTCCCTGGTTCTATCGGCCCTTGACTACTGCAATGGCTTATTTTTAAACACTCAGGCCAGGGTCCTTAAAAAGTTGCAGTCGATACAAAATGCTGCTGCCCGTCTACTCTCCGGACTCCCAAAATTTGCGGCAATATCAGGAACAATAAAAGATTTACATTGGTTGACCATTCACAATAGGATTAAATTTAAATCCTTATGTTTAGTCTACAAGTCCTTAAACAACAGAGGTCCCCAATTTTTAAAGGACCAGTTGGTTCGATACCTGCCCCCTAGACAGCTCCGGTCCTCCAATCTCAATCAACTCATGGTCCCTCGGTCCAAAACAGTCTCATGGGGTGATCGTCGTTTCTTTACAGCGGCACCTAAACTATGGAACACCTTGCCCCAAGATATTAGATTAAGCCCATCACTCCTGCAGTTTCGCAAGAAACTAAAGACATGGTTGTTTAATCAATAATGGTTATCTCTGAATCTACTTGGACACTACAGGCCGCACTGATCAATAATTCTGCAAATCTCAGCGCCAAGACGCCCTCGGGTATAAGCCGCGCTTTATAAATGATAAACATAAACATAAACATAAACATATCCCCTGGGGCACAGTCATGAAGCGGTGATAACAATGATTTAAAATCCTTATACCCTGTGACTCTTGTTGACAGCTCTGGGGGTTACTAGGTGACTCCATGTCAGTGTAATATAGGCTTACACTTATGTAGTTTTGCCTGTGATATCAGAAGATATATTTCTTGCTCCAGACAAGGGGTTCTTGATAACATCAAGCTGGACAGAAAAGCGATGTGATGTTATGATATGTGACTTTTCCTACTATGGCATATAAATATTTTAGTATGCAGGACTGCACCTGAAATGATGAGGCCTTTTAATTAAATGTTTGGAGATGCTTTCTGCCGA
The DNA here is from genome assembly GCF_964263255.1 of Lissotriton vulgaris. Taxonomy (NCBI): domain Eukaryota; kingdom Metazoa; phylum Chordata; class Amphibia; order Caudata; family Salamandridae; genus Lissotriton; species Lissotriton vulgaris. The sequence goes on along the minus strand of NC_141689.1, from coordinate 442,782,102 downwards.
ACTTGAGAATCTGTTGAGAACAGACTAATCTATTGTGAGGTCTGAGTGTTAAATAAAGTTGTGCCCATTTTGAATTCCATATATTGGCCATTAGAAATAAAGCAACTGTCAATGTCTCTTGATAATCTGTAGATACATCGAAAGGGGTTCGTGTATGATTTTTGTCAACCTTCAGAAGAAGCAGCAAAGGGGGATCGAACCCCTGCTTTTAAGAAATGCCAGGCGTCCCCTTTTAATGAGATATTTATTAACCGGTAGACGTACAGGCCTCGATTTCTGGGCCATCCACCATTGAAAAGTAAACTAATGGACATGGAAACTATCGACTAATATATATTTTCATGTACATAGATACATCACGTAGGGCCTGTGGCTTACTGGTTTCCTCATCATGATAAGGAGTAATGGGGGATTGAACCCGTGTCTGCAGAGAAAATATGTCAAGTCCCCTTTTAATGGGACGCTTTCAACTCTGTGACATCCGATTTTTGAAACCACGTGATCGGAACAATGCTACCTTCAAAACTGACGATTCCTGCGGGCCCTTCTCATTTCCGGGCGGACGGCAGACCCGAATGCAGGTTTGTTACGGGGAGTCGCGGGTGCTGAAGTAAGTAGCTATTCCACACCAAGACGATCGAATGATCGTAATTTTACAAATCCTCGACATGGATTATGCCAGATGGCTAAACTGGTTCTGACTTTTTACATAGAATTGACACCGCGTGAAGATATCCCACACCGTTCTACCCATGAAGAGAGTACTCGTCACTCAATACGTGAGTGTCTCTCCTCCTTTGGGTGTAAACTGAGTCTAGGTGATGGAGGCTTGGTCACTAAGCGTAAAAATATTGACCACTATTATTGACAATTGATTGCTACTGCTACGTTGGTTTTATTTGGGGAACCACAATGATGGGATTATTATAGAAAGTCTCTATGATATTTTGCCTTAATAATGCACAGTCGCTTGAATACAGCGTTAATTCACCCCTCCTTCTGATTATTTTCAAATCTAGGTGGGTTACATCCTTGCACTGGACAATTAAAATATTGCTACCAGGACGCTACCACTGGGCAATTAGAATACCAGGATACTGACACAGAGCACTGGCTTTTGCATGCTACATATATTTATCTATATATTTGGTATTTATCAAGTCAGTTCGCTATGGGCTATTTGACATGAGTGAGAAGCTAACTATGTGTCAGTGTTTGTCATTAAATGTCTTTGTGTTTTGTCTTTTCCCTTTACTTTCACAGGTTTTTTGCTCCTGTGAATTGCAGTGAGCTGCCACGGGTATCAACCGTGGGTAACACTTTACAGCAAAGTAACCTTTTCACACTAAGAGCCTCATGGGAGGGTGCACCTTAGCATGCGCATTACACCGGAGGATTAATTTTAATTTACTTTAGGTCCTGACGAATGCTGAGCGACTTTGCGTTAAATATCAGCAGAAACATGTTGACCATTTAATTAAAGGACACAGATTTCCTAATACAGAACCGAGTTTGTCCGCTTTGCACCGATTTTAACGTAATACAGGTTGGCCTTTATTAAAATTTTATACAGGTTTCAACCATGTATTTTTTAATCTTACACTCACAGTTGCACTCACACATTGTTTAGGGCACTGTCACACACACCACCATCCCGCTCCGCTGTAATTCAGGCATTGTAGCACGCTGGGGAGGCATTCGTCCTATAATTGCACTAGGGCTAAGGTTGCCTTTTCTAGGTATTTCCTAACTATGGTTCGCCTTTAGGGATACAAACAAAACACACAAAATAATCTCCCCTTTTTTTCCCCTTGTTCTTCTTTACTTTGTCACTGGATCACTCCTTAGTGGTTTATTATATATACAATATACAACATATTTTTAAATAACCTATGTTTTGAGATGTATTTGTGTGTCACTAATGTGTGTCTGTTGTGCAAACACCATACACATTGTCTTAGGTATAAGCATGACTGCTCTGCCAAGCTACCAAGCGGGTGAGCAGGGGTCACCTTGGGTGTGAAACTCCCTTACCCCATCAAGAGTGGTGGGTTCTCATTGGCTTAGGTGCATACCCTAGTCAATTAGAAAACCCCATTTCTAATAGACCACCTTTAAAATCATAGGCATCAACATTGTTGGACCCTTAGACCTACAAACATGTTTATCCTGGTTTTGGTGGACAATGCTACTAGACACCCAAAGGCGATCCCTCTGTGGTCGGTGGCTGCACTGCGGTGACTAGAGTCCTGATAGGGATTTGCATCCAAGTAGGGTTCTCCAAAGAAGTGGTATCTGACAGGGGCACCAATTTCATGTTTACCTACTTAAAGTCCATGTGGAGGGAGTGTGGAGTAGCCTACAAGCTCCACCCCTATCTTCCCCAAACCAACGAGCTTGTTGAAAGTCTTAACAAGACACTTAAAGGCATGATTATCAACCTGCCTGAGACTGTGAGGCGGAAGTGGGTTGTTCTCTTGCCATGCCTGCTTTTTGCCTACAGAGAGGTGCCACAGAAGGGAGTATGACTTAGCCCATTTGAACTTCTGGATGGATACCCTGTTAGAGGACCTCTCAGTCTAGTGAATGAGAGGTGGGAGCAAGCGCCCAAGAAGACCTAACAGGATGTAGCAAACTACATGCTTGTCCTTGGAAACCAGATGGTCAATGTTGGACTTGGCACTTTTTGGCTCAAGTTCCTTAAACTTTTTGCCTTCCTCCTAGACCTTTTTCTGACATGATGTTGCAACTTAAATGCTTTGGGCACTTTGTCACTGCTGATCAGTGTCAAAGTGCAAGTGCTCTCTGTATAAAGTGTTATGGTAATTGGTTGACCATAATTGGTATGTTTGTCTTACTAGTAAAATCCCTAGTAAAGTGCACTATGTGTGCAAGGGCTGGTAATGCAAATAATGCTACTAGTGGGCCTGCAGCATTAATTGTGCCACTCACACAAGTAGCCCTGAAAATAGATCTCAGGCCTGCCACTGCAGTGCATGCACGCAGTATGTTTACTGCCTTGTTGTCCTGACAAGTGCACCCACTTGCCAGGTCTTACCTTCCCTTTTTATGCACATCAGACACCCCTATAATAGGCCCAAGGTACCCCCCTGGGCAGGGTGCAGTGTATGTGAAAAGTAGGTCATGTACTGAGGTGTGTACCATGTCCTGACAGTGAAATATAGCCAAATTTGCTTTTCACTGTTGCAAGGCCATCTTGCCCATAGGACAGAATGGGGAATGCTGTGTCACATGTTACCACCATATCTTCCCATAGGCATAAGATGTAGAGATGGAGTTTAGTGTGCTTGAACTTAGAATTTAATACACATCTTTTTGTGAAGATGGTTTTTAAATTGTGTGTTTAGAAACCACGCTTTTAAAAGTGGCTGGTTTCTTGTCATAAACCATCCTGTGTGCCTCTGCCTGGTTGTGTATTGACTGTCTGGGTTTGGATGTGACAGGGTCTGTGGAGTGCCCTGACACCAGAGAGGAGTAGGTGAGACAGCAACAGGCTGGCCTGCATTTGATGTGGGAGGGAGTAGCCCCCTGGATGTGAAGAGGGCTTTGTTGATGCCAGTGCCACCATAGGATGGCTCCACCTCCTGCTGAGCGTCTGGGGCCCAGACCGTCACTATCAAAGGAAGAGGATGCACACTGCCAGGAAGACAGGTAAGTCTGGTTTGGACCGGGCTCAGACCCCCTGAACACAAAGACTTCAAAGGCATTTAGGGGTATGAATTTGAGAGCTGAAACCCCTGAACTCAAGACTGAACTCAAGCCTGAAAAAGGATTGAAACTACTTTGTGATCAAGAGGAACCTCTGCCAAGAGGAACAGCTGAAGGACTGCCCTTGTTGTGTGTTCTGGGGCTGGCCTGCAGTTTGCTGATTTGACTAAGGAGAGGACAAGGGCCTTTGCTGTGTGCTGTGTCCCCCTGCTTGAAAGGATTTACTGTGTGCTGTTTCCTGAGGTAACTTGTCTCCAAGGGCCCTGTTGTGAAAACTCAGAAACATAAAGGTTTCCAAGTGTGTCTCAGCGACGCTGTGTGCATGTGCTTTTTGCAGCCTGAGACCGCCGTGAGAATTGCCTTGTGACCGTGTGCCCTGGAGCAATCTTGCACTCTGCTTCGATCGACAACGTGACCAGAAGTGCTGTGATCATTATCGCCATCAGCCAGGACTGTCGTTCCAAGGGGGAGCCATGAGAAATCACTACCATCGGGCCGAGCCTGCCTTTGCCAAGAAGAGACCTGTGAACCTTCACCATCGTGGGTCTGAGGTCCTTTGCCCAAGATCAACAGAGTTGTGCCGGGAGCTGAGCAGCTGCGAGGCCGTCGCCTGGTAGCCCGACTCTCACTGCGAGAAGCAGCCGCTGCCAACTCGAACCTGCACAGCGTGACGCCCAAGCCGTGAGGAGAGGAGAGAGAGAATGCACCCCCCTAGGTAACGCTCAGCGAGCTTGTGTGTGTTGCCACCTGGGCTGGAGTACGTGCTACGAGAGACCACTCTCGGCCTTCCCCATCTTTACAGCGCGAGCCTCCGCTCAAGTCAGTATCACGGCGGGCCACTCGCCGAGGAGCGGCAGCACTGGGGTCGGATTGGGAAGCTGCACTTTGTTTCTGTTGTAACCTCATTGGGGGCATATTTTGGCAACTGCTGACAGCGAGTCAGCCAGGAGTGGCATAGAGACCTTCACAAGCACCGCGATCAGTGCCAAATTATTTTACAATCCGCATTAGTACCTGCACTACAAACTGCCTTATTACTTGTTTTACGATCCGCACTAGTACTTGCACTACAAACTGCCTTATTACTTGTTTTTACGATCCGCATTAGTACCTGCATTACGAACTGCATTATTACTTGTTTTACTGTCCACATTAGTATTTGCCTTAAGGACTGTCTTATTTTCTACATCACGAACTGCATAGCATTGCATTAGGACTGTATTAGATCATCGTGAACTGCTCATTAATACCGCAATAACCTACAAGTGATTGTTGGCCTAATAACCGATCCAGTGAAGTATAACGAATACGCATATGCTGGATATTTTTTATTGTTTAGTCTCTTCGTATTTCTTGTGATAAAGATACCGCTATTTAAACAAATGAGTATGATGTCCATTTGTGGTGTTATCACTGTGTTATTGGGAGTGTTGTGGCAAATACTTTACACATGGCCTTTGAGATAAGCCTGGCTGCTCGTGCCAAGCTACCGGGGGCTGAGCAGGAGTTATCTAAGAGTGTGTCCCACCTTTCCCTAACTAGAAGCAAGGGTCCCTATTTGGACTATGGTACCTACCACAGCCAACTAGAGACCCCCAGTTCTAATGGTCAATTTCTGGAAGAAAATTTCTCAGGACTTGGAGGCTAGCGAGGAAGACATGTAAATCTGGTATCACAGGAAGAACACGCTGGTGGAGTTTACACCAGGCCCGAAAGTGTGGGTGATGGAACTAGTGGTGCCGAGGGCCCTCCAACATCGATGGGCAGGGCCCTCCAAGACCGATGGACAGGACCCCATGAGGTAATTAAGTGGAAGGGGGAGGCCATCTACTTGGCTGACCTGAAGACTCCCAAAAATCCTTCAAGGCTACTCTACATCAATCGCCTCAAACCCTATCATGAGAGGTCTGGGGTCACCATACTATTGGTGACAGATGAAGGAGAGGAATAGGTGAGAGAACCTCTACCTCACTTTCTGTTATCCAAGGATGTAGCCTTACGGCTAGAGCGGTCGACCTTGAAGCTGGTAAATGGAGGTTCCAGTCTCGGCATCAACGCTCAACATCCTGTGATTCTGGGCAAATCACTCAATCTCCCCGCACTTAACAACAACAACAAACATTAATGTTTCCTTCTGTAACAAAACTGGTGCTCATGTAAAGTGCTCTGATACCCGATTCAGATCTAGTTTGCGCTATATAAAACTCTATAAAAAAAAGGGATGGTTCAGTGGAAGGTGTCAACCTCTATCCTACCTTGGCCCCAGAACAGCAGAGAGACTGTCGCCAATTGTTAGGACAGTTTGCCTCACTGTTTTCCCTCACTTCTGGGATCACAAACTTGTGTACCCATGATATTGATACTGGGGTCAAAAACAACATATACAGGCTGCCAAACAAGGTGAGGGTCAACATCAAGGTTGAAATCACTGAGATGCTGGAATTAGGAGTATATAAGCACTTGTGTAGACCATGGTCTTGCCCAGTGCTGCTGGTACCCAAAGCTGCCCCACCGGGCAACCCCCCAGAACTCGGATTCTGCGTGTAACACAGGGGGCTGAACTCAGCTACCAGGACTGATTCTCTCCCATTCCCCAGAGCTGATGAAGTAATTGACCGGTTAGGGGCTGCCAAGCTCCTCAGTACATTTAACCTGTCTTCAGGGCACTGGCAGATTGCTCTAACTGAGGGGGCCAAAGAGAGGTCGGCACTCAGCATTCTCTACCTCAAAGGTCCACTTCGGATTTAGATTGATTCTCTTTGGACTGTAGAATGCCTCTGCCACCTTCCAGAGGATGGTGAGCCAGTTCTTAGCTGGGATGGAGCTGCTTATCTGGATGATATAGCTGTCTTCAGTAGCATCTGGGAGGACCACCTCATTCGCCTTCAGGAAGTGCTTCAAGCCCTGCAGCAAGCAGGCCTGACTATCAAGGCCATTATGTGCCAGAAATGGCAGGGTTCTGTGGTGCACTTGGGACAACTTGTGGGCAGCCCCTCTAGGCCACGATAGAGACTCCCCTGACCTGGGTGACCCCCTTAACCCAGAAAGAGGAGAAGGGCTTTCTGGGCCTCACTTGTTGCTACCGGACATTTGTTAAGGGATATGGCACCATTGTTGCCCCATTAAGTGAGCTGACTTCAGGAAGCAGACCAAAAGGTTGAGCTGGACAGATATGCGTCAGAAAGCCTTTGACACCCTCTGGAAGTCCATTTGTACAGCCCCTGTTTTCAAGGCAATTAACTTTTATCAGTAATCCATTGTACATACTGATGCCTCACAGCATGGCACATGGACAGTCATACAAAGCTAAATGAGGTTGTCCTAGTGTAGTCTGTCTTTTATCTCTAGGAGGCTACTTCCTAGGGACAAGGAGTGGAGTCCTTTTGAAAGTAAAGTCTTTGCTGTGGTCTGAGAACTGAAGAAGCTGAGACCATACCTGTTTCGGACTCATTTCTAGGTTCAGTTGGACCACAGATCCCTCGCATGGCTCATGCAGATAAGGGGTGAGAATCCAAACTGATGAGGTGGTCCTTCTCCTTACAGGGAATGAACTTCACTGTGGAACATTGCCCTGTGTTAGACCACTCTAATGCTGATGGTGTGTTCAGGTTCTTCTGCCTTAGTGATGAGAACACCCAGGATGTTCGGTAGTTCTCCCTACTTTAAGCTGGGGGGGGGACACATATTAGACTTGTCGGCCTTAGGGTGGTCTTCCACCAAACATTCTGCCCTCTCCAATTTTACAGATTTTTTTGTGTTGGCTTTATGACCCTCTGAACATTATTACTGCTAAACAGTGCTAACAAGCTTGTGCTCACTCACAAAAATATGGTAAAATTAGCCTACACCTGATTGGCGTAGTGGTATACCATATATCCAGGGCCTATAAATGAAATGTTACTTGTTGACCTACAACCTGTATTTTATCACCCACTTAAGTAGCCCCTAAAACAAGTCCCTAGTCTAACATTGCAGCGTGAATGTAGTTTCAAACTGCCAAATCGACTAGGTAATATAACCCCCTAACAATCCTCAAACTCACCTTTTATTGCATATGTCAACCCTAAGGCAGACCTTAGGTAGCCCATGTGGCAGAGTGCATTGTAATTAGGGCTCCCGGTTTTAAGGTATTTATTTTTTTGCCATTTCCGTCTGTATAGCCATATTTATTTTGCGTTTTTTCCAAAAAACAAGGGAGACCCACTAGGTGGCTATGGACCATGGGTATCAATTATTTTATGGAAACAAAGGTCCTAAGCCTAGAACAATATTTCATTTCAATGTTATATTAACCACAGTAGGAAACTATATATACTTTTCCTATACCCAGCCGGGCAAGGGATTTATTTATAGAATAAAACAAGTGTTTAAAGTTTAAAATGCAATTTCACAACAAACATTTTCGTTTGTAGTAAAGCACAAGCCTGTGCCGTACTTAGAAATGGGAGAAAATTAAAGGAAAGGATATAGAAGAAAGAAAAGTTTACTTCAGGCAAGAAGAGGTGAGCCAAACTGGGTACTGTTTTACATCAAAATTGACAGAAATTCCCAGAGTAGTACATACATACAAGAGTATTCGCAAATTAACTGTATGTCTACTAAACAGAGTCGACGGCGTTTCGATCCCGGACTCAAATTATAAAGGGATCATCTTCAGGACTTATTGATTATATTGCCTGGTGAAACAAACAGGGAAGAAACAGAGAAGCAATAGAAATTTAGATTGCTATTCTGCTGCAAGGATTCGAGGTCAACTGATCACATTCAATACTTACATGATTCGGAATCGCAGTGCAGTGAGGGTGCCAACAAGTGTTTTATTTTAATAAAGGTGTGCCAGTGTGCATTATTCGTGCTCGGTGCCGCTGGTTGTATGGGCACTCAAGTTCAGTTTATCCGAGCCGTCAGAGATACTGCTGTCTGAATTGGCAGAGAATTGTGCTAAGGTGGGGGCGATTTTGAAAGGCTGCCGCCTCCGTGGGAGTGAGAAGGCAACAGCGTGTGCACTTATCCGAGGAAGGAGTCAGGAGTGCTAAGGTGGCCTACGGTAGATCAGTAATCGCATTTGGGGTTCTGCTTACTTCTGCAACCAAGAGTTAGGTTTATAGGCAGAGGAGGGTTCCAGCGCTGGACGTAGATGAACGTCGTGCTAAATATAATTAAAGTAAGGGATTAGAGGGTTGTTTGGTTATATGGAAGTCAGACGTGAATATCGATCAGGAGCATACCTTAAGTGCAGGAATTGTCCTGGGTTGCACATTGGTATGCTTGAGGAAGCTGGGTGGCCGGCGTATCGGTTGATGGCACATACTATCAACAAAGAAAGGGGACTTCCATGGGGGCAATTTTTGCCCCCAACCTGGCCATTTTTTTCATGGATGCACTGGAAATCGGCGTCATCTTGACAGACAGTAACCCATTCTTCACAGGAATATCCCTGTGGCGTTGCTACATAGACAACATTTTTCTAGTCTGGAACCTTGACATCACCACATTGAACCTGTTTCTCCATTGGCTTAATAACAATTTGCGGACCTAACCTTCACCCTGACCCACAATAAAACTCAAATTGCTTTCCTCGACTTAACAATCAATTGCAATGAAGGCGAGTTACTAACACGCCTTTACAGAAAGCCCACAGAGCGTAACACTCTGCTAAGCTACAATAGCAACCATCCAAGAGCCCTAAAAGATTCATTACCCTACTCCCAGTTTCTCAGAATAAGGCGCAACTGCTCGAACAAAACAGACTACTTCAAGGAAGCCAATGTCCTGTCTAATAAACTAAAAACACGTGGCTAACCTAGAAGACTGGTTAAAGCAGCATCAAAAAGGGCTTGGTACTGCCCACGCGATGTTCTTTTAACACCAAAGACACGGGACAGTAAAGAAAGAATAGCCTGTGTAACCACATTTTGCCCAGTGTCCAATAAAAATCCGTAAATCAATTCTCAGATATTGGCCTACTATAAATGCAGGCCCTATCAATTTAGAGAGACCCCTTTTTGCATTCCGGAAAAATAAAAATTTGAAAGATCACTTGGTTAGGGCAGCTCTACCAGTCCCCACTCCTCGAACCACTATAGACTCTAATTGGGGGCTACCACCACTATTGGGGCATGTGAAATGTGGCCACTGTACTGTCTGTGAATATGCAATTGAGGCACGCAATATCTGTCACAATGGCATCAACTTCGAAATGAAATCATTCACGAATTGTAACACCTGTAATGCCATTTATGCGATACTTTGCCCGTGCCAGAAAATGTCTGTAGGGCAAACCAGCCAAAAAGCTAAGACACGCATCTGCCAACATCGGAGTAGAATCAGATGCAAAACGCCGAATGCTCCTTTGGTGGAACACTTCGCAGAGATGAACCACACAGCTGATGACATCCAATGGACAATTCTTAAAGCTATCAAGCCCCCACAAAGAGGAGGAAACCTTTCTCAACTCTTGAACAGAGAAGAACTCAAGTCCATAATCCAGTTTAACACTATTCGGACTGGATTAAACAAAAGTGAGGACTGGACAAACCTTCTTTAGTTGGAGCATTGGCCATACATTTATGTCTCTCACCATGCAAACAGGGACCCAGAAACTGTAAATGTTGGTCCTTAACCCCTTCCCTGCTCATGACGAGCTCAGCTCGTCATGAGGCACAGTTGAGCTGTGCTTATGACGAGCTGAGCTCGTCATGAATAGAGAGATTCAAGGAATGTCAGCGCAGGAAGGGAAAACCACTAGCAGGCAAGGTGTTAAGAATCTACAGAAATACCTATGGGCTATAGTGCATAATGTGTCTAAGTAATCTGTTACCTTCAGAAAAAATGTTTTTTGTCACACGTGCTGCACTTTATTTACTGTCGTCCCTCATCACGCCCCTTAGCACTTTTATGCTCATAGATTGCACTGTACTTTATTTTAGGAACAACCTTATCCCACTTGCGCCGTTTCTATTATACCTCTGAGAGCACCGTTCACTATCAATTCCCCACTCTAAGATGGCCGCCACCTCGCGATAAGCTTCGATCATGTGACCCATGTCACCTGACCTAATAGTCTTAACCCGCGGTAGTGCGCCCATTGCTTAGGAAGCAGCGCAATTGGCGAAGAACCAGTGGACCGGCACCGCGTCTAAACACCCTTTCTAGCAGTAAGGAGCCCTTTTCTAGTCCGCACGAGGCCCGGCTGCCCATGGGAGAGCCCACAACTTAATTTTACTCTTTCCCTTTCTGCAGCGGATCGAGTATCTCACTGACCGCAGCACCGGACACTTTTTCCTTTAAGCGGTAAGAAGCCCTCATATAGAATAGACGAGGCTCGCCTGCTCCCGAAAGAGCCCTTGACTCAAAACTACTCTCCCTCTTTTCAGTGGATCGAATAACTTATCGACCGCAGCTCTAACATAACAAGACGGGGCCGCCAAACGGGACCTGCCTCGATACTTTAAACCGATCACCAATCGGTAAGTCACCGGCCCACAGGCGTCCGGTCCCCCTTAGTTTTCCATTAAATTAATGCCAATTCTCCTTTTCAGCGGATCTGAACCGATACGCCGGCCCCCCAGCTTCCTCAAGCATACCAACGTGCAACCCAGGACAATTCCTGCACTTAGGGTATGCTCCTGATCGATATTCACGTCTGACTTCCATATAACCAAACAACCCTCTAATCCCTTACTTTAATTATATTTAGCACGACGTTCATCTACGTCCAGCGCTGGAACCCTCCTCTGCCTATAAACCTAACTCTTGGTTGCAGAGGTAAGCAGAACCCCAGATGCGATTACTGATCTACCGTAGGCCACCTTAGCACTCCTGACTCCTTCCTCGGATAAGTGCACACGCTGTTGCCTTCTCACTCCCACGGAGGCGGCAGCCTTTCACAATCGCCCCCACCTTAGCACAATTCTCTGCCAATTCAGACACCAGCATCTCTGACGGCTCGGATAAACTGAACTTGTGTGCCTATACAACCAGCGGCACCGAGCCCGAATAATGCACACTGGCACACCTTTATTAAAATAAAACACTTGTTGGCACCCTCACTGCACTGCGATTCCGAATCTTGTAAGTATTGAATGTGACTCAGTTGACCTCGAATCCTTGCAGCAGAATAGCAATCTAAATTTCTATTGCTTCTCTGTTTCTTCCCTGTTTGTTTCACCAGGCAATATAATCATTAAGTCCTGAGGATGATCCCTTTATAATTTGAGCCCGGGTTCGAAACGCCGTCGACTCTGTTTAGTAGACATACAGTTAATTTGCGAATACTCTTGTATGTATGTACTACTCTGGGAATTTCTGTCAATTTTGATGTAAAACAGTACCCAGTTTGGCTCACCTCTTCTTGCCTGAAGTAAACTTTCCTTTCTTCTATATCCTTTCCTTTAATTTTCTCCCATTTCTAAGTACGGCACAGGCTTGTGCTTTACTACAAACGAAAATGTTTGTTGTGAAATTGCATTTCAAACTTTAAACACTTGTTTTATTCTATAAATAAATCCCTTGCCCGGCTGGGTATAGGAAAAGTATATATAGTTTCCTATTGTGGTCTATATAACATTGATATGAAATATTGTTCTAGGCTTAGGACCTTTGTTTCCATAAAATATTTATTTTGTGGCCATTTTATCTGTATTTATCCACATTTATTTTGTCACAGGCAAAAGTCGACGCCGCATCCATGTATTTTTCCACATTTATTTAAATTGACAATGCACCCATGCACTCGGTTGTTATAGTGTAAACACAATACATTAATCTGAAAACTTTGCCATTTGCAGAATGTCCCAAATACACTTAAAAGTGCTATCACAAGCCATTTGTCTCAGTGCCTTGCAGTTTCTGTCATCTGCAGAGTGCCACATCCTCTCCCCCCACTGAATACCATACTGCCCCATGGAGAGAACTCATACTTCCTTAAGCTACAGCCCAATTGTGCCCCGCTATAAACACCTGGAAGCAATTCAATTCAAATTATGCACTAGACTAGAGTAATATGCTGCCTGAAAATAAAGTAACAATATTCTGGAAAAAGCAAACACTCATAGGGAATACAACTTAAAGCTTTTATACTCATTATTCAGAAATAAATGAGTGTTTTTGCTTGAAAAGTTAACAACATGGAAAGAAAAGTAACCTGATCGCACCGTAAAACATATATCTAACCACAGGTGCGCAACTCCCATAGGGCCCAAGGTGCTTCTGCTCCCCCCACCCCTGCCCCTACCACACATTTTGTGTGACGAGTGGGCTGAGACAGCTTCCCGGGCACACACACAGACAGTTTTTGAGCTGCTGTGGGCTGGCATCCATTTTATCGAAGCCGCACCAAAGTACTTCACAGGTCTTTAAAAGACCTTTTACTTGTTAATGAGGCTTTGTTGCTTTTCACCACTTCTGAGAGCCCCTGCATCCCCACTCTGCCTATTGCTGGAAGAATTAGCTCCCCCCCCCAAAAAATTGGCTCTAGCTGCACCTCTGTCAAACCATGATGTTAAAACTACAACTTCGACCTTAGCAGGTACATTTATAATGTCAGCAGGTTTCAGTTTTTACACTTAGCAAGACCCTGAGTCACAGTGCCGCAGCTGGTGATTGAAACACTGCTAGCTATGGGCCTCCACAGTTTCTTGGAGTCACCCACCCACCCTCCTTGGCTGCAGACAGCTGCTGGCAATCAGGATATATTTCAGGCAGTGGCGTAACAAAACTTGAGGGGGGGCCCATGCAAAGTACATGGTGGGGGCCCCCCTCCAGACTCACTCAGGAGCCCTCAGGCCACAGTACTGTGCTGAGGGGGCTCCTTGGAACTCAGGGCCCCTCCACACTGTGGGGGACTTTGTTACGCCACTGGTGCTCAGCTCCTACAGTAGTGCCGATAAAGTTTGAGAGGGCAAAAAAGTTTGAAGACCTCTGCAAAAAGTCTCCTTCTGTGAGTTCTGTTCTAGTTCACCCTTCACTGGATAATTCATAATTTCTTTGAACCTCTCTCTAACTAATCCTTGTCCTTTCTGTGCTTCGGGTACACTGCTGCGACACCTTCACACCCCTCCACCCATTTTCTAGGAGGAGCTGCAGATTTATTGCTCGGAATATGTGCTAGACACATTTCAGCTGATCTGATTCTAATGCATACCTGTCTATGCTCTCCACCCTCTCTGCACTTCTGGTCTCTCTTTTCCCTCATGCTCAGTTGCCCATTTACAGAATCTAAGGGAGTGGAAAGAATCCTAGTAAACATCATCAAGCTGATTTCCGTGCAATTAACGCAAGTTTGTTGTTTTAATAGATGTGGCTTTACAGCATCACAAATGCAGTTGTGGCGCATCTCAGTACGAAAAACCTGAGCATCTAAGCACTAGCCAAAATTTGATGGTAACTCCACAGCTTTAAATATGGAACACACTGTTAACGCATATTTTTTTATTAGCCATACCATACCACTCCAAGACAATTTCATGATTACAGGTTGTAGTATTTAAATGAACGAATCATTGTATAAAAAAAAAACTGACACCCTTTAAAACGAGAAAGTTATTTGATTCCCCTAATTGTACTAAGCTATGGCCTAAGGAATTTATTAAACAAGCTCACAAAGCGATGCGTATTTCCCCTTTCTTTTCAGGAAGATATTATTCTTCAGAAATCGTTTCAGTAATTGTAGGCAGTAGCAAGATATCAAAGGAAGTGATGAGTCAACAACTATTGGTCCCTGCAGAGGCAAGAGCCGAGATGTCTGGTACTAATGCTGGGGAGACGCTGCTGTGATTTCGGGGCATAAGATGCAAACTTTATCCACTAAGTTCTGTCTGCATGTACTGCTAGCGGTGCTAAATATAGGCTGGGAGATGAGACAAACGATTAAACAGTTCAGTCTGCCGTCCCAATACATACCTTCCCCTGAGTTTGATCTACGCCAAACTTCCAAGATGATTTATTGCTGGAACTGCAGGGAAAGGAAAGGGCGGAGGACTCTCTGAGAGATAATACATTGGCCGGAGTTCTAAGGCCTGACTACTGTGCAGAGGCCAGGGGGCCCCTTGCAGCTCGACTCCCACTGCGGGGGATGGGCCTGTGTTACTCGTGAGATGAACTGCTAAGTGGCACTGTTGACTTGAGAGCCGTGCTTGTGCCTTTTAACCCCTTCGATGCGTGTGACTAGGTCAACTCATCATGGGCGTTACCTGCGCTGTGCGTGTGACGAGTTGACCTTGTCACGTAACGCGGGATTTTAAAAATCTCAGCGGGAAAACCGCTAGCGCGCATGCGGTTAAAGACACACAGCACCTGCTCAAAGACTCACGCTGTGACGGGACACAAGCTTCAGGGATCCCCCAGGACAGGGGCTAAGCAGGCAGGAAGTGTTGAGGTCAGGAGGTGACAGGCCGGACTCCTCCTGTAATAATTTAACTCGGCACAGGGCGGCAAATTGAGATTTAAGAAGTGTGTCAAAGGAGGTAAATACCTTGACACTAATTTACATCACGGAGCGAGGGCCATTAAAGGGACAGCCAGAGCTGAGCCACCATGACTGCCCCCGCAGCGGACGTTGTTATTTTCCCGTTTTTATATATAAATACAGACAAAGGAAAACTTGTTTTCCGTCTGTATTTATATGTAAAAATCCGTTTAAACGGAAAACCGGGAGCCCTAATTGTAATTAAAAAGTTGGGAATGTACTTTTAAGTTTTACATGTCCTAGTATTGTATAAATCCTAAGTTAATGTTTCACACCTGTGAGGCCTTCCTCTCCCAAAGGATAACATTGGGTTGGCTGCCTTATTACAGTTAATAAGTACTAACTTTTAATTGGGAACAGGAGGACATTTCATGTTTGGTGTCTGAGAAAGTGTAATTTAAAACCCTCTGTAATGGTAGAATTGAATTTTAAGTTACAATTTTGAAAATGGCACTTTTAGAAAGCTATCAGGTTAAGGTGCAGACAAGGGATTTTACTTCATGAACAATTATACATTTATAAATATTCATATACACAGTAGCATCATAAATTAATTATCAGAAGCATAGTTTAATTTTCCACATAAAAAACAATCTCAACAAAACTGGTTCTATTTCTTGTTTTTATCTTTAGAACCTTTTGCATACATTTTCAGGGTACAAATACTTCTTCAAGCACATTGATGTCAGATATATCACCCGGGGATCCTTCGTCCAGTTCTTCAATGCAGTTCTCTAATCATGTAGCCACTTCGCACCGACAGGAAAAGTCAGTTTTCAAAGTCTTTAGCTCATCCTCTGCAGTTGATATACGACCCTTCGCTTCTTACAAATGATCACCTTGTTCCTCACATTCTGCAAGAGAAGACAGACCTTCTACTACGAGGGCTGGATCAGGGAATCACTGGACGCGATCCTCCCGCTACGGAAATCTACTCCTAAGAGGTCAAATAAATCTGCCCCCTGGTTCTCAGATTCCTTGAGAGACCTTAAACGCCTCTGCAGGAAAAAAGAGAGAGCCTGGCGAATGCACTATCTCTCAGAAAATAAAACCCAATACAGAGAGGCTATTAAGAATTACAGAAATGGGGTTAGGATGGCTCAGGCCTCCTACTTTGCAGACCAAATAATGGCAGCAAAATCAAAACCCAAGGAAATTTTCCACTTGGTTAAAAAATGCATCACCGTTAATACCGCTCCCCCAGTTCCTAAAACTCTAGATCAATGCAATGAACTTGCAGACTTTTTTCATAATAAAGTCACCCAGATTTACTCCGCATTCCCGGCAACTACCAATAATTTAACAACATCCAATTCGATCTTCCCAAGCAACCTCCTCCCCCCAGGACAGCCTTTGCTGGACCACTTTTCCCCATTAAATCTGGAAACACTGCAACAACTAGCATGTCAAGTCAAATCCGGCTCTCCCCTTGACCCTGCCCCACCAGAAATTCTGCTCCAGGCAAGCCGTACCATCCTCCCAGTAGTACTAGAGCTTCTCAATTCATCTATATCCTCCTGCTCAGTACCCACTGGCTGGAAGAGAGCGATGGTACGGGCTCTGCTGAAAAAACCTACCCTAAACCCAGAAGATCACTCCAGCTACCGCCCAATCTCATTACTTCCTTGGGTAAGCAAGGTGCTGGAGAAGCACATAAATACGCAGCTGATACAATTCCTGGAAAGCCATGCGCTCCTTGACCCATCCCAGACAGGTTTCAGGCCTAAACATGGTACCGAGACTGCGTTGTTGGCAGTTGTCGAGGAATCCCGAAGGATACTGGATCAGGGAGGATCAGTGGCAGTGATCCTCCTTGATCTAAGTGCGGCCTTCGACACTGTCAACCATGCCACTCTGCTGAACCGTCTGCACAACATCGGGGTCAGAGGCAATGCCTTAAAATGGCTTGAATCGTTCCTGTTCAACAGATCCTTCCAGATCTTCGACGGGGACACAATATCAGCCAGTAAACCCCTGAATTGTGGAGTACCACAGGGCTCTTCATTGAGCCCGGTGCTTTTCAATGTCTATATGAAACCATTAGCTGGGCTCGTAGAACCATCAGGTATAAAAATTGTATCATATGCGGACGATACCCAGCTAGTGGTTTCATTGACCCAGGAAGGTGCCGGTCATACCTCAGGTAGCCTGATGAAATGCCTAGAGGACATAAAAAAGTGGATGACAGGCTCCTCCTTAAAACTGAACGGGGACAAGACCGAGCTGATGCTCCTAGGCCCCGCAACACCCACATTAACCCATGCTATGTGGCCTGAATGTCTAGGCACCCCTCCCACTCCTAAGGAGAGCGTTAAAAGCCTGGGAGTATGGCTGGATAAAAACCTTTCTTTTTCCACTCAAGCCACCAAACTATCCGCCATCTGCTTTGGACTATTGAGAATATTAAGGAAGGTTCTCCCTCTCCTTCCCATGGAAGCCAGAAAAGTGGCAGTTCAGGGCCTCATTCAGTCCCGGTTGGACTCAAACAACGCCCTGTATGTAGGGGCCCCCGAGATGTCCATGAGAAAACTACAGGTGGTCCAGAACAGTGCAGCCCGCGTCCTGCTACAGATCCCAAGGACACAGTCTGCTAAACCCGCACTAAGCAGCCTACACTGGCTCCCAGTGAAACAGAGAGTGGCTTTCAAGGCACTATGCATTGCGCACCGAGCCTACTGGAAGTCAGGCCCAGCGCTCACTAACAATCTGATCACTCAATACCACCCCAACAGATCCCTCCGGTCCTCGGAGGCCTTTCTGGCCGTAGTCCCAAGAGTAAGGAGAGCCAGAACTGGAGGAAGGTCATTCTCCGTAAATGCCGCAAAGATGTGGAACACACTCCCGCTGCAAATCAGGTCCAATTCCAACCTACTGTCATTTCGAAAACAATTGAAGACTTATCTATTTGCTAGGCCCATCTAATCTCATTCTCCGCTGCCCCCCCTAGCTCTGCTCTCTGCATTCTAGCGCTTGGACGCCCGTCGGGCAGCAATCGCGCTTTATAAATTAAATTACAATTACAATTACAATTACTCCATCTACTCCCACTCTAAGGCTGCACAGTACTTTCCGGATGCTTGAAGTGTTGTGACCAAAGAGAGAGTATGACCCCTGATCAATCAGTCCTTTATTATCTTCATTGATTGCACTCTTGTGTTTATAATTGTCTAGGTATGTTTATCAATCGTCCTCTGCTGGAAGGCACCAGTACATCTCTCCTTCATCATTTTCATAATTTTTACTGTAAATTATTAGTAAGTAATGTGGTGGGGGGCCCCATGGTATGTCAAAGAAAGCGTCAATTGGTTGGCAAGTACTTTATATTCTTACAGTAATCTGAGTTGATCATGGCAGAGCGTTATTGGAACTAGCATTATGGTCTCAAGGTATCAAGGTATTGGGTGCAGCACGTGCAACTTATGATTCTTCTGAGGACAAGCTGGCACAATATTTAGGTCAAGCAGTGCTTTGCTTTAGGGGAAGATGGCATATTGTTGAAGCCCTTTATGGTTGCCCCACTGGATTCATGGGGCTTAACTGTGGCTCAGCAGTCATTCATGTGCAGTTAAGTAATAAGTTTATTCCAAGATTAAGTGTGCAGTCTTTGCAGTGGCTTGCTGTGTGTCTCAGAACTCTCCAAAGCAAATGGGTTATAATAGGCAACCATGGAAGGTTGTTTGGGGGGATGTTCTGCCCAATTGAATTTGGCACCTTGCAGACATGATTATGACAGGTTTGTTTTGAATTGTTACTTAATTCCCCTCTTTCCTCCGCTGTCTCAGTGAAACTTCCAGCGGATATTTATAGTCATGATTGACACTACTAGAGCAGTGTTATACACTAGTAAGTAAGGGTAGTGGATGTCCAGTTTCCGGGGTCTCGGCTCCTCCTGTGCCCATTCATCGGATGGATGCTGATGTACTTTGTGGGGGAAGGGAGAGTAGAGGTGCCACAATGGCCGTGTTTTCTATTTCTAGAACATTCCCCAATGTTTGTCTGGGCCCATGCTGCACCTTGATTAGTCACGGCTGACACACTTGGCCTCTGACTGAGAACAGCAGACACTTGTCGCCTTTCTGGGAGGGATGACTGTCATTGGCTCCATACTCCCACTCCGGCCACACTCACCTCGGGAACCCCTATGTCTCGATGTACCATCTAAGGTGTGTGACAAGGCCCCTCTCTCTCTCCTGCGGCTGACTGGCTCCTTTCCAGCCCAGGCCAGTCTCCTTCAACAGAAATGAGGCATTGCAGCTGGTACAAGGCTCCAGGCCATGCCACTATATAGCTCTGGGATTCTTGAGGGGTTCTTCATAGGGTGGGTGGTGCTGAAACCCCCTCAGAGACCACTGTAGTGCGCCTCACTCCAGGGAGGAGCAACCACAAGCAGCCTCCCCACTGAAGTCACAGGTTAGGTCACACTGCAAGGCGCACTCCAAGCCCTCTATGCAGCAAGGCGCAAGTAGGTGCCTCAGTGGACAAAAATGAGGGTTTTGCTGCAGTCACAGCCACTCTGACAGGCACACTCTGCACAGTCCATTCTCTAGAAGCACCTGAATCTGTTGGATGATTCAGGATATTTAAGGTACAGCCAGAGCCTCACTAGAATGTGGCTGCCATCTTGGCAGCCAAGCCATGCCCCTAGTTTGCACAGATGTGCAATTCAAAAAACATTGGAAAAAGTATAGCAAAATTGAGTCACTTAAGATTCCCTATAAAATTTGGCTGAAAAGCGCTGCCAGTGGACAAGATGTCAAACCCTTGGAGGCTCAATGACCTACATCTAACAGCGAGCTGTAAGCTAATCAGAGCATTGTATCAAAATTCAAACTCACTTTAGGGCATGGGAAAGACCAGAACCAGAAGAGCATTGATAAACCGGCGGTTTAAACTTAAACTGCCTATTTCCCCCTTTGTTGCTGAAGTAGAAAAGCATCACTAGTAACTTTAAAATGTTTTCTAATGGAGCAACTACCTTATGAAAAGCCTAAACGTCTGTGCATTGGCATCTGTATGTACTGCTTGTGTGTTGCATATATGTATAGTGTCTGATTACCTGTGGGATAGTTTGTATTAATAATAATAATAATAATAAAGAGCTTATAGAGCGCTCAGTAACGCCATCACGGCGTGTCCCCGCGCTAATTACATGTGCTTTGTGGGACTGTGTATGCTCGCTTACATGTTCTCTGTGCATGCACGTCTGCTATAAGTTGGTTAGTCTGTGCACGCGCCATAGAAAAGTCGGACCTGTTGGCTTTGCTATTGCTTGTTTCAAGAAGTGAGTTCAAATTAGAAACCAAAATAAGGCCGGTGGATATTAATCTCAAGATTTGAAACAGCTGAATGACATTTTCTGAACAAGTAAGCAAAACACTAAAAATAGCAAAACAGGCGAATTCATGATTGACCCAAGAAATGGTCTACTTCTTTAGTCCAGAGAATTCATTGTAAATAGGTTTCAGGTTCTTGTCTGCAACCTTAACCTCGCAGTGGGGCCAGCTTTTAATGACTTTGGGTCTACACAGCCCAGCCGCCTCCTGCTGTAAAATCGCAGCCACAAATCAATTGACCTTTACTCGAAAACTTTTGTAAGTGGTTTTTCAGGTCACATGGTTGAACTCAAAAGGCGACTCTGTAAAAAACTGATAACGCTTACTTAATAGTGCCCACACCGCCAGCGCTCGCTCCGTACTGCGCACATTAACACTTATATACCAAAGAGATTCATGAGACATATTTGTGGGAAAGCAGTGGTGCAGGTTTATTTCGTACAACAAGTAGCTGATAAGGTGGGTCATCTTACAGGCGATCCAATGCGGCAGCCCCTCGCTGACCCGCATGCCTAAGGAGCCATCTTGCACGGCGAGTCGATGCTCTGACGGTGCAGTAAATTATCACTTTATTTCGTTATACTCCCGCCCCCCCTGTCAGGGCGGAGCGATGAGGCACACCCCCGGTCGGTTCAGGCCCCCCGACCGCCCGAAGGACTAACGGGGCGCCGACGCTGTTTCCTGGAACCCTCTCGGCTCCAGGTTCTTGGCTCAGGCACCCTTACTGTGTCAGGCAGAGGTATTTAGACTGTATCCTTCTGCCGCAGAGGTACCCCTACTGTCCATCTGCTTCCAGATCGCCCTGTGTCTCCACCTGCAACACAAACATGACCATTAAAAGTTCACAACTTTCGCCCTCCGCTCTGCAGCTGGGTCAGGGTTAGGGTGGGAACAGCGCAGAGCAGCCCAAGGAACCGACGCGGGAAGGAGAGGCCGAGCAAAGTTGTTGGGCCTGCTAAATACCCCCCGGGTACGCCCCCATCCCTAGAAGAGCCCTCCCATTGGCCGTTGGCGAGGAGGGCGGCCCAGGGGGGGGGGTTGGCGCGCTGCAGGCTCCTCTCGTGCGACGTGTGGGACTAAGACGCTGTCTCGCCCATGCACCCCTCCGTGTCGCGCGGCCAGCGGCATAGTGCCCACATCGCCAGCGCTCGCTCCATACTGCGCACGTTAACACTTATATACCAAAGAGAATCATGAGACATACTTGTGGGAAAGCAGTGGTGCAGGTTTATTTCGTACAACAAGTAGCTGATAAGGTGGGTCATCTTACAGGCGATCCAATGCGGCAGCCCCTCGCTGACCCGCATGCCTAAGGAGCCATCTTGCACGGCGAGTCGATGCTCTGACGGTGCAGTAAATTATCACTTTATTTCGTTATACTCCCGCCCCCCCTGTCAGGGCGGAGCGATGAGGCACACCCCCGGTCGGTTCAGGCCCCTCGACCACCCGAAGGACTAACGGGGCGCCGACGCTGTTTCCTGGAACCCTCTCGGCTCCAGGTTCTTGGCTCAGGCACCCTTACTGTGCCAGGCAGAGGTATTTAGACTGTATCCTTCTGCCGCAGAGGTACCCCTACTGTCCATCTGCTTCCAGATCGCCCTGTGTCTCCACCTGCAACACAAACATGACCATTAAAAGTTCACAACTTTCGCCCTCCGCTCTGCAGCTGGGTCAGGGTTAGGGTGGGAACAGCGCAGAGCAGCCCAAGGAACCGACGCGGGAAGGAGAGGCCGAGCAAAGTTGTTGGGCCTGCTAAATACCCCCCGGGTATGCCCCCATCCCTAGAAGAGCCCTCCCATTGGCCGTTGGCGAGGAGGGCGGCTCAGGGGGGGGGTTGGCGCGC
The DNA here is from genome assembly GCF_964263255.1 of Lissotriton vulgaris. Taxonomy (NCBI): domain Eukaryota; kingdom Metazoa; phylum Chordata; class Amphibia; order Caudata; family Salamandridae; genus Lissotriton; species Lissotriton vulgaris. Next base: position 442,759,730 of record NC_141689.1, on the reverse strand, counting down.
TGCAGGCTCCTCTCGTGCGACGTGTGGGACTAAGACGCTGTCTCGCCCATGCACCCCTCCGTGTCGCGCGGCCAGCGGCATAGTGCCCACATCGCCAGCGCTCGCTCCGTACTGCGCACGTTAACACTTATATACCAAAGAGACTCATGAGACATATTTGTGGGAAAGCAGTGGTGCAGGTTTATTTCGTACAACAAGTAGCTGATAAGGTGGGTCATCTTACAGGCGATCCAATGCGGCAGCCCCTCGCTGACCCGCATGCCTAAGGAGCCATCTTGCACGGCGAGTCGATGCTCTGACGGTGCAGTAAATTATCACTTTATTTCGTTATACTCCCGCACCCCCTGTCAGGGCGGAGCGATGAGGCACACCCCCGGTCGGTTCAGGCCTAACGGGGCGCCGACGCTGTTTCCTGGAACCCCCTCGGCTCTTGGCTCAGGCACCCTTACTGTGCCAGGCAGAGGTATTTTGACTGTATCCTTCTGCCGCAGAGGTACCACTACTGTCCATCTGCTTCCAGATCGCCCTGTGACTCCGCCACCGCTCTGGAGGAGGCCCCCGTCGATGACAGAGCCCCCCACCACCTAGCTACTTTTGGTCGCTGTTTATCCTAGTACCCTTCCTTGTTCTCTCCGTATTGGTACCTGCCAATGAACATTTCTTGCTATGGTTCTCAGGACATGCTCTCAATTACATACACCACTTATGGATATTTCTTAGAACGGGTCTTAGGACACGCCCTTAGTTACATGAGCCGCACCTCTTATGGGGATTGCTTAGATACGGTTCTTAGGCACGCTCTTAGTCACATAGGCCACACCTCCTACAGAGATTCCTTGGGTACTGTTAGTTGTATTTGTCCGGACATATTATACGGGGGATCAGCAAGTGACCATTTGCATTATTGTATCTGCTGAGAATGGAAAACCAGTGATATTCGTCCCCGCAAAGAGGTGGGATTATGACAGTTATCCTGTAGTCAAATCATTTACTTGCTGCATGGGCACAGTGCTGCAATAATCATGACAGTGATTGGCCTGGCAAATCACTGCAAGATCATTATTTGAGATTGGTTAGAGCCAGCTGGCAGATGCCCGTAACCGTCAATATCATTCCCAGTTCACACTACAGTGTTTGTCATTCTTGCAGTGCTCTCTTTGTACCTGTGTTTGGTACTCTTTGGTGCATGCCACGCCACTTCTCTCTTATAACACACTGTTTGCTATTTCTCACGTGTTGTTTACCTTTGCACTTGCACAAGTGCCATCATTGCCTACGTAACGTCTGTTCCTGTGCCTGGGTGCATTGCGAACTATACCTCTACTTATACTGTATGTTCCCTTGCAACCTGCACACTGTTGTACTGTTTGCTACCTCCTGCATTTCATTTACTCAAATTGTCACTCTTACCTCATGTAACTGGTCTGTTTTTTGTAGGTTTTCCCCTATCATTTACTGCAAAGTTTCTCGCCCGTCATTTTCTGTACCCATTGAGCCCCACTCAGGGTGACGTGTTTGCCAACCATGCCTGGCATAATCGATTTTGCAGTGAGGGCCAGGAAGGTGGCTGTGCTCCCGCCCTAGCGAACACATTGAGAGGTACTGAAAGTACCGGCGGCAATGGTCTGCTCGGCGCGTTTCTTGTTGTTCTTCAGAACAATTAAGTGCGTGTCACAGTGAATGATAAAGTGAATGGCGGGAGTGCATAAAAGGCGTGGTACCCCCGGGGGCCACAAGCAGCCTGTGAGTTCTGAAATCAGACTGAAAACTGGAATTTTCACTCACTTTCACAATCCATAAATACATACACACATCCCATGTATAATCATGCGCAACATGTGTGCGTCTGCTTGACCATGACAATATTACTACATGTATGCAAGGTTGGCTCTAATATTCTTAATCACTGAGTGTGAGAGGAACCACCACGATTCCGGGCAAAACATATGACGTTACGATAGGGACTGCCTTATGAAAATTCAGAGGACTGGGGAGACCCAGTGGAGAATAAACTAAGACCCGATAAGGAAACCGAGTTGGTGCTGTAGCGTTAAGGTTAAGGCAGGACACTACTAACAACAGTAACCACAAGAGGACAGCAGAATGCGACCAATGGCAAAAGGAAGCTGGGAGCAGGCCTGCAACAACTGGAAAACCCTTCCCTGGGGCTTACGGAATCCAACCCACCAGGAGTGCTACACATTCCTGCACTGACAGATGTAGCCTGAGGGCATTTTAAGAAGCTGACACAGTAAACTTGACGGGTGTGGAGATTAACATGTGAGCTTGTGGCATATTATCACAACAGAACGGAGTGGTATGGGGGTGAAACACAGCAACGGCGTGTGGCTGAGTAAAGTTGACTGGTTTGCACATGGCATGTTCTGGCCTGGGATTGGAAGCTGATGAGTGAGGTGGCCCACCAGATGGCGAATAGGAGAGAACTAACAGATGCAAAATTGGGAAAGGCGGGCACACGCTCAGAGCTGTTTTAACCGCATTATAGGCATCATAGGCAAAGCAGTGCACTGGGCCCTGCCAACACAAACAGTCACAGCAATCAAATTGTTGGATAGAGCCGCATGGGCCCTATGCTCGTGGGGCCACTGGGAAACTGCTCAGCTTGCCCATGTGTTGAAGACCGCACTGCACACGCTAGCTTGGAGAAGACAAATGTTTGGGCGTTATGCGGATACGTTAAACGACAAGGAAAGCAACAACTGTTGTTCAAAATCACAACACCGACAATGAGCACAAGAGAATTGGGGTGAGACGCTTCTATCAAGTTCGTATTCAAATATCGACCCACCGTTTTGATGGGCCTACGGGCACTCACAGCTTGTCCCTAGCGTTCCTATCGCTATGTGCTTCACCGCCGACACTCGCCCGTTGTTGCCCGCCCGAGATCCCGCTCTCCTGGCCCTAAAATCGACAAATTCTCAACATACTTTGACGAGTCTACCACTCCGGGCATTAACCGGGAAAAAACCCAGTGGATCATCGCCCATTCTAATTCTCTCGCTCCCCTTGCTCTATCCTCCGCGACTCACGACACATTCACGATAGCCGCCACTGACCCCCCCTCCCCCCTGTGGCCGATGCCACAAGGCCCCCGTCAACCTGGTCATGCCAGGGACAGGGCCTGGAGGAGGCGAGTTGGGGCACATACCTCGAAAAACCTAGTCGACCGACGCGATCGGGAAACAGCGCAGAGCAGCCCAAGGAACCGATGCGAGAAGGAGAGGCCGAGCAAAGTTGTTGGGCCTGCTTAATACCCCCCGGGAACGCCCCCATCCCTAGAAGAGCCCTCCCATTGGCCGTTGGCGAAGAGGGCGGCTCAGGGGGGGGGGGGGGGGGGGGGGGGTTGGCGCGCTGCAGTCTCCTCTCGCGCGACGTGTGGGACTAAGACGCTGTCTCGCCCATGCTCCCCTCCGTGTGCACGGCCAGCGGCAAGAAATCTATAGCTTAACTTTCTCACTGCAAACAAAAAAAGAAAATCTCAGACAAAACTAAGGCTGGAAATACGTTAAAGAAGATTAGAAGAAAGTGCAAAAGCTTCTCTCAGAGTATGATCGAAGGTAATCGGTGCAGCCATATTGCAGATTAAATAAACCATTTACTGCGTGAGCAAATCAGTTGATAGGTTGCCAGTCCCTTATCTTCATTTTTTGTAATGAGCAACGCAAAAGTGTTTTTTTTAAACTAAAGGTTAATACCTGTTCGTTATTGTTGGACCTGGCCCTTTGTGAGGGTTATTTCCAAACTTTTTGTATTCCTAATGTCTTTTTTCTGACCTATCTTTGCTAGCTTTAGGACTCCGGGCACTTTACCACTGCTATTCAGAGCTAAAGTGCATGCGCTCTGTCCTTTAAACTTGGTAAATGGAGCAACTACCTTATGAAAAGCCTAAACATCTGTGCATAGGCATCTGTATGTACTGCTTGCGTGTTGCATATATGGATAGTTTCTGATTACCTGTGGGATAGTTTGTATTACATGTGCTTTGTGGGACTGTATATGCTCGCTTACATGTTCTCTATACAAGCACGTCTGCTATAAGTTGGTTAGTCTGTGCACGCGCCATAGAAAAGTCGGACCTGTTGGCTTTGCTATTGCTTGTTTCAAGAAGGGAGTTCAAATTAGAAACCAAAATAAGGCCGGTGGATGTTAATCTCAAGATTTGAAACAGCTGAAGGACATTTTCTGAACAAGTAAACAAAACACTAAAAATAGCAAAACAGGCGAATTCATGATTGACCCAAGAAATGGTCTACTTCTTTAGTCCAGAGAATCCATTGTAAATAGGTTTCAGGTTCTTGTCTGTAACCTTAACCTCGCAGTGGGGCCAGCTTTTAATGACTTTGGGTCTACACAGCCCAGCCGCCTCCTGCTGTAAAATCGCAGCCACAAATCAATTGACCTTTACTCGAAAACTTTTGTAAGTGGTTTTTCAGGTCACATGGTTGAACTCAAAAGGCGACTCTGTAAAAAACTGATAACGCTTACTTAAAGAAATCTATAGCTTGACTTTCTCACTGCAAACAAAAAAAGAAAATCTCAGACAAAACTAAGGCTGGAAATACGTTAAAGAAGATTAGAAGAAAGTGCAAAAGCTTCTCTCAGAGTATGATCGAAGGTAATCGGTGCAGCCATATAGCAGATTAAATAAACCATTTACTGCGTGAGCAAATCAGTTGATAGGTTGGCAGTCCCTTATCTTCATTTTTTGTAATGAGTAACGCAAAAGTGGTTTCTTTAAACTAAAGGTTAATACCTGTTCGTTATTGTTGGACCTGGCCCTTTTTGAGGGTTATTTCCAAACTTTTTGTATTCCTAATGTCTTTTTTCTGACCTGTTTTTGCTAGCTTTAGGACTCTGGGCACTTTACCACTGCTATTCAGAGCTAAAGTGCATGCGCTCTGTCCTTTAAACTTGGTATGATTGGTCTACACCTGTTTGGCTTATGTAAGTCCCTTGTACAGCGGTATCCTATATACCCAGGACCTACCTGTAAATGAAATACTACTAGTGGGCATAAGCAGCTGGTGACATTTGAAAGTGGTGGGGTGTAAAGGTTTGGCATGACGTTCATGTAGTGAACAACGCTGGCAAGCTTAATGGACAAACATGGGGTCCAGGATGGATCCTCCTCCGAGAAAAAAATTGAACAAAAGATTGGCAAATGGTGCATTTTAAAGCAAATTAATGAATGATAAAGCAAGACTTATAACGCAGTGGGAAAGTTTAGTGTTGAAATATTTAACACATAAAAACTGCCCTATATCTTACTGCATTAAAATGTTCAACAGTTACTGTAATATGCAAATTGTACAACTGCTGTGTGCTTCCCAGTGTCTTGCCCTGCATGTGGCATCAGCTTTGGAAGAAAATGCTCTAACCAGGCTTCAGGAAGGGCCCACAGCTGCTGATTGCAATCAGTCATATAGAAATATGTGAAGGCAGGTCTTTAAGTGGGATGAAACATGTGGGGACTCTCTAAAAGGCAACACGTAAAATAAATTTATGTGATTCCCATAGTGTGCTGCTACTCGACCGATATTTTGGTTTCTCTCAGAGATGTAATTGCATCCAGATATATAACACAACAACTGACCTACAGTTAAAACAATGATTTCCAATGGTTGTTAGCTGTTTAACATAAATCAGAAACAACAAGGATTTGTTTAAAATAATTAACATACAAAATGTTAAAAATCTGAAATGTCAATAGTATTTAGGCCTGTGGAAGTAGTTTTGGTGTTTAGTTATGTACTTTTTATGTTAGATATATGCCCTTATTCTCTGCACATCTCGTCCATCTGCACATCTTCAACCACCTCATTTTCCTCTACAGCACCCTCTTTTCACTCTTCCCCGAATGCACTTCCTTTCATCTCCCTCACTTCACCACTTACAAACATACACTGCATTCACATTTAAGCAATTTATTTACTTTTGCCCAGTAAGTATTTTGCCATCTGTGCACCCCTTTCACACACATTTTTACAAAATTGCAATTACAACTGGAATACATGAGCATTGTTCTGTGTGCTCTGCAGTGAGGACAACCCACTGACAGGCACTTTGCTTTGGCTTCAGGGTCCGCATCAGAGCTCTCATTCAAAGCCCCTCAGAAACACCTGGCATGGCTCAAGGTATGCACAGAAAAATGATACAGAAAGAAACACATGATTAAATAGCTAACTCTTGAGGAAGGCAAGATTAAGTAAAACTTGAAATAAGAGAGGAACTAAATCACTGACATTTGTATTTGTATTTGTGGGTATTTATTAAGCGCAGCCTTTCGCTCCGGAGGGAGCATCTTGGCGCTAAGCGAGCATGTATGAGATTAGATGATAAAGGATCTAGATGGCTGCCATCACATAGGTATCGGATTGCTGATAGACCCAAGTCTTCAGTTGTTTCCTGAAAAGACTCTCAGTCTCAATCAGTCTGAGGTTTACGGGCAGGTTGTTCCAAGCCCTTGCTGCAAGGACTGTGAAAGTTTTTCCACCCCTGGTTTTGTATTTATATCTTGGGATCTTGGTGAGGTTGGTCCCTGAGGATCTCAGACAGCGTGCGGGGTCATAGTGGATAAAACGGTTGGCGAGGTATTTAGGACCTATGTTTTTCAGGGCTTTAAAGACTGTTAGTAAGAGTTTGAAAAGGATTCTCTTATGCAGAGGCAACCAGTGGAGACAATTTAATGCTGCTGAGGCTGAAGATTTCCTGGGTAGTTTTAACACTAATCTTGCAGCAGCGTGCTGTACACTTTGCAACTTCTTCAGAGTGGACTTTTTCACTCCGGCCATCAACCCATTGCAGTAATCGAGTCGGGAGAGTATTAATGCAACCACGACCGATTTCCTAGAAGCAATGGGGAGGAAGTCAACATTTTTTTTAGAGATTTGATGCGTCCGAAACAGCAACCGGCCGTAATCCTGACGTGATCGTCAAAGGAGAGGGTTGCATCAAATTGCACGCCCAGGTTGCGAGCAGAAGTCACCGCACTAGGCGGGGCCTCTGAATCTTTGGGCCACCAATCCTTAGGGCAAAATAGTAAATCTTTCCCTAATGGTATGATTTCAGTTTTCCCGCTGTTGCACTTCAAGTGGTTTGTATTCAACCACTGAAATACCTCCGTGAGACAATTTTGAAACCGCAGCTCTGTATCCGTGCAGTTTTTGTCGATAGAGACGACGAGTTGGGTGTCGTCAGCATATGACGTGACAAGGATCCCATGAGACTCTATCACAGCCAGGAGGGGTGCCATATAGATATTGAAAAGTAATGGGCTTAATATGGACCCCTGCGGTACTCCCGATGTAATGGTTTTTTCGCTGGATAGGTGGGGACCCAACGACACAGATTGGGACCTATTGGTCAGGAAAGATTTTACCCATGCCAAAGCTGTGTCTGTGATGCCAATCTCACGCATCCTATCAATCAGGATGACATGGGAGATTGTATCGAACGCTGCTGTGAGATCAAGCAGGATGAGGACGGCTTTCCTTCCCTCATCCTGCAGGAACTTGATGGAATCGGAGAGTTCTATCAGGGCCGTTTCGGTAGAGTGGCTGGGGCGAAAGCCAGATTGCTGTGGGTGCAGAATGTTATGGTTCTCTACAAATGCTTTTAGCTCCCAGTACACTATCTGTTCCGTGATCTTTCCTAGAACAGGCAGGAGTGAGATGAGGCTCATGTTCGTCAGATCCGTAGGGGATTTATTCTGCTTTTTCATCAGGGGTTTCACGATGGCCTTTTTCCATTCGTTAGGCACTACCCCTGAGTCTAAGGAAGCATTTATGATAGCGTTGATGTTAGGATTGACTACCTCAATTAAATGATGTAGTATGCGTGGGGGACAGGAGTCAGCTGGAGCTCCTGATTTGCAGGCCAGAATCGCCTTGCGGGTCTGTTGGAGGGAGACAGGTTGGAAACCGCAAAGGGAGTGATGGTGATCGCCTACCTGTTTCTGGGGTCCAAGAGTGGGAATGGTCAGGGGGGGGCGGGAAATCCTTTTGAATGATTGCAATTTTTTCCCCAAAGAAATATGAAATTTGGTTGCACAGAGTTTCAGAGGGGGGATTTCGGGCTGAAGAGCTTTGGGGTGGGTGAAGGATTTGACGATAGAGAAAACCGTTTTTTGCTTCTGATGGGCGTCGTTGATAGCTTTTGTGTAATACTCCTTTTTGGCGGACTTTATGCTTGAGAGGTATAATTTCCTCTGCTGAACATAGAGGGCTCTTGAAGCCTCATCGTATGTTTTCCTCCACTTCCTTTCTTTTATTCTACAAAGAAGGTGGCTCTCAGTAAAGGCCTGGGTGTACCATGGGGCGTTCAGTTTCCTTCTGGTGCACTTCACATGGTCGCCTTTGGAATTAGAGTTTTCCGAGATAATCTGATCCATCCAGACGTGGAAGTTGCGAGAGTCAACCGATACGTCTCCCACCAACTTAGGGGCCTGTGCCAGTGGCTGGGAGTCCAGCTTAATACGGTCGGTCACCTTTCTCCAGTTTACCGAGAAGGAGGATTGGGAGCACTTTATTGTTGATGAGACTGGGACATGTTGCTCAATGTCAAAGGGAATGAAACTATGGTCGGTCCAAATTTGTGGAATGGGAGGGGATGTAGTCATTGTACTTAAGTTGGAACAGATACCGTCCAAAGTGTGGCCGGCTTGATGGGTAGGAGCGGTCACTAATTGAGCCAGTCCAAAGATATTTAGGGTATGTTGGAAACAAGTGGCATGTGGGTCGACGCACGATTCCAGTTGCATATTCAAGTCTCCTAGTAGAGTAAAGTGAGGGTAGCGTAACATGAGTGACCCAAGTACTTCATCTAGGGAGTCCAGAAAGGAGGTGGCATTACCTGGAGGGCGATAGATTAGGCCTCCCGAGAAAGAGGTAGAGGCATTAAGTTTGATCGAGAAGCCGATACTCTCGCTACCCTTAAGAGGGCCTAAATCAAATGTGTGGCACGAGGAAGACTTTTTTACAATGAGGGCAACCCCACCTCCTCGCCCGATTGGTCTGTCCTGCCTGAAGATGGTAAAATCCGGGGGAAGGACAGTAGCCAAATCGGGATTAGAGGAGTCGTTGAGCCATGTTTCTGTTATAAAAAGAGCGTCAAGATCATAACACATGATTAAATCGTATATATCTTGGCTGTGGCAGCACAGCGAGCGGGCATTGATAAGACCTCCCTTGAAATTATTATTGCAGCCGTGCTTAGGGGGAGCGGAGCGATTGGGCATTTCTGTGGATGTCAAGAGAGACGTCCATTTACAATGTGAACATGAAAAGGGGCCCCAAATTTGGTCAGTGTGGAGACAACCCGTACATAGATCACCTATCCTAGGGCGAAGTGCCAACAATTCCCTACTGTCATACCTGGTGGTGGATAGATGTTGCCCAGCATGCCCCGCGCCCGGAGCGATCCTGGCGTGGACGGGCGCAGACGGGCTTGCCTTAGGCGCGCCTTCGGCGCGCAATCGTCGCGCCCGCTGCGCCCGTCCGCTGCGCTTCCGGCCTATGCACATAGTTTTATAGGAGCGTTTAGGGGCAGGGGGGGGGGCGTGGCCAGTGAAGTGAGTGGGGCTAACACACTCGCTGGAGATGGCGGCAGAGAGGAGGTAAGTGTAGTTCGGGCTTTTGCCCCAAGAGTGTTTGAAGATGTGCAGGATTTAAAAAACACAGAATTCAAGTGACATTCAAGGATTAAAATAACGAACAACTGCAACTCCCGGCTTCCCCCTCGGAGTGAATCTATCCAGTAAGGCGCTCGTATTCAGCGTCCTTTTACCTGGGCGGGAGGGGGCGTGGCCTTGAGGGGGCGTGGCCAGGGTGCACGCCGGCTATGGCGGCAGCTCTGGATACTAACAGCGTTAAAATCGGCTGAACAAGTAAGTGTAGTTCGGGCTTTTGCCCCAAGAGTGTTTGAAGATGTGCAGGATTTAAAAAACACAGAATTCAAGTGACATTCAAGTTTTAAAAAAACGAACAACTGCAACTCCCGGCTTCCGCCTCAGGAGTGAATCTATCCAGTAAGGCGCTCGTATTCAGCGTCCTTTTACCTGGGCGGGAGGGGGCATGGCCTTGAGGGGGCGTGGCCAGGGTGCACGCCGGCTATGGCATGTCTTGCCTTAACGTTTTTTAACACTCATTGGTCGCAATCAATCCATGTTTTTGGCATTATTGTTGTTAAGGGCATGAAGATGGGCCAGTTTTAATGTGATACATCAGATAACTGTCTCCTGTAAGCACATATCTTTCACTTTGTGCTTGACACGGATATTTGGATCAACTTCACAAGGGAACAAGAACCCTCATTTCTGGTAACTTACTGATAGGCCAGTCAGTAAATGACCAGTCCATTCTGACCAAAGGAGCAACTGCAGACCATTGATAAATGTCCTTCGATGATTGAAGAAAAAGGGGAAAACCATTTGCTGCCCTTTTCCCTTGCAGTTTACACAAAATCGTACTGTTGAGATTGTGTGTTGCAATGAAATGCACCACTGGCGATGCTACTTTTGAACCCTGCATTTTGTTTTTTCATTCATTCAAAGCCTGCAGCTTTAGGGAATGCAACATCTGCGTAGTTTAAAAACTAAAACTATTACCAACACATTGGACCCTTTGTAAGCTATATGCAAGCAATCGAGAAGGGACCGTGTGGTATAGAGAAGACAGCACAGTGCTGCTTACCAGCAATCACCAACAATAGTCCCTACAGAAAGTCGCTCTGTTTAAATGACAACTACTGGGGTTTGAAATGTATGGAGACATCATTCACTGGGAGGCCCCTTTAAAAATAGTCTCCTTCTGCCACATGAGTAAACAATTATTTAGAATCAGACAGACATTTTCTGCTGAGTTTGCACCACTCATTGGATTTGAACGAGTGATTCCCTAGGCTAGACGCTTTCAGGCAGCTGACAGAAAAGGAGATTTGCAGCTCCGTGTCAAGCTGCACACCTGTAATGTTTGCTAAACTTAGACTGGTCTGCTGCTCTTTTGGATCCAATTCACAATGGAACAAATGCTGCAGCTCCACTTTTAACGGGGCCAGCGAAGTGCAGCCAGGGCTTGGGGTCTCACAAAGTGGAGGTCAGGGTGGCGAGGGGTCTCAGAACAATATTCATAACCGAAAGATTAGCATTCTAACACTTACCATTACAGAGGAAAAGACTACAAAACAAGTGCTTCACGGTGCTTGCATCCACTCCTACGTGTTATGAATGGGAAAGGGTGGGATCTATGCCTGTGAATGAGGGATGGCTGCTCTCACGCAGGGACGGAGACTTCAGCACCCCAAACCATGACGCTTACAGCGTCACTGGCCTATGCTAGTGCATACTGTCATAGGCTATAATGGCTATGACTCATTATGACGGGCTTTAGAACAGTAAGCCCTGATTCATGTGTCAAAGCCCAGAAAGTTGATTTACTGCCTGGCGTCCGTCTCCTACTTCAGAGCGAGGTTGGGCAGGCAGCCTAGGACAGACAGCACATACTTAAATACAATTGTATCACAAAATAAATCAATATATTTTGTAATTGTGCAGGAATATGAAGAACTTTCAGGGGGGTGCAGCCCCAGAGACCTAATGGAGAATCTGCCCCTGGTAGTGGGCTTGCAGCGCTGCTTGCGCCACCTACAGAAGTAGCCTTTGAAACCTGTCTCAGGCCTCTGCAGAGGATGCATCCACAGTTTACTGCCACAGTGATTTGGCCTTTAAAGTTACTTGCCAAGCCTGCAATTCCCCTTTTACTGCACATAGGTCACCCTAAGATAGGCCTCAGGTATCCTTCTGGGCGCGGGGCTGTGTAGGTAAGACATGAGCTTTCATTGTATAGCACGTCCTGGTAGTGAAAACAGCCTATTTGGTTTCTCATTGCTGTGAGACCTGCTCCTGTCATAGGTTTGCATTGGGAATTCCCTGATATTTGGTCAGTGGTATTCTCTAATCTGAAAGTAGTTGCATTGCCATGTTTGGTATGCTTGGAATTGTGGTGATAAATCCTGCTTCTTTGTGCTTTGCAGCCTAACTTCAATCCATGTCTATGGTAGAGTGACAGCTGGGCTTGTGCATACTTTCCAGACAGACATCACACAGGAAGTGTTGGATGTAAAAGGGTTTCATCTGCATCCCTCGCGCATATTGAATGGTCTTCCTGGGCTGGCAGAGTGAGGGGTGTTGACACTTTACATTTGTATATGTTGTGTCCTGCCAACACAAAAAGGGCTTGTTTGCCCCCTACTGCTGTCTGGAGCCAGAGCTGGCATTGAATGGGGGTATTATGCATTTATAAAAGGTTCTTTTGAAGTTATCTCCACATCAAAGGCATTTTGATTGTAAATTCAGGGCCGCTGACCCCATGATTTTAGACACTGTGTGGACATGTAATCAGACACTGTTGGCTCTACAGGGTGCACATTGCCAGAAGGAACTGTTATGGCTGTCATGAAGAATCACCATTGGACTGACTTGCTTGTTGTGCTGACCTGTGGTCTTCTGGGCTGCAAAAATGAGTGTCATTCTGCTAAAAGGACCCTGATGTGCTGGCCTGTTGCCTGTTGTTTGCTCTTGTCCCCCAGTGCTCTCCAGGGGCGTGTGGGCTGGACCTCTCCCTGTTCAGCTGAGACCTTTACGGTTTCCAGTATACCAGTGCCTGGGAACGGAAAGCAGAGTGTGCTTTCCCCTTGTGGTGACCAGCGCATGTTAAGAGCTAGCACGTGGGTATTGCTTTGAGGGTATCGCTTCGAGGGACCCACGTTGAAGCACGTTGCGAGCACTTTTTGGTCAGACCAGGCCGTAATACCGGGAGCAGCTGAAGCATCAGTTTAAACTCGGTCCCCCTCCAGAAAGTGAGCTGTGACGTACACGGCCTGAGGGAGAAATGCTGTCCCTTGGCATCACCACACTGTCTGGGGATACATAGATGGCTGCCTGATCTCGTGCCATGGACCTATCCAACAGGGAAGCTGTTGTGTGAAAGGGGGGCACGTCCCGAGTATTGGAGCAGCCGTAATAATTCCTGGCTGCCTCCGACATTTGCTAGAAGCTGTATCACGGCAACGCAGGCCCAGGTGAGAGACCACTGACACTACCCAACATTCGACTGCCCTAGGACTGGAACTCGGCACCCACAGAGGTACTGTGGAGCGGGTTGGGTCCGGAAGTGGGGTGAGGCCATCTAGAGCTTTTGCAGGCAGCTCTGTTGGCCTTACCCAGAGCTGTGTCCAAGCAGCTCCATTGTTGGGTGATCAGGTAATGAGTCTGAGTAGCCACAATGGGCTAAGGACTCACCAAACACTTAGAAAGGGACTTCTTTTAGTGCATTTGTGGCCAGAATTAAAAGTCTGGGCATCGCGCACCCCAGACTTCATGAACTTTGAACTGGGTGCTTTCATTATTTCCTGCCGACCCAGAGGGGGCCTGTGATTGCCCAATATGGTGGGTGTTTACATTTTACAACTAAGATTAAGGGGCAGATTTACATGCCCCATGCGCCGCAGGTGCATCACGTTGCGTCAAGCACCGGTGGCACAGCCTGCTAAGGAATATTTACAAGCACAGGTAAAGTCACCCTGCGTGACTTAACCTGTGCTTGTAAATATCGACCCTGTTCACGCAACACTTTGCGTGTTAGGGGCAGGACAGGGGTGTTGCTATGGGTCTTCCCACGCAACACCCATGTCCACTGAGGCATTTTCAGGTTTACAAGAAATCGTAAACCTGGAAATGCGTCAGTTTGCTGCTCCATCATAGGGGTGGCGTAGCCAAGAGAAACGAGGAGAAATGTTTTCATTTCTCCTCTTTTTTTCCTCTTTCAATGCGTGCTGCATTCTACAGCACGTATTGAAAGAGGAAAATGCCTGCAGTGATTGCCCCTTCCTTCACAAAAGCAATCTCCCCATGGCGCAGGCATCCTTGCACCATGGTGCAAGGGTGCCTGCGCCGGCGCATGGCAGCTGTTTCTGCACCAGCGCAGGGGAGAGCACAGGAATGCGACATATCATTGTAGATATGTCGCATTCCTGTGCTCCGAAAGTGCCGCAGCGTGGCGCAGCCAAAGGACTTTCTTGTAGATCTGCCCAACAGTGCCTGCACTAAGGTGATGTTTGATGATCTTGACCACAGTATGCGCTGATCTCAGGATTTTATTTATGCCTTGTACTGGCCAGGGTAATGAGTACTAGATCAGGTGTTTTCCCCCCTAACCAAAATGCTGCATTTCATGCCTTGATGTAATGAAACAGGGAGAGTGATGATGCTGGTAGGCCACTGACTGCCTCCCTTACCTTACCTTACAGCGGTTGGCCCCCTGGTGTTGTTATATACCTTGGCATTCCTCTCCCTGGGACCTTGTTTCCTTTCTCAGAGTATCCTCATCCCAGAGTGCATTGCTCATGCCTATGGGGAGAATTTATAACTTCCCAATTCAAGATGGCAGTGTTCCTGAGAGGTCTGAGGGAAGTTGCCCAACCTAAGATGGTGCATCAAGTACTTCCTGCCTTTTTCATTATATTAGGAGCAGACTTTTGTTCCTCATTGTATCTCAACACTTCGAGTATTCCAATCATAGCGTTCTCGCTCCTTCTCCCGTGGTGTGGTTGTTCCTTCTGTTTTTCTCTGAAATTGCTCCTACTCTGTTTTCATTTCCAGTGTACTATGGTACCTGGCCATCCTTCATCTTGCACCAGATCTTTGCCTATTGATAGTTTTTTGCCCTAGAGCTTTTTCCTCCTACTCCTGGTACCTTTTCGGGAGTGCGCTTTTCCTCCTTGGCGCAACCTAGAGTTGAGAAGCAACATTGCTACTGAAAGGGGTCACCCTTATCTATGGCAGACAAGGACTGTAAACACCTGGAGGTTCGGGTCCAGAAGAATTCAGAGGCCTGGAGCACGGCATCTATTCCCTGAAGGTAACACTCGTAATACCCCCTATTTTTACTATATTATATTCTCTTTTCAATTCATCACAATAGTCTCTATTCTTCCTCTTCATTAGGTCTGGCATTCGCCAAGATCTTTTGATTTTAGTAAATGTATACAAATATTTTATAATATATTACTCATAGGGACTTTCATCCAGTCCCTCTCATCTTTTTTGTTTGTTGTAACTGCTATCATCAGGGGGGTGACCTTGTTCCTCTTTAATGTTTGTTGAGTTAGAGAAAGGCAGTGATATGATGTGAGTTGAAATTGGCATTTTATTGTGGCCGCAGTTGGAAGATGTGTAAGAACCAGAGGATCCACATCCACTCAATTCTGCGAAATAAGCAACAGAATAAGTCTCCTGAGTACAAGCAGTTGGAAGCATGTGGTTCCGTAAAATTTGGAAAAATGAGGTAGCAGCTATGGTTTGGTCAGTAGTGTACCTCTACCATTTAGAAGTATAGATGTGAAAATTGTTGGCACGTGTCATGCATATTTCTGAAATGGCACTAAAGGTGTGTCAGGGAGAAACCTGAAATCCCTGCACTGCACTTAGCTTACCAGCAGCTGGCAAATGCTCGTGCAGATTCAATTAGAGAGTGCCAACGTTATCAACAATGAAAACTTTTCTGACACCACCTTTACTGCGACTCTCCCATGCACATTTGCATGAAACACAAACTATCAAGAGTAAACTAAGCATGTGATGTGTTTGCCCAATTTTTTTACAGATAATTGCAGCTGCACCATAGCTATTAGCAAATCACAGTTTTTTGACCTCTCCCTTTACCCCTTCAACTTTGCTCCCTCTTTCCAGACCTGCATAAAACTTACATTTCCATTGTCTAGTTGGGCCCCGGCTTATTGTCGCAAGTTGTGAAAAGTGATTACGCCTTCCACTTTCTCACTCAAAACTCAGTTGATGGGCTGTTGTTGGTGCTGGTGATGTATTTGCACAAATAGGTAGCATTGCTGACAAATATTCTCCCTCTGTTTGAGCTTTACATGCCAAATCTAAGGAAAGCACCACAAGACTCCACCTGAGTCAGAATCTCCAGCTGCTACGCTTTGGCTTATTTAGCACCCCCTTCTTAAATGTTATGTTCATTTATATTTGTAAAGCGCCAAATCACCAACGGTGGATTATTCAGAACCCTCATGGCTTTGGTAAAGTGACATCAATGGCCGGCACCCCCGCTCTGAAAACTACCCCAGCACCACTGTGAGCACTCCTTGGCTGGTGTACTGATGTGCTTAGTGGTCATCCGGCTGCCATGGCTTACTGATGCTCGCTGAAAGTCAAACAACTCCAGCACTGAAGCCGCAATATTTCTGAGGAGGAAGCGGTCTGTTTCACAAAGCACATCTACTGCCATGTTCCCAAGTTCGAACAGGGCAGAAGGAGGGTCTATAGTCCAGAGTAGAATAGGGAGTGGTCAGACACGAGGATCAATAGAGAAAGACAGCGAGGGGATCATTTTTTGCACACCGCGTCACACCAGACAGAGAAGAGCATAGGCAGATCAAACCTGGTCCTGCCTGAACAGGTGCAGGACCAAATCTGACTGCATCCGTCTTGTAGGAATGGTGACCCAGTGCATTCAGGGCAGCAGCGGATGCTGAATTCCTCTCTTGTTGCATCACACCAGCCTCCAGTGCCTTTGGTTGCCCCTCTATAGAAGGCGAGGGAATGCACATTACATTCCACATCCTTCTGTTAGTTTCATCGCTGATCGGATGCCATACACAATTTAAACATTCGAAACCCATTGTTTTGGAAGGTTATATATGGATTTAAGTTGAAAACGAGCATTTTACACCAGCATTAAGTGTTCAAATTATGTGTGAGCAAAGCCTTTACTCAGTGCTACTTAAGAAAGCTGCATATCAAAACTTGATAGAAAATCTCATGCAGCCTTGATGTTTTAAATGGAGATGCAAATAAAGGCAAATAACATAAAGAATGTAATGAATAATATACACCCAACCAAAGTCCTCAAATCACACAACATTAACGAGCTCTATGAGAATTGTTTAGTGAAACAACATAGAATGAATGGAATGTTTTAACTAATCTAACTAAACTAACTTAGACAGGGGCTGAAGACCTGGGCATGTTCTCCACGCAGGCTGTAATGCGCCATGCCAAGCATTCATGCACACTTGGGGCATATTTAAGAGTTCTGGCGCATCTCTGCATATCAGCAGAGATACGCCAGAACAAATGCGTCACGCAAAACCACCCTTGCATCACAATAGATGCGCCGCATTTACAATGCGGTGCGCCGTTGCGCAAGGGTAGGCAGATGCGTGACGCATCTCGTGACGTAAGGGCGGCGCATCGCTGGAGTCGCGACGCAACTCCAGCAATGCACAGGGTCGCCCAATACTTAACATGCTGCGTCAGTCCTTACGCCTGCTTCAAGCAGGCTTAAGGAATTGAAGTAGCAGCGTCGCGGAAGTGCCTGTGTGAAATCTTGTAGATTTCACGCAGGCACTTTTGCGAGGCGCGCAGGCGCCGGAACGCTTACCCTACGTGGGAACGCCCCCATTGTGGCGCTGGGCTGTATAACGTGACGCATCTCCCTAGATGCGTCACGTTGTAAATGCCTCGCAGGGATGTACCACGTTTATGCCGCTGCTGCGTCACGCAATGCGGCGCAAACGTGGCGCAAGGGGCTTGTAAATCTGCCCCTTGAAGTGGGAAAACAACTCCTCTCCTACCCTGCTCTGAGAGCAGAACAGTCCCGCTCGCAAAGCAGCAGGAACAAATAAATGATAGCATTCAGTGATTATCATTTTATTTTTCATTTAAAAGCAGTGAGGCAAAGCTCCTCCGCCTTAGCAGAGAAGCCACCATTGGCTACGTATCCTAAACCTCATTAGAGTGATGCAGCTTGAACCTTACGGCACAGCAAAGGTTTAGCCAGTTTGCATTACTCTGCCACTTGGTATTACTCTAAAATGCATTCCACTATACTTATTTGTGAAAGCAGATGTTCTTTCAAATAGAAGCTGAGCCATATTAGGTAAATGTCACGCTGGTGAGACAAGAGCAAATGAAAAAAAAAGACAAACCAGTGAAAAACCTCACCAAAATATTTGCCACATTTGTTCGTATACATTCATTTATGCGAGTCACAGATTTTTCATCAAACTAATAATTGTTTGATCCTTAAAAAGGGAGATACCTGTTATTATGGTGTGACTTGATAGCCCAGCTGTCCTCAGATAATACTGCGATAACCACCAGAAGAGGGGCTTTGGCACCACCCAAATGTTGGGGGTCACAAGTACATGCTTTGTTGGGAAGAAGTTGTGTGCTTCCACAAAATAATACTTGCCCTCCACACAGCTGTTATCATTTTTTTTGTTCAGCTGCCTGAGCTTGAACTTTTCGGAGCACACACATGACATTGTAATGCTATTAAATTGTCTTAGATAACTGGATTAGGTGTGGTGTTGTATCTAGCATCAGCACAATGGGAGCTGAACAGTTGTTAAGCTACATGAATTTTTAGGTTTGGCTTTAATAATTTATTTATTTATTTGTTTTAAATAAAGCGAACTAGACCCGAAGATATTAGGTATCAGAGCGCTTTACATGAGCACCAGTTTTGTTACACATGGACACATTCATTATTGTTGGGCATAGGGAGATTAAGTTATTTGCCTCGAATCACAGAATGTTTAGCTTCATTGCTGAGACTCAGCCCGGTTCCCCAGCTTCGAGGTTGACCGCTCCAGCTGTAAGACTACAACCTCTCCCTTTGGCCCTGCAACTGTCACCTGGCCTTTTAACCTACACCAATATTATTCTACAGTTTTTTGCTTCCAAATCAATACGTATCCATACTCATGCTATCTACTGATAATGCTTTACATTACCATATAACAGTACTACAAAGGCAGACCCATGGCATCGCCAACGCTTGCTCAATATTCTTGATACTTTGTTAATAGAATAAGGAAGGGTTTTTTCTTTGGTGATGGACACCGTTTCAATGGCCTTTGTATCAATGACCAGTGCACAAACATGTGCACATAATGACCAGTGAAAATAGGACATTAAGTACCTTTCTGTCAGTGCAAACGTTGATTCTATGCTGGAGCAAAACTGCCCTGCATTATTACCTGGCGAAGTGTAAAAATTGCACAACATCAATATAATATGCAGAATCTGGTCTACGGTAGACGGCACAGTTGTCTATGGTAGGCACTTAACTGTGGATTTACAGACCAATTTATAGGAGCTATGTGATGAATCATCAGTGAGAGAACAGTGTTCAGCAGCCTGTTGTAGATCCTTCTTTGGCAACAAGCCCATCCACATTACCATTCTTTCCGTTGCTTTTATGAGCTAGATAATTCATTTCTTGAAAGCAGTACTATATGTTTGGCTCTTTAATAGACATTATATTATTTTGAAATCAAGTTAGGGATTTCTGAGCGATTGCATTACCCATTATAATTCAGTTTAATGTTCCATATTACTTTTCTCCCTTCAGTGACGTGAGTGCTGGTGTAAATTTCTACTCTTTCATGCAATGAAATTACACTTCAACTCTTTCAGATAAGTGAGTAAGTTCAGTGTGCACTAGAATGAACACTTTACTATCTGGCATAGTTCTCAAGTCATCAGTCTTTGGTTGGTGACACACAGCCCGGGTGTTGTACACCTACTCGCATGTCATTTGTATAGCGCGTCATGCTCTGTCATGTCTGCTCTGGTGTTACCCTCTCCCAGGTTATAGTATACGACTCTTGACCTTCTGGAGGATGCAAGGGTGAGCGGGCTATGCTGGGATTCTAGTTCGTGACCTGCTGATTAGATTATTATTCTCTAAGTATGGGCGAATTTTGGGGATCTGTGATCCGCAAATTCGCGCGAAATCCGCAAAATGATCCGCGAGTTCGCACAAAAATCCGCGAACTTGTGACCACGTGTGTCTGTAACTTTGCCACCGCGCCCATAGGCACCGAGGTACCTCGAGTGAGCTGTCCATCATAGTGAGGAAAGGGCAGGAAGACGTTGCATACCCTAGTGTGTGTGGGGCGGGCCAAACGGGCAGGGCTTCCATGCGAGTTCACATGCCTTGTTTATAAATGGTCAGAGACCGATCAGAGCAGCAGATGAGAAGAAACAGCCTCCTGGTCATAGGAAGTACACGGGGATTGCGCATGAGAAACTCGTGGATGCAAATACCTCCTTCAAGGATTACATCTAATTGTAGGCTGTAGATATGGGGAGGAAGTACACCTGCCTAGCCTCGCCCGTGCTAACTAGTTGTTTGGGCTGATTATAATGCGTTACTGAATTTGAGCTTCAACTCGGCACCTGCTTCATTTTATATCTGTAAGTGCTTACTGTTGAGGTTTTTTGTAACAGGTGCATCGTGCCAGAATTAATCCTGCCTGCATATTTATCCACAAAGATGCCCCATGTTTTGCCATAACTCTACTCAACTGGAGTACTTTCTACTGGCTAATCAGTAAGTGATACCTCGTTGAGTAAATAAATCTGTATAAATGAATTTAGCGAATTTTCGGCAATTTCGCGACATTCGAGGATCGCGAATTTGCCAAAAATCCGCAAATTTCACGAGCGTAACAGATTTTTAGCCCATACGTAATATTCTCTTCAAAGAACCATCCCAGCACAATGATCGGGGGTATCACAGCTCAGAGAAAGTGAAGCAATGTATGAAAAACTGCTTTGTTATATGTGACGTTGCTCTGAAAAAATATGTTTATTCAGTGTGTTCTGAATATACAAATTCAAATATGTGGCTGACTGGTGAAATAATTGCATACATTGTTTAAAAAATTGACTTTTCTGCTAAAATATAAATGTCTGTCAAGCTGCTATAAAAGGTTTAGGGGTGTGTACATGGTGTTAATATTGATGTCAATGTACACAATCATACGAGTATGTACAGAAACAAAATTGAATCACTGTTGTCCAAATCCCCCGATATTACTTCGCCTTCAACCCGAGTCAGAAATACTTGGTCAGGCAGGCCTTGTGCCCTAGGCCTGTGGCTACTGATTGACAGATCACAGAAGGAGTGGTAGGTAACCAGCAGGACAAATGCACAAAGAGGAAAAACCCAGTCTAGTCCCTCAGATAGGCAGCGACACCACAATGGTCCAGGGTGATTAGCCCAATAAAATGCCGATGGCGAGAGGGGCGGGCGTTCCCAAAACACCATAAAGTTAGATGCCACATAAAGTTAGAAACACTCACCCAATCATTACACAGCACACACTACACATGCAGTGATCACGTGCTACCCATGCTGGACATCTGACACGTTACCCACTGGCCACATTGTGTCCACGCAAGGTCGAGACCCACCTGCATTTGTCATCAGGTGAGAGTCACTTATGACTCCATGACAAGACCCACGTTCCACTCCGGAAACAGGATCTATGAATTGTTTTATAATGCTTCAAGAAATGTATTAGAAGACGTTCATAACGATTATACTTTGAGACAGTTCTCAGATTTGCTTCTGTATGCTTCTCTCCCGGCCGAAGAGTTTGATTAAAACAACTGTTCTTGTTTTGCTAAACGCCTCTTGTATTTGTTTTGTCAAGATAAATTCATATTCGAGGAACATTTTAGCAAGCCAGCCTGGAGAGATTGGTGCTTCGAACCCAACTGCTGCTGAAGGAAATGACCCGCATTGACGGATTCACATCAGTGCAGCAAGGAAAGTGAGCAAACACCGCAATTGATTGAACATTCTGCTGAATACGTGGGGTGGAAGTACGTCCTGAAGCTGACATAAATTGGGTGAGAGGCCTAACCTGATCCTTAGTCCCCAGCATTTGCTGTATGGCAAACTAGTAAAAAGCGCAAACATTTAACATGAGCGCCCTACTAGTGACAGAATTCTGATCATTTGTCCACTTCATGTGTCCGAACTGAGCAGTCACAAGACGGCCTCAGAGGCGATCCAATAGAGGGTACCTTTCTTTAAAAAGCAGCAGACTAAAAAAGGTGAATATATTGTTTTTTGCTTGGATCGGTGGGCATGATACAGATGGTACGCTAGGCCCTGGGTGCGATACAGGGTCACCGCTTGGACAGCTGAGCTGTATGCAGATGGTACGCTTGTCCACTGAGTGTGATACGTGGTGAGGCCTCATCGCTTAGACTGCTGGGGGTGATACTGATGGCATGCATAGGCCCTCTGTGTGATCTAGGGCCAGCACCTTGGGCTCGATTCACAGAAATAACTTAAGACAAAATCCTAAACTTACTACTTTTGGTATTCACAGAAGTTAGGATTTTGTCTTAAGTTTTTCTTAAGACAAACTTAAGACAGACTTAAGTTAGAATTTTGTCTTAAGTCTGTCTTAAGTCTGTCTTAAGACAAACTTAAGACAAAATTCTAACTTCTGTGAATACCAAAAGTAGTACGTTTAGGATTTTGTCTTAAGTTAGTTCTGTGAATAGGCCCCCTAGATCTTATTTTTTAGTCTAAAAGGATTTTCTTAGTGCTACTGGTTTCTTAACACTAATGGTATCTGAAGGAAGTGAGAGGTTTTACTTGCTTGGACTTCTGGGAGAAATAAAGATGGTATGCATGACCCCTATGTGTGATATAGGGTGTAATTCAGACATAAGGAAACATTTGGACCTTGGAAATTCGGTGTAGCTTTTGCTTGGACAAGGAGGGCCTGTGGTTGTCAAGTTGTTTCTTGTTTCTGTGAAAATTGTTGTTATCTTCTCTGAGCCAATATTGACAAACGATCGGGCTCACTTAGTATTCTGTACCACACAAAACCTCTCCTCATGACTGGGTATTATGCGCTAAGCAGCGGGCTAAGGAATGTTTGGACAAAGTCATAATTTTTTCCCCGTCAGTTTTTTCTATTCTTTCTCTTTACTCATTTTTTAATCAATTGATGCATTTTCGATGTTGTGTTGCTGGTAAATTTTTGCAATTGTACCTCTCTTTTTAATGAATTGATGTTCTTATGAAAGCGCCGCTAATTTGTGCAGTCGTTTTCACATGTCTGCTGTTTTTCTGTTGAATTCACAAGTTTTGAACTAACCATTGCACTTTCTTTCAAGCTGTGATCCTTCATGTACATTCATAAACATTTTTTGTTATGTTTAGTGTCTATCCTAATACAACTTTGTAGATAGTATTGAGCTCATAGAAGTAGTTAAAACCAGTAATCCCTGTGTATTTATTTCCCCAACGATCATAGTAGAATCAAATATTAATCCCGAGACACTAGAGCGTATCAGTCACTTAAAAAGTTTCCAACTATCATGGAGTCACCGCCAAAACACAGGCAAACTAGATTCCGCACACAGATCAAAAAACCTAGCAAGTATTGCAATGAATGCAATGCACACACTAAGGCATAAGCGTCACCCTGGCCACAGGGTGGGGAACCTTCAACACCAACTTAATCGAACGCGCAACAGCACACATTTGGACCAAAAAAGTAGGACAAAAGAAGACCAGGAGAGAGGCACTGCTAGAACTATGGACTATCTTGGGGGTGGCCCACACAAACAATCCTATCCTAGAACCCGCAAGCAAGGCATCTGTGCTTCCCCCACCTTGTGTAGGAAAGGAGGTATCATCTCCAATGCCTCCCATCACCGCATTAGGTTATACCAATCCACTGGTAGATGGAGCCGGGGGGTCTTTCACTGAACAACAAACTTCCAGATCTAGATGAGGAAGGCCAACAGGCCACCAGGTCCAGGCAGTTGCAGCATCAGCTAGAGCTCCCCGTCCATCGCGCTCGACCCATTGAACCCCAATGACACTGAAAAAATGCACTTCTACTCGCCTGGGTGAACGCAATCGGGTGACCGGACGGAAGATTCACAGCAGTACTAGACAGCGATAGAACCAGTGGGAGTGAAGAGAAGGGCTCCAGTCCTCTGGGATCAGATGATGAAGGGGTAGCTGCAGGGTATGCTCAGGCAGCCGAGCGAAGAACAGAAAGCAAGTTTAAAGGCAAATTCTTACCCAACAATTCTGCGCCTACCTCAGAATGAAGGAGACAACCCAGGTGGTAGTTAGAGGAGAGGCGTGAATTAAGGATGGAGAGAGAGAGAGCTCTCATCCTGGGAACGTGAGAACAGAGCAGTGTACCCTCAACTTGAGGAGGGCAGAAGTAGGTGTAAAGCATCACTCAGAGAGGAGTTTGAGGTAGAAGAAAGGCTTCTGCCTGAGACCCGAGCGTCACCAGATTGGCAGCATAGAAGAGG
Source organism: Lissotriton vulgaris (assembly GCF_964263255.1). Lineage (NCBI taxonomy): Eukaryota > Metazoa > Chordata > Amphibia > Caudata > Salamandridae > Lissotriton > Lissotriton vulgaris. Next base: position 442,735,537 of record NC_141689.1, on the reverse strand, counting down.
GGCCAAGCAGGTGATAAGGGATCAGGGAAGCCTGGCACAGGCTCAATTAAGACATAGGAGAAGCAGCATGGCACTTTTACGTGCACAGGAGGAAAGCAGAAATGAAAATGTCTGCTGCTCCCCTCGAGCACTCGGTCTAAACAAACTGACCCCAAGGGTGATAGTGACCACAGAGGAAGGCGAGACCTTTGCACAACCATTTTGCCACATGATAGCCCACTGGCTTAAAAGGGAGGGACAGAATGATAGACCCTGGCCAAAGGTGGATCCATTGAAACAGAGGACATGGCTATTGCAGAAGACTGTATCTGTCATGGAGGGAGAGAACCCAAGTGGAACTTCTTTTACATGCTGGACTTCCTAAGGAAATGGGAGTGCCATGTTAGAGAGAAACCAGCAGAGCTTCCCCAAGTCTAAATGTGCCCGCTAATACAGAAGGGCAGATCAGGGATCATCTCTGTGCTTTCGGTCTAGTTGGATAAGGAAGGGCTCGGAACTAAACTACCGCTATTAATGGATGGGGTGGCAAAGTAGATCTCATGGTTCGAGAAGAACACCACTGGAATAAACCTAGCAATAGGCAATGCCAAAAGTCTGCTAAGCAGTCTCATCAGAGAGCAGACTAACACAGTGTTCAACCAAACACGCACCACAGCAGTCACTTGACAAACATGCATGATGGGGCTGCATTAAATTCATACAGACACCCAATATGCATGGCCCTGAGGAAAATATTCCCTTATTGTACAGTTGTTGGAGGATTGATAGCAGAAAGTATGAAGCCTGGGGAGACCATAACAGACTTTCTAGACAGAATGAGGGAACGATGGGGACAAGAGACACAACAGTGTTGGACCATTATGGGCCTCCAGGTGGCATTTTTTACAACATTCTAAAGAAGGGTCTGCCCACCAAAATACAAAACGGATTGGACAGTTGAAGTGACCGGATATTTTGTCCTATTTCTGAGTGATGGTGACTTTAGTCTACTACCATCTTAGTATAGTGGATAGATCCCTATTTTCGGCCTATTCTTAGGGTTAGCCTATTGACTTTGGCATAATAATATGTCCCTTCATCATTTTCGGGCCTGAAGGCCTATATTAGAGGGTGGATCCTTTATTCCTGCTATTATATTACCTATTGGTAGGGCTTGTTTATGTATTTAGATAGAGCTATGCGTCTCTTTCATCTTTTTCGGGCCTACAGGGCCCAAACGAGAGAGACTCCATTTTCTTTCCTGCCTCGGCTGCTCGAGGCGCTTGTAGGTCATGAGTGATGTTTTAGTTATGAGCTGTTGTTCACTGGAGAGGAACCGGTCAGAGCTGGCCCCTATTGGAGGAATGTAAGCAGAGCTCGGGTTTTAGACGAAACAGCAGTTGGCCACTGTGGGAGCGTCGGAGACCCGGAGCCTGGTACGGGAATCTGGTGGGCGGCAGGTTACTGTCTGGAAATTTCCATGAACGAAGAGCTCTTTATATTATCGAGGTGTAGAGAGGAGAGGCAGGCAGATGACAGTTAGCAGTTGCAGTCGACAGTAGGAGTTTGGCACGATCGAAGGCTGATGATCTTTCGGAGACTGAAGCTACATCTTGAGTCAGTCTGTTAGAGCAGTTGGAGATAGTTAAACGTCAGAGTTAGAATAATCAGAGTGAAGAAGTTAGTTGAACAGATGGTTTCCAGAGCGGTTGAAACTATATCATTAGATTGAAGTCTGGAGGTGAAGACAGTTCGTGGGAGAGAGGAAGCCAGTGCAAAGTAATCGGTGCAGAGCTGAGAAACAGAGAAGAAGACGAGAGAAAGGTTCCAGTGCCTCGAAGGAGCATAGCGGTGCAGACGTGTATCCGTGGGTGCAGAGTAGAATCTGAGATGAGCCAAGGCCAGACGAGAGAGGGACCCAGATGACAGCTAGAACCGGACTCCGTAATTATTAGGTGAAGTCTGTCCTGCTATTATAGCACGCAAATACACTAACTCTTTCCTTTACTTTTCAGGCTATGCTTAGACTGTTAGAAAGTATTGTAACTTTATAATATTTTCTTTGTCTGTTATTGTGTAATAAAGGGACCTCAGTTTGTAACAAACATATATTGAGTATTATTTCTCTGATAAAGCTAACCTTTCTTTACAGCCAGGTGCCAGTGTATGGAAGGATGGGCGATTCCCTTCCTACAGGTAACTGATGCGGGAGATTGATGTGAGTTTGGTGTCAGGGAATAATTCTTAAGTGTAACAATTTGGCAGTTCTTGTGTGAGAGGATCGGATCTCCTATCTATCACATGAGGGATAATAGTTCATATAAGGTAGTAAATATTAGGTACTTAGAAACTTCCCCAATAGAGAGAGAGAGCAGAAGGTATTAATAGGACAGTGAGGTCGCTCAAGATGGGGTGTTAATGAGAACACCAATTGGGATTGGTGTGTAATGAGATTGCTCAAGATAGGGCATTAGTGAAAACACCAATTGGGGATGGTGTGTAGTGAGATCGCTCAAGATCGGGCGTTAATGAGAACACCAATTGTGGTTGGTGTGGTAGAGTGAGCTGCTCTCCAATATGAGAGGGAGGGTAGAATAGTCCGGGCCAGATTGTCGCGGGGCTATAAGGTGAGATCATAGGATGAGATATGGAATTCCATAGTTATTAGTGACTATTCTTAGTAATCCCTTAGATCTAGCAGTGTTTTTGATGGTATAAGCTTGTATATTGCGAATTCCCCATTCCCGGGTAAGTACTCAGGGACTGTTGTAAATAGGGTCCGGGAAGGGAAGGTGTTTCGTTTTGGCCGGGTTGGTTGTATCTGAGTGAGTGGGTAATTCTTGGTCCGAGAATCCGGTCATTACAACAGTGTACTAGGGTTAGATACCAACCCCTGGTGGGAGATACAGGAACGCATATTACACTACTATAAAAAGATACAGAAAAGAACTGGGAAAAGCAGTAGCAAGCCCAGAGAGACACCGGCAAATCGAAAAAGACCGTCCTTGAGTAGAACCTGTTGGCCGCTAGCGTACAAATGGCACAAATCTTAAAGGGGTCTCCACCCCAAAATCCTGGAGGGTTTCAACCCAGTTATAACGGCAGAGATCAGGGAGGTTGAAATCAGCCAGACCTCGGAGAATGTTATTATTGCCAGGAATAGACCACACGGCCAACTAATGCCTCTTAAAAGCTTTAATCTGGGTCGTTCTCTGCAGAATCCCCATCCTCAAAATAAAGCCCAAGTAAACTGAATGCACCGTATGTTCAGCCATAGGGAGGTCAGATAGGCCATTGCACCACCGCAGCAGGGAACAGGTGGTTGGTCAAACACATGGCAAAAGCACTCTCAGACAGGGACTCAAGACCAACAAGGACCGAAGCAGGGAGGAGTAACTGTTTGGGGAGGCAATGCATTCACACAATAGCAAAACCCACCTACACAGTAGATTCAAACCCCCAATGCAGTCCATACACTTCAAGCACACCTTAATACACATTTCAAAAATAAAGACTAGTAAGACAAAATTAGGAATGCCAAGCCTTTACTTGTATTCAGGAAACTCAGGGCTGCTTTAAGTTGTGTCGATCGGGAATCCACACTAGAGTCTGCCATTCTGGTGCCCTTAGGAGCCTAGGCCCCACTCTCCTGAATCCCCAGGGTGGGGATGGCTGGCTATGCTCCAGGAGGACGGCTGTCTGACGAGGTGGCAGGGCTGCTCCACATCCAGTACATAAAAAGCATCACCCAGGTCTCTTCACCCAAGCCCGTTTGGGCCAGGTTGCTATGACCACATCAAATGGACCCCGTTCTCGGGCATCTGGTCATGACCCGAATTCCATCATGCCGTGTGGGCCCAACCACAGCCAATAGCCTCCAGATCAAGGAGGCCCATTTTCAGTTCCGAAACAAGGCATTGTTCCAGTATTGGGAGCCAGTCCTCCTGCAGACTTGAGATGATGGAGACCTCATAGTGTTCATAGCATGCACAAACTCTGACCATTCACATACCACTGCATGGTGCTGAGTCAGTAAGGGATTTACCAGAACAATCGATCATCCCAGTATTACCTACATGAAATTGAACAAGTTTTGGCCTCACACTGGACTCCTCTTTTAGCAACATTCTGCCTCCCCATTTCCATCATGGTTCTCCAATCATACAAAGCTTGCTCGTCAGGTCATGTCCCTCCAAAACAACAAAGGTAGCGTGTCACTGTTCTGATGTCTCTAGCCTTAGCCAGGGACAGCATGCACAAAAATATTGGGTAGGATGAAGGGAAAAGGGGCGCTGGGAAGAGGATAGTCCGTAAAAAATTCATCAAAGCTCCCTGTGAAGTATTCAGAGATAGGATCACCAGCATATCTGACCTAGCGATCAAGCTGACAACACTCAAGGCCTTACACACAATGTCTAGGGGAGTAAATAAGCCCAATCGCGGACACAATTGCATTGGAAACACATAGGGGCCACGGGACAGCTCCCCGACCCACTCCGGTAAACAACAATGGAAATAACCACATCACATGGGAACCTAGGTAAACGCCCAAGATGCCCGCAAAAAGAAGCCCAAAAATAGCCCAAAAATAACCCTCTAGAAAAAGGGGCGAGTCAAGACACATGGCGCTGTTAGGGAGGGTGCTACTGCACAATACGTGCTGGGACTAGAGGGTACACATGTGACCCCTTGAACGGTGGTGCATTTGGTGTTCAGCATTCACCCAGAACACCTAACGACAGCACGCACAGGGCCGGACTGGCCGTAGTGACCGGTTGGCCGCTATGGTGGGGGCAATTTTGGGCTCCTGGGGAGCCAGTCTTTGTTACCGAGGACCCGCAATATCGGCCCCCTCTAACACAATCGCCCAAAACCAGCCCTAGCAAACAGCTCAACCACAGTCCCTTTCCCCCCAGGGGGGCCGACCGAGCAATTTACCAGGGCTGGTTTCGGTTCCCAGTCTGGCCCTGAGCACGCCCCCTCTTTACACCTCACCTCGCACAAGTGTAAGTCAAAAAGCATGCCCCACCCTCCCTCACTAGGGAAGGTAGGAAATTAGACGTCCAGCAACACTCATAAAAGTTAGTTAAAGAACCTAGACCATCCATAGGCTCACAAAATATATCCTTTCGTATCATAGTGATGGGGATGAAGCAACGACTTGTAGGCAAGAATAAGGCAACCCATGAATAAACATCCTTTGTCACCAGAAAGTAGACAACCTGATCAGGGCTACCTTCCGGGGCCCACCAAAAATAAGTCGTATGAATGTAAAAGCACACCCCTGCCACTTATCTCATCGACATGGAATCCTCCCGGAACCCTCTCCGGGTCCTCCACGCTAACAGACTAAAGCCCCACTTTGTGCGAACAGAGCTCAGCCTCCTGATGGCCACAGACACTGGGGTTGAAGAAGACTCCGAGCCTCTCCCTGACCCCCTACGGACTCAAGAGCAAGACGGCTCCGTGGATGGGGTCCGGCTCTCAGAGGCCCTCACCAGAGAACAACGCCAGGAGTGTCAAGCCCTCCTATCACAGTTCGCCAGCCTGTTCTCCCTCACCCCGGGTGTCACTTCCTGGTGTGTGCACGATGTGGATACCGGGGACAGCCCCCCTATCCGCCACCGGGCCTACCGCGTGCCAGACCGGGTACGGGCCTGCATCCAGGAAGAAATAGCCAAGATGCTCACGATCGGGGTCATCGAGCCCTCAGACAGTCCCTGGGCCAGCCCTGTCGTACTGGTCCCCAAAGCAGCTGCCCCCGGCACCACACCCGAACTCCGGTTCTGCGTCGACTACCGGGGCTTGAATGCGGTCACCAGAACAGACGCGCACCCCATCCCCCGGGCAGATGAACTAGTCGACCGAATGGGAGCTGCCCGCTACCTCAGCATCTTCGACTTGACAGCAGGCTATTGGCAGATCGGCCTCACACCCCGGGCGCAAGAACGTTCTGCCTTCTCCACCCCCGATGGCCATTACCATTTCACGGTCATGCCCTTTGGCATGAAGAATGCCCCAGCAACATTCCAACGGCTCGTCAATCAGGTCCTGGCGGGGCTCGAAGGATTCAGCGCCGCCTACCTAGACGACATCGCTGTATACAGCCACCATTGGACCGAGCACCTCCACCACCTCCGAGCAGTGCTGCAAGCCCTTCAGCGAGCTGGCCTCACGATCAAGGCCAGCAAGTGTCAAATTGGGCAAGGGTCTGTAACCTACCTCGGACACCAGGTGGGAAGCGGCCTAGTGGCCCCGCTACAGCTGAAAATTGCCGCCATCCAGGCCTGGCAGCCCCCCATCACCCAAACCGAGGTACGAGCCTTCCTGGGCCTCACGGGCTACTACCGAAGGTTCGTAAAAGACTATGGTACCATAGTGGGGCCCCTCACAGAACTCACGTCAAAGAACCAGCCCAAGGAAGTCACGGATCAATGACCTGTGCTGCTCTATACTACTCCCTTACCTTATCATATATGGATTGGTTTTATGTTTGTTTTTATCACCCATGTTATTACCATGTTACTTACCATGTTATTACCATGTTATTACCATGTTACCATGTTATTTACCTGATCATATATGGATTGGTTTTATGTTTGTTTCTATCATCCATGTTATTACCATGTCACTGACTATTATACTGTTCCCATTATCTCTGTTTACTCCTATTGCCCCTCCCTGTCTTTGTGAAGCGCTCTGATATCTGTAAGGATCCTGTTCGCGCTATATAAAACTTTGAATAAATAAATAAATAAATAAATAAGAAAGGCACAGAAATCCCTGATGATGGTACTTAAGGATGCAAATATATTTTAAACTTAACAGACAAACAACAGCTCTTATCCAAGAGGTCTACAATTGAGCCACGAAAGTGCACCACCCTTACAGTGGCCCACCATCTCTCCGGCAATTACGTCCATAATCCTAACAAAGACTTAAGAATGCAAGTCCAAGACTTTTGACTTTCAGATTCATATTTGAGCAACAATGGGCTTTGTACATTTGTGTATTTGACTATTTGCTTGTCAATTGCACACAATGCTACGTCTATTGAACAGAATATAGGAAAGGCCTTTTTTATATCACAATCTCTAGATTGACAAACCAACACACAAAGGCATTCATTATGTTTCGCTGCTCAGTCCATAATTACCAAAACAGCCATGTGAACCATACTTCGCCTAACAAATGGAAAGCTTATGACCGCATACTTGATGTGACAGATGCGCTTACACATATAAAGGATCTTACAGGTCAGATGGTGTATGAGATTACTGTTTAGACTATCAAGGAGACAACTATGAATATGGTAATATTTATTTGTTTGAGTATATGTTGTCTTTCAACGACTTTGTGCTTTGGGTGTTGTTACTTATTGAAATAAATATGCACGTTCATAAGCACTGAGTTTGGTATGGCCAAGGTCCACACATCCCGCTGCAATATTTCCTTTTTTACTTTTTTTTAATCAAATGACAGTCCATTTCAGAGCCCTGCCCTCATCAATAAGCTTGTGTTGAATGGGGATGCTCTCCCTGTTCCCTTTTGGCTTTTCTCAATTGTCTTGCAGGATGTCTTTCTCTATGTAACCTCACTGTTCCCTACCTTTACCTATGCTTGTCCTGTCATCTCTCTCTTCCTATGTGATTTCCCCTCTCTTTACTGTGATTTCTAGTAATCTGCCTACTACCTTCAAACTTACTCTTCATCCCACATTTCTCTGTCTACCTTGACTCTCTGTCTCGACCCTCTTTCTACTTCACCTTTCACTAGTTCAATGTGCCTCACCTTACTCTTGCGTAATACCTCTTTACTCTCTAAAACCATCAATCACTAAACCCCTGCCTTTCTTCCACTCTCTGACTACATTAATGTCTCCTCTTTCTACTAATATGGACTTTCTCTACCTTCTAACTCTCTGTACCGTTTCTGTCTTTACTTTCTGTGTCCTCTACCTCAGACCATTTCTACCTTTCTTCTCCAACTATTTCACCACTGTGCATTGTGCTTTATGCTGATTCTATTAACTTTCAGCCCTTCTACTTTCACCATACCTCCCATTTCATTTATTCAGATGAGCCACCGTCTAGCCAGAAAATCAGGGGGAGACTACAAGAGGAAGAGAATTAAAGGAAAAAATACCATATTTCACCTGATGGAACAGTGACAATCCTCAGAGCACTGATTTGATTTTTCAGAGTTGCAACTAAAATGCAAGTTGTCACAGTGGGAATTATTTGTTATTATGCATATCCCAGAAAGTCACATTTCAAACACTATGTGCCTTGTTAAAATGTATGTAATAGTATATTAAACATCCATCAAGTCACCCTTACCTTGTCTTTCCTACTTTAGGATGAAAAGGTTGGCTAGCGTTAGACTTGGTCCTTCCTGCAGTATCACCCCAAACCGTTACCCTTCATCCAGTGGCAGGGATTCTTCTCAGGAACAGAAATATGCTTGGGACCACAGGACATCAGTAAGAAGGGACTGAGTAACCATACCACCTCAGTCACCATGAGCCAGAGTCCGAGTCCGACTAGCTATAGTGTCTCACTTGCCCTTCTAAGCATATCCAGAGAGACAAGTGAATTGAAACCTCAGAACAAAACACTCCCAACTAGATGAGCTCCTGAAATTATAGTAAGGTAATTACAATTAGTACTTGGCCCTACACGTTTGCCAGATCAGCCTAAACCTTTCGGAGATCGAAACGTCACTGCGCCCTTACCGGCCTGGTCGCCCCACGATCCCCGCTCCTGCTCCTGTGCCCTCCTGCTGCCTGTGACGCCCGATCTCCAGCGACGCCTGCTCCCGGCGCCCCAGCCGCCGCAGGGCCGCCAGAGAAGCCCGCACCCGGTTTTCCCGCCGCCGCTGCCTGCCAGCAGACCCGCCCCCCCGCCAGCCGATTGGCTAAGACGCTCCCGCCCCCAGCTGACCCTCCCTCACGGCTCCCGTCTTATGACGCCCCCTGAGCGACCGCGCAGCGGACGCGCGCAGCGGGAACACCGATTGAGCGCCGAAGCTGCGCCAAAGGTAAGTCCGTCTGCGCCCGTCCGCGCCTGGACCGTGCCCAGTGCCAGGACCCTTGGCCCCCGCAGACACCAGCCCACCCGCCGGACCTACGACGCCGCCACCCTCAACGCACTCAACACCGGCCGAATCCCGGGATGCTACCGAGCCACCCCGAGACGAACCCACGGACCCTTCAGTTGCCACTCCTGCAAGTTCACCTGCATCCGGACCTGTCCCGCACCAACACCCGCCAAGCCAAACACCAGCAGCAACCACCTGAAGTGCATCCTCCTCAACACCCGCTCCGTCCACAGACACGCCATCGAACTCTGGAACCTCCTCGACACCACAGCCCCTGACGTCGCCTTCCTCACGGAAACCTGGATGAATGACTCCTCAGCGCCCGACATCGCCATCGCCATCCCGGAGGGCTACAAGATCACCCGAAGGGACCGCATCAACAACACAGGAGGAGGCATCGCCATCATCTACAGGGACACCATCCGCATCACGACCAACACCGACGACACCCTGACAACCGCCGAACACCTGCACTTCCAGATCCACACGGACCCCAAAACCACCCTCAGAGGCACCCTGATCTACCGACCCCCGGGATCACGCACTCAATTCAGCGAGGACATTGCCGACTTCATCAGCCCGCATGCCCTCCCCTACGCTGACTACATCCTCCTGGGAGACATCAACTTCCACCTGGAGAACAACAACGACCGCAACACCATCACCCTGCTCGACAACCTCGCCAACCTCGGTCTCAAGCAGCTGGTGTCCACCCCCACCCACCTCGCCGGACACACACTCGACGCCGTCTTCTCATCCAGCAAAGACATCGCCTTCAGCCACGCCACCGGACTCCATTGGACGGACCACAGCTGCGTCCACTTCACCTTCAAAAGAACGACGATCCACCACCACCAGCAACAGGTTGCTCGAAGAAGCTGGAACAAGATCACAGCCGACCAGCTCGCCGCTTCCCTGAGCCAGCACCCTCCCCCCAAGCGCCTTGAGACCCTCCGGGTAAGTAGTGCGCTTTACAAATGTCTTTGATTGATTGATTGATTGACCCACCCAAGGAAATTCTCCCACCCCATTGTAATTACCTCAGGAGCTCATCTAGTCCTGATGATGATCTTAAACCGTTAAAGATCGAAACGTTGTCGACTCAACCAAGGAAATTGTCCCACCCCATTGTATATAGCTCTGTGGTTTACACCTTGTTTTCATGTGACATTTCGTATATTCTCACTTTGTTCACTCATGTCACGATATGCACCCTGTCACTCATGTGAGCACCTGAAATGTATCTCTACATGTTGAAAATATCAAATAAACATTTTTCCACATGTTACCCTACATGTTCTGCTCCAACGATTAATTTAAGATGGAGTTTATTTGTTACTCTGGACCTATTTAGGCCACCCCTGAATCATTGTTTGTCCTAATATACCTATATGACCAGGCTCATATGCTCATGTGTTGTGTCTAGGTGCTAGTGCCTGACCAGAACAAAATAACAAGGGACACTGTTTGACCTTGTCTGCTGTGTTCAGACTAAATCCCAGGAAAGAAAGGAATGCAAAAAGAACTGCATGTTCTTTGTTAAAGTATAGTGTGGCACAAAAATAAGCATGTTTCTAAAGGGAACTTGTGCAAAGCAAATGCAGCCTATATCGTGCACAAATAGGCTAACTTAGGGAAAACTACAATGGGCTTTGCTGAATTCATTTTTATTGGCCTTCAGACTCAATGTAATATACTACTGCTAACCAGTGCTAAAGTGCTTATACTCATTTCCTAAAACATGGAAACATTGGCATTTCAAAAAGCAGTTTAGGGTATACCCAGGGCTTGTATTAAATGCACCTATTGTGTCACCTCCATAAGTAGCTTCTTAAACATGTCTTAGGCCTGCATTTTGCAGCCTGCGATGCAGTTTAAACTGCCAATTGGACGTGGCAAAATAATCCCCTTGCCAAGCCTAAAACTCCCTTTTTATTACATCCCCCCCCCCCTCCCAAAGATAGGCCTTAGACAGCCTATAGGGGAGCGTTCACTTAAATTAAAAAGATGGGCATACATTTTCAGGTTTTACATGTCTGGGTAGTGGAAAACTCACAAATTTGTTTTTCACTACTGTGAGGCCTACATTTCCCATTGGAAAACATTGGTGTTGTGTTGCTTACTTCTGCACTGCTCCTCTTCGAATAAACTAACTTCTACCTTAACCATCCTTGGATTCATCTTCATTTCAATTGGGCAATCTTAATATATTTAATAAGTGATATCTTTTGTTTCGGAGCAGGTTGAAATTTCATGTTTGGTGTATAAAGTATTCTAATTTAAAATCCCCTTTAATGGTATAGTAAGATTTTAAATCTCAATTCTGAAATGACTCTTTTAGAAAGTTGACATTTTCTTATCCTAACCATTTGGTGCCTGCAACCTCCTTGTCACATGAAAAGATGTAGATGGTATTTGTGTATTCCTCCCAAAAAGCCACACAATAGAGGGACTGGGTGTTATCAGGATGGGCTATTCAAGACGGGGGTGGAGCCGTGCACAGCCCTACTTTCACGTCCAAGACTCTGCCTCAGCTCACACACAAAGAACTCCACACTTGCCTATTATGACTGCAGACAGACTGGAACTATGACAAGGAGGCAGGAAATTGTAGACATATCTGGGAGGGGGAAGAGGTTTCTTCCACTTCAAATCAGGCACCAGGTATGAAAATAAAGCTCCCACATAGCCACTTTTTAGCACACATCTGGACCTCTCGATACTACAGCTGGGGGACTGCCCTGCTTCCAGAGACTACCCTGTTGCCTGAGGCCTACCCTGCTGTCCGAGAAGGAAGACTGTACCTGCTCCCTTTATCACAGGCTGAGTAACTCTAAGGATCAGCTGACTGACCTCCTGTTCTGAGCTGGAGGAACTCAAAAAGCTCAAGAGGCCTCCCTGCAACTGCCTAATTGACCTGCTGAACTTGGCCTGCCCGGAGCTGCAACTGGACCTGCCTGTGCCCTGCTAGCAGTTTCTGATCTCGAAGTGGTGCCTCCCCTTGGCTGGCATCAGAAAGAGTTCTACCTGGCTAACTGAAAGTTCGACTAAATCCGATGCAAAGCAACAAAGTGGCGAAAAAAAACACAAAGCCTCACTGCATAGCCTCATCTGAACCAACATCAGACAAAACCAAGGACATAAGGTACCATCCTCAGTGGCCCAAATTTAGTCCTGTGCTCCATCGCAGTGAGCCTAAACTTGTGAATTTTTCCCAGTCCAGCACGGCCACATACCCTCAGTTGGGGCTTTCTGCCTTTTGGCACTACTACTATCTAACTCTTTAAAAATTGATTTTATTTATTAAAATGTTCTATATGTTTCCAAATTGGTGTGGGATTTTTCTTCTATTGTGTTTTCACTTTATTACTGTGTATGTCTTGCTTAAACATTTTATACATTGCTTCTACATTAAGCCTGGCTGTTTTGTGCCAAGCTACAATAGGATTAAGCACAGGTTGATTTATTTACGTTTGTGGTTCACATTTATTAGGATTGCGGATGTTGTTTCAGAAGGGCTCACACCCCTTACCCCCCACCAACAACTCAATTACTCAGAAGATCGATACATTTCTTAGCCCTAATTTAACTCCAGGGGCCTCAATTATAAGGCTGTGCGTCACTTTTACGCCGCCGGTGCGTCACTTTTTGTGACGCACCAGCAGCGTAAAAAATGTGCCTTGTTGCACCATATTTACAAAGTGACGCATCTGGGTAGATGCGTCACTTTGTAAACCCCCGCGCCACATTATACCTGCGCCTGGTATAATGTATGCAAGGGGGGCGTATTGACGCAAGGAAGGGTCGTAGAAGTGACACAGTGACATCTATGAGATATCACTGCGTCACTTTTAGGACGCCGTTGCGTCATAATCTTGCGCCTGCCTCACAGCAGGCGTAAGACTGATGCAGGCCCTTTCACATGGGGCTTGCCACATGTGAAAGGACGCATTGCTGGAGTTGCGTCACTTTTTTGACACACTCCAGCAATGCGTCACTTTTGCGCTTACAGATACGTCATAAATACTGACGTGTCTGTAACTCCTTGCAACATGATGCGTCATACATTAAATATGACGCATGAGGAATGTCGCAAGGAGTGCGCACTGAGAAGTGGCGCATCGCTGCTTTCACGCAGCGATGCGTCATTTCTCATAAATGAGGCCCCTAGTATTTCGTTTTTTGTGGGATTTTATTAAAGCCAAAAATGATTGAAAGTCGGACCAATGCCAAGCTGTTTTTATTGTAGATTCAACAGAAACAGACAAATGTTTACATGATGTTTGGATGGTCCATAATAATGATCTGAAACAGCTGTAATATCCTCAAACAGCAGTAATTATTATCATCATCATCATCATCAAATTTCTTTATTTCGGCAATACCTGCCATAAAAGACAGACATACAGTCATAAAAACAGCATATGTAAATAATTTAAAACATTAAAAAACAGTATTAATTTCAGCTATCGAGGATCTAAAAGACAGGGATTGTCAAACAGACCATTGTGTTTACAAACATCAATTATTTAGATCTTCAAAAAGTGCATATGCATTAACAGTTCCGAGTGGCATTCAGTGCTTCCCTGCGTTTTAACCAGACAGCCGCCAAATATTTAGCTACAGCAAAAACAACTACAGATGACAAATCTGTTTTTAGTATGCGTAGGGCTTGCATGCAATGTGTGATTCACATGTTTTTGCATAAGGGGACCAGCCAATACCTTCTGCTCTCCTATGTGCTGGACGGAAAAACATGATATGTACTTCACTCTCGATGTCACAACTGCAATTGGGGCAATTTTTCGCATTAGTCGGGCGCCAGTTACATGTGAAAGTTCCAATTGGCAGTGTGCCATACCTCCACTGCAAATACAACTTTCTTGTGAGGGCCGGGAAGATAACATCTAGGACGGTTTCAAAATGATAAAAATCCTTCACTTTAACAAAATAATCTATTAAAGTGCCATTATGGGTACTGGATAATGAGAGTGTTAATCTGCTTTCATAAAAAAGTTTAGACAGACTTTTTCGTGAGGTTCTCGGGCAAGCAGTTTCAGGTTTGTACCACATATCAGAGAGGCCCAACTTGACGAATTAATCTTTAATATAAGCTAACCAGGGAATTTTCCCTATATTAGTTATATTTAGAATCTCTAACAATTCCTGTCTGTAAGCAGAAAGCTCCGGTGTGCTCCATAACCTCCTCCAAAACACTAGAGGCTTCAAGCCCAAACATCCTCAATCGGTCTGAGACCTATGTACAAACTAATAGGTAACAGGGGTGAACTACTAGGGAGCATCAACAGTTGCCTTAGGAATTTGTTTTCTGTGACAACAATCGTCGAACAGCAGGCGTACCCCCAGAGCTCACCCCCGTAGGTTACAGCCCCTCTCACTCTTGTTGTGTAAATCTCCACTACAGGTCAAATAGGTTTTATTGTGGAGGTATTAGAGAGTTTTAGGATACCCCCTATAAGCTGAGATAGCCTGAGATGGGACTTTATTTGGTGGGGAGTCCACGTCATATTTTCATTGAGGGGCAAAGTGAGCAAGGGACTCATGTCTGAACTGGGGTGGCAGAGTGGGCTAAAGAACGGTGATGGATTAAACCCAGATCTTTTGACTGGGTGTGAGTGTTTGATTGATTCAGATGCTCTGTCCATCACCACCCCCTTTTGTACCGCTTTTGGCCGCCATAAGTGTGGCAGGGTATGCTCAGACGTGAGTCCCTTGCTCATTTTGCCACTGGATTCAAGCAAGCCGGGCTGAAGACGGCTGGAATGTCAGAAACCGGTCCTCGGAAGCTTGTTTCCGGTCCAGGGAAGGCATGGCTTGGCAGTTTGGGCTGGACTGTTCCCAGGAGGTACAGGGTCAGACTGATTTGCATATAGCCATGTCTGAACTGGGGTGCCAGAGTGGGCTAAAGAACGGTGATGGATTAAACCCAGATCTTTTGACTGGGTGTGAGTGTTTGATTGATTCAGATACTCCGTCCATCGCCACCCCCTTTTGTACCGACTCCTACTGTGGAGCATCATTGGGTCTTCAGAGCGGAGGCCAGACAAGATGCATTATCTAAAATAGATTGTCTGTTTCTGTCAGGATGCACTAACCTTGTACTCATATTCTAACAGCAGTGATACACTCTCCAAAGGAATATGAGGGCTGCGGTTGGGGAAAGGAGACTGGGATGAGAGAAAAAACAAAGACTCTGATCTGACTTCTCTGGCTCATCAATTCCACTGGTCAGTAACATACGAAGGCTGAAGTTGATATCCATAGGCAAAGAGATCACTTTACTAACTGAAAGCTGTGCTTTTAATTGTAATAGTATATGAATATACCTTATTAATATATCAAACTACACGTACTTAAATGTGGAACATGTAACTAAACATACAAATAATTAGTACTTTAAACACATGTTCATTTAGCACGTCTTCCTATGAACAGAATGATTACCTCAAGCTTTGCCACTATCACTCTCTGAGGAAGATGAGTTTTAGTTCATGTTACTCAGCAAGGTAAGTAACAATCTTCAGTATCCTTCTGATGCTTACTTAGAAAGTTGTGTAAACATATAAGAACTATAATACCTTTTTCAACCATGGCCTCTCAGATGTCTGGGTGTCTGAGAACCGTGGTACCTTGTGTGGTTCATCAGTCTCATGTTATGCTGCATGAAGCCTGCAGCTTTGGCTGTAGGTTTCACTCACTTGGGGTTGCCTTACCTCATGCAACTAGCTGCATCCTTGTGAATCAGGCTCCTGACTGAGGCTTTGCAGTGGCCTTTTTTTTGTAAATTCTGTTTATTGAATATAAGACAGGCCAAGACAAACTAAACAATTCGAAGACTTGTGTCCCTGTAAAGAAAGCATCAAATAAGCCCACAATCCATGGTACATGTTGCAGCAACGTAATAAAAAAAAAGCATACAATTGTTCCACAAAAGATGCTGTCAAATGTTACATAAGGAAATGTACCATAGGAGAGGAGAATAATACTTGCTTGTTCCATGCATAAGATTGATGTATATAGGTTCCCCCCTTCATCTACAGGGGCCCTCAAGTTAAGAAAGCAACAGAGAACTGGCATCAATCAACAATGGAAAGTAAAATAAAGAAGAAAAAAATAAAAATGTAATTCTCTCAAAATAGGAAAGAGAAAAAGAAGGATGCGCTGAGAGGGATGAGGCCCGTGGATAGACGCTGGGGAGCATCAAGGCATAAAAGGCCGGGACCTCTAGCTCAGGTGCGTCGCTCTGGGTAATCCGGTTTCTGGCCCATGGAGTTTGGTTGGATTGAGTCCTCAAACAACTGCAAGGCCCGAAGTCTGGGGGGAACCAATCAGGAATTCCTGGCCATGGTGAAATAGTGTAGAAGAGACTGCCAGATGCAGGCGAATCGTGTATCTGTATGAATAATGCAGGCAGTAATCAGGGCTACCACATTCCACAGTCGAAAAAAACAGGTGGCAATGGGGGGGGGTCCTTCTAGAATAGGGCTATCGACTGCCTAGCCGCTCCAAGCAAATGAAGAATCAAGTGCCAGTTTGCGTAAGTCACAGCATTTAGTGTTGAGGATTTAATACCTAAAAGCGTGACTGATGGGGAGGAAGGAATAGGAAATCCCACCACCTCCTTGATGTGGCTGAGAACCTCCTTCCAAAACATCGTGAGGTTTGGACAGGACGACCATATGTGAATGAAGTACCCTCTATCCTTCTGACACATCCAACAGGTTGGGGAGGAGCTTGAGAACATTTGGTGCAAGCGAACTGGGGTGTAATACCACTGTATCACCAATTTTTATGCTGATTCACGCTGGGACGTGCTCTGATATATCCTTGGAATATCCCGCTATAAACAACACCACCCTTCGGGAAGGACATCCTCTTCCAGGTCCGAGGCCCAACGTGTCTGAAATACATGGGGCGGAGGCCGCTGAGAATGCTGCAAGACAGTATAAGTGTTAGAAATCAGGCCTTTCGAGCCCACAAATTTACAGACCAGGGATTCAAAGGCGATAAGTTGTCTAGTGGCTCTCTATATGTAGGTTTGAGAGCTAAGCCAATGGTGTACCTGATAAAATTGCAGACGCATCTCCCCTGTGAGATGAAACTTTTGCCTACATTGATCAAACGTGAGGAAGTCATTGCCCTGGAAGAGGTCCTGAATAACCCGGCATTCACCCTCTGTTCACGTATTAAAAGCCTGAGTTTGCAATGCCAGGGGGAAGACAGGCTTACAAGCTATAGGAATGTTAGGAGAAGGGAATGTTGTCAGGCTGCGAGATATCGCCAGTTTGTCCCATATCTGTACTGTCCTCTTAGGGGTGGTAATGTAGGAGCTGCGGGGATGCCCCCCACATGAGAGCGATGCCAGGTCCCATAAAGGTCTACAGAACACTGCTCGGTCTAAATGGAGCCAATGTTTTTTGCTTTCACGAACCACCCACTCCGTGATATATCAAAGGTAACAAGCCCAATAATATTCCAGAAGGTTGGGGCACGCTAGTCCTCCCCAGTCATGAGGCAGCATTAAGATCTTGTTAGAAAAGCATGGGCGGGATTTCCCCCATATTAATTTAGTAAAATCACGTTGTAGGGCAAGAATATCAGCCTGTGAAATGGGAGTGGGCAGAGTTTGGAAGAGGTACAAGATTTTGGGGAGGAGAGACATTTTGACGGTGTTGATCCGGTATCACGAAGCATATTTAAAGGCTCCCAGGAGAGTATCCACTGCCGGAAGGGACGCAGACGGGGAGGATAATGAGAGAAGGAGATCGTCAGCAAAGAGGGAGGCTTTATCTTCATACCCACCCATAGGGATACCCCCAATGTTCGAATTGTTACATATGGTGATGGACAGGGGCTCCACCACCAGGGTGAACAACAGAGGGGATAGCAGACATCCCTGCCTAGTGCCCTGGTAGATGAGAATAGGAAAAGTGAGACGACCGTTAAAACGTATGCAGTTAGTGGGTTTCGCATAAAGTGCCAGCAGTTTGCAGATCATTCCAGGACCCAACCGCACCCTTCATAACACTTCCCAAAGGAAACCCCAGTCGACTCGGTCGAAGGCTTTCTCCTCGCCGAGGGAGACCAGGCAGGCAGGCACCTGTTCCATGAGATGGGCTATCCGACAGATACTGTCCGCCCCCTGATGATGGGGAATGAACACCACTTGATTGGGATCAATGAGACCCAGAAGATGGGGTTCCATACGGTTGGCTAGAATTTTCATATAGATCTTTGCATTGGTGTTCAACAGAGCAATAAGGCGGTAGGACACGGGTAGGGAGAGGTCTTTACCTGGTTTAGGGATAAGTACTACCTCCGCTTTGGTCATTGTTGGGGTGAGACCTGAGATGTCTGTGGAGCAAATAAAAAGGTGAAGCAAGCCTCAGGACCAGTAAGGGGTTCACCCAGTGGGATAATATAGGCATCTCTACGGTGGGGGATCGCTGGTCGTCCACAGGGTGATTCCATTCAAGCAACTTCAACAGCAATATGCCCTAGGCCCCACTGAAACATACAGATACATCCAAATCAGACACGCTCTCCTGGCGGTGTTGGAACCAGGAACTACGGTCCCGGAGTCCTCACCCCTGGAAGACCGGCTTCTTACGGATTTTTTGCAATCACGGGCCACCTCGCTCACATACCGCAAACTGATGAACAATCTTCCAAACCCCCTACAGAAACTGCGAGAAAAGTGGGAGGATGAGTTGGGTGCTATGGATGAGACGGATTGGAATGCGGCTATGGCGTCTCCGAGAGAGGCTGGGGTATCGGCCAGGTTCAGGCTCATACAGTTAAAATTGCTGCACAGAGTGTACTATACAAGGACCACCTTACACAAAATGCACAGGGCTGATTCCCCTCACTGTCTCAGGGGATGTGGGGAGGACGGCACATTGTTACACACGCTGTGGGGTTGCCCTCTCATCGCCGGATATTGGCAACAGGTCATGCGCACAATCTCACAGGCCCTTGATACCTCCCTCACACCAGAGCCACGCCTTTGTCTCCTGAATATATGGGAGGGCACTGATCTTAACCTCCGACAACAGCAGTGGGTTACAATTGGCACAATGGTGGCAAAGCGCGATGTGGCACAGGGATGGGGGGTGGCGGAGTTACCTACTTTGGCGTTGTGGTGCAAGACCATGGACAAATTGATGCTAACTGAAAGAACTGTATACAAACTCAGAGCGAACCCAAAGAAATGGAATAAGGTATGGGAGGCATGGAATAGATACAGAGGGGACCTGTGCGACCCGCTGCAGGAGGATGAAGACGAGGACTCAGATGATGAGGAGGAAATGATTGATTAACCTGTAGGATGCCATGGGGTGGGATTAGAAATGTAATCTTGTTGTTGAGAATTCGGCTCACGCTGTGCTTGGGGGTGAAGGGGGATGGCCTGGGGTTGGGGGTCGGCGTGTTCTACTAGCAACTCTTTTTCCATATTGCTTTATGTCTATTCACTACAAATGAGCCACTACGTTTGGTTTGGTTTTTATTTTCATAAAAAGGAACAAAACAAAAATGAACTTTAAAAGTAAAACTTCATGGCTCCGAAAACTGCATCCTGAAGATCTGCCATATCATCCTCATCATGTGCTGCCGGACCGGAGGGTTGTCGGCTGAATAGCTGTGTAAAAGTACGTGATGTTCTCTTGTCTCACACCATGCTTACTGTATAAATGTACTGCTGTTACTTGGATGAGGACTGTCAATAAAAGTTTTACACCAAAAAAAAAAAAAAAAAAAGGTGAAGCAAATGGTCTCAGAGCTGAGGGTAGAAGACCCGGTAAAAAGTGACTGGCAGTTGGTCATGTCCCAGGGTCTTACAGAGTGAGAGTTGCTTCAAAGCCTTAGCAATCTTGTCATGGGTAATGGGATTTTCCAGAAGTTTCCTAAAGAGGGTGTCAATAGGGTCTCAGGGGCAAGAATCGAGAAAGGCAGTAACAGCTTCAGGAGCACAAGGAGCATTGACATAGAGAGCCCCATAGAACTTCTCCAGTTCCAGGCCTTCATACGCCTCTGAAATGGCCCTTAAGTCATCTGGGCACCTGAGTTTGGCGATGTGTGTGCTCTCAGTCTGCGCTCGAAGACGCCTTGCCAGGCACACCCAGAGCGTGTCCCCTCCCATGTAAAATTTCAATTTGAGATTGAGTAGGAGTCTCTCCCCTTGTTGGTATGGTGTAAAAGCAGTTGGCCGGGCAGTTTGGCAAGGTGTTGCTTATTGGGGAGAGATGGATGGAGATGATCCCGGCATTCTAGGGTCTCGATATCTCTTGCGAGAGTGGTTTCAACCAACCGCGCCTCCTGAAACCTGGCAATCGATATAGATGTGATGACTCCCCGAATAGTAGCTTTCAAGGAGTCCCATCTAGTGTCCTCAGGAGTATCAGTGAGGGAATTCGCCACAAAGAATGCCTCAATTTTCTTTTGGAAATCTGTGACATTCACAGGATCTCCAGTGACTTGAGGGGGCAGTCTCCAACGGGGTAAACACTCCTTAAGTTGATTGGGGGGTTGGAGGGAAACCAGGAGATGCGCATGATCCGATAAAGTTATGTTGGATATCTCTGCACTGCTCAGAACATGGATCAAGGGGAGGGAGAGGAAGAAATAATCTATGCGAGAATATGATCGGTGTGTATGGGAGAAAAAGGAATAGTCCCTAGAATCCGGGTGTAGATTTCGCCAAGCATCGACTAGGCCTAAATCTGTGATAGTGTTTCTCAATGCCGATGACATTGCCCCAGAACTTTGGTGTGCCTGGGCAGTGCAATCCCACTCAGGGTCCCATACCAAATTAAATCACCCCCAAGGATAATCAGAGTTGCAACGGGCTGCAGGAGCTCCCTAAGGTGTAAGCGTAGAAAGGCATCCTGATTTTGATTAGGAGCATATATGCTAACAAAGGTTAAAGGCCACCTGCCCCAAGCCATATGTGCCTTAATAAACCTTCCACCCTCATCTGTCATAACTGTGGGTTTCAGCTCACGCCAGCCTGCTTTAAAAAAAATTGCATCCCCCCAGTCTTAGAAGAGGAACATGCGCAGAATTGGGTGGGATACTTGGGATTGGACATAAAGTAAGTATCCTTCGGAAGCAAGTGAGTCTCCTGAATAAAAATGACGGCAGGATCCTGGTGTAGGAGATAGCGCCAAACCAGATGCCTCTTATTAGGGGAGTTCAATCCCTTTACATTCAAAGAAAGAAACCTAATGGGGTAGACATACTTAGTATAGAAAATACCTACGACCCCAGCAGTCCACTAAGTTGCAGTATGAGACCTCCTCCCCTCTCCCCAGGCCCCACGTCCATCTAGCAAAGTGAAAGGATCGTCGTAAAACATGGACAGGACAACCCATGCCCAAATAAATCCCATCAAGGCACCCCTGGTTACTCTCTTCCCCTCAGCACCTAAGAGTAGTGCATCCAAGGAAGAAAAACAAACAACTAAGAGGGAAGGGGAAAAAAAGATAAAAAGCACAACAAGAAATGGCCAACTGGGCCAGGCAATGTCAGAGTCTGTCAAGAACAGCCCAAAGGGTCTCGGACGGGCCATTCCGGAAAAGTCACTCTCCTGCGGGACTCTGAAGAGGGGGTTGGCAATCGGACAGGAATTCAAGGGCCTCCACCACCACCATCCCATGGTAGTATTTGGGAAAAGCGATACTTGTTCCGTCCACCGGGACATGCTCATGGAGATCAGCTGGAAGCTTAATGGTGATGACCACTGAGGGCATAAGCACTCTGTGCAAGAGAGCCAAATGTCACACTTGGGGCCAGCATAGCATATACCCTCTCCAAAAGCGCCACAGGTTTCTCCCTTTCCAGCGTGCAAGGGGTGGTACAAGTGGACTTTGTCTCCTTAACCATTTTGCATATTTTCAGGTGCTGAGCACTTCATAACTTGGCTCACTTAAAGCACTGGAAGGGCAAAAGAGACTCTTCCCTAAGGGCATTGAAGTCACCGATCATATCCCCTTGTAGGGGTGTGGGGGGGATTCTCAGAAGACATCTAGGACATTTACTTAATTTCCCAACAGATGGTGCAGACGTAGTGTAGTTTCAAGTGCATGCCCTAATGCACACTTCAATAATGTGACGCATGTGTATGGCCGAAAGATTTATCTCATTTGCAAAGCACTGCCGATAAACAAATACCGGAATTCTAGTTAGGTACTGCTTAAGTACTATCAGTATAACTGTGCAATAGCTATTGAAGAAGTGGCACTGGAAAGAGCTGTGTCCCTTCTGTAATATTATCTTGAGTAATGACGAGTGCATCTTTTCATTTGGGACACTTTTGAGTAGAATTTTACCTGCTTTCAGCCTGATTAAGTGCTCTGCTTTACTACCAGGCATAAGCATAACAGACCAATGGCTTACCATGCAGTGACAAGGCCAACATGGCTTTTTTAGTGAACCCCATACGTAAAAATTCCACCTTGCCCTGGTCAGCACTCTCCAACCTTCGCCCGATTTCTCTCCTTCCTTTCATCAGCAAACTGGCAGAAAAGCACGTTAACACCACTCTTTCCAATTTTATCGAAGCGACAGGGGGCCTGGACCAATCCCAATCTGGATTCAGGCCCAACCACAGCACTGAATCGGCCCTCCTCTCTGTGACAGATCAGATCAAAATGTCACAAGACAGAGGGGGCTCTATGATTCTTGTGCTGTTGGACCTGTCCGCAGCCTTCGATACCGTGTCTCATAACACCCTGCTGAACCGGTTGCAAGGAGTAGGAATCGGAGGCGTAGCACTATCTTCGTTGGAGAGTTTCCTTTCCGGGAGATCACAATCTATCAGCCTGGGACCCTTTTGTTCCATCTCAAGGGGGCTCACAAAGGGGGTGCGACAGGGCTCTTGCCTCAGCCCAACATTGTTTAATGTCTATGTGGCCCCCCTTGCTGAGATTGTGCGGAAATATGGGTTCATACCGGTTTCCTACGCCGACGACACCCAGCTCCTCTACCCTTTCAGCTCCCTTGGCCTCAAAACCAAGGAGAACTTTGCTGAGGGTATGAGAGCGGTGTCACACTGGATGGCGAGGAACTGCCTCCAGTGTAATGTAACTAAAACAGAGGTTTTGCTCTTTGGCAAAGCAAGTATCCTTTGGTCCCCAGACTGGTGGCCACTAGATCTTGGCCCAGTACCTGCACCCAAACCTCACGTTAAAAATCTCGGAGTGAAGCTGGATCAAAAACTGACCCTAAAAGACCACACAAACTATATTGCGGGTCTGTGTTTCCACACCATTGCTCTGCTCAGGCATGTCTTTCCTTTTCTTCCTGCCACATGTAGAAAGACACTTGTACAGGCCTTGGTAACTAGTCGCCTGAACTACTGTAACGGCCTGCTAACATTAGCTAATGCAGATGCTGTAGGCCGCTTGCAGGTAGTCCAGAATACGGCAGCAAGACTGGTCATGGGTGTACCTGCCAGGACTCCTTCTAAGCCCTTGCTGAAAGAACTGCACTGGCTTCCCATACGGCAGCGCATCAATTTTAAGATCTGTTGCACGGTGCATAAATGCCTGTATGGAGCAAGTCCTAAATACCTATCCCAGTCCCTGGAACTGTACCAGCCCAGCAGGTCCCTCCGCTCATGCAACCAAGCCCTATTAAAACCTCCCACCACAAAGAAAATTAGACAAGGAGACCATGCTTTCTCCTCTGTTGGTCCCGCCCTCTGGAACAGTCTTCCCATTGACCTAAGAACTACCATAAATCACCTGTCCTTTAGAAAGGCACTAAAAACCCTTCTCTACCAAGAAGCATTTCTATCCACATAACTTCCCAGGCTGCTCTATCTGAAAATCCCTCAGCTGGCAAAGCGCAGAGATACCCTCACGGGATTGATTCCTGCGCTATAGAAGAAATAAAAATAAAAATAAATAAATGTGCCATGAATGTAACACATTCTTAAATGCTAGCATAAATGCTATTCATCACTTTAAAACCTGCCCGGCCGACTTTGACACTGCTGGAGAAAAAGTATCATGAAAATATTTCTTTATCTAAAGCATGTATGATTCAGTGCGCTTTTGAGATGTAAAATAGTCACTCATGCATTTTAAAGGAAGCACTTCATGTAGAGTGGAACGATACACCGATTGGCTAATAGCATCAAGTGGGAGGTATTACTCCTCTCGGTATAGCCAATGACCGTTCTACGGACATTTAAAACATCTGGTAACAAAACACCTTGCAGACAGTTGACAGTCATGCAAGACCTAAATACTGGAGCACCAGTTCTGATCAGCCCCAGCACCACAACACTGCCCTGCATCAGCGTGCACATCATTTACACGGCCCTTTATATTTATTACCATATACGGTGAGCAAGTCCTGGCTACCAAAACATGAACCATTGAATGAGCACTTTAAGCCAATCAAGTCTTCAAGACACAGCAGTAAGTGGCAAGACAGATTGTGAGCAATAATACGGGTTCTGAGACCTGCTGGATGGAATAATACACCCTATAGCTAATGAGTGTTTGAAAATACAATGCAGCATAATTTAATGACATGTCTTTCAGAATTCTATACGAGGAATTAGACAACCATTTCCTATTTTGCTGGCTATTACTCTGTTGTGCAGCTTTATGATATGACTCATTACACTGCTTGCAAGGAGAAAATTGAGCACTTGTCTTTCCAAGATCATATCCTGTCAGAGTTCATTGTAATTGCTACTCTGGCATCGGCAATACCGGAAACTAAACAAGTAATTGGTTCTGTATACTTAAAGAGCGTTATTAAAATAAATCTTAGTTCTATGATTTTTTATTATAAAGCCTTTACAAAAAAATATATAATCTTAGAATGACAATCGTTTGCTTTGTCCATTTCCTTCAGAAAAGATTCTAACATGTGTTACAGTAACACCATCTGGCTGCTCTGCTGAAATTAGACCTCGATAGGCTATTTGTACATCATTTGATTTGTCATAGCATAGCATAACAATACAGCGAGTTGAGTCTTTTTGAAAGGAATCTTAGACGCCAGAGCAGGAATAGTCATCCTTTAGTTAATATTATTTCAGACAGAAGATGACCGCAACATTCGCCTTTATTTGAAATCCAGCAATTCTGACCTCACTTCTGAAAGGCTCTATTAATATACAATAGCCCTGTCACATAATTCCTGAGCATGATTTAGTCCATAGTGTGGTGAGTAAGCAAAAAAGAAAAACGATTTAGAAAGTTGTTAAATATAATTATTACGAAGGTTAAATGAATACTTTCTATATACATCTGAAATTACTTTTGAACTTTGGCAGCGTGGCATGCACTTGTATTACTGCAATTAGATCTCTTTGAGCCCTCTCCCCTCCCCTTCCCGGGTAAGTTAATGCTTCCCTGAGCCCCCATGCCATGTTTTTGGCACTTTTTTTTCAGAACATAGGCTATGGTGCCTGGAATCCTGTCATAAATGTCTCAATAGAAATATGCAGATGCGCCCAGCCAATCAGAATGCGCAAATCCCCCGAGGCTCCACAACTCCCAAATTAGAGGAACGGCCAAAATTATAATAGAGCACATTTATGGGAGCTTTGTGTCATGCTTGCTACACCTAATGTGGCACATGCATGACGCAAATCTTTGCATGGCTTTGAATGACTTAAAAAAATATGGTGTAATGCACACAGGGCAAATCGCTGCGTTGCCTTGCTCTGCACTAGGGAGGCATTCCAAGGGCGTTGCAGTGGGTGTTCCCACGCACCTACCATGGTTTATTATGCCTTCACAGATTTACAGAACCTGGTAAACCTGGGAATGCGCCAAAAGTATATGCCTCCCCAGGGGAGACGTAATGAGGAGAAATACCTTTATTTCTCTTCGTTTTTTCCTCATCCATTCGGCAGCACACATAGAAAGAGGAAAAGCTTCTCATGATTTTCTTTGTGCAGGAAGATGCACCTTCCTGCACAAAAACAATCCTGCCTACAACACAGGCACCCTTGCACCATGGTGCAAAGGTGCCTATGTTGGAGCTGGGCCCCCTAAATGTCACCAGCACAAGGAGAACTGACAGGAATGTTCTATATTGGTTAAATTTGGGACGTTCCTACCCTTTCCCTTTGATGCTCAAGGCTGCGTAGCAAGGTGACTTGCTGCACTGCCCTGAGCCACTAATGTCATAAATATGCCCATACGTTTGATCTAATTCTGCCGCAGAGCAACTGTTCCAACAGGGGTTAAAATGAAAAACTATAACTTGCACACAAAATGCAATGCTCATGACCTCACCCTTGATTTGACACTATGAGTAAACTATGAATGAAGTATTATTTATACATTTTTAGTATATATTGTTATCTAATTACTTGTTGGTATAAATATTGGGAGGTCCTAAGCATTGTATCTTGTGTCTGAGTTATGGTTTGTATGGCTGCTGAGTGATCTATGGATTACGGTCCTAATTTCAATCGTTTTCTGTTGGAACCAAAACTGAATTTTAAATCTATTTTTGTAGGGAATTTCTTTTTATTTTTATAGCTTAAGGTGTTATATTTGTATTGTGTATTTATAAACGTGTATTTATAAGGTGTTATAAACAAGCCTAACTACAGCCTGTTTTTTCTTTTGTTTCTTTCAGTAAACTTTCAGCATTTTTTTATTACATACCACATGCAACAGTTCCCTGTGCACAGCAGCCATGGGCTAACCCTATTTTAGTTAGAAACACTATTATTGTATTGAATATGCTATGTTATTTGTCTGAGATCATTATTTCGCAAGAGGTTTGCACTCGATTCTTCACTAACAACCCTCATTCCATCGATAAAAACAATGCCCATAGTCCATATTACATTAGATTCAATGTGTTGAATGTAATGTAATATGAAGTATGGGACTTGTTTTTATTAATTGTTGTATTATTGTATTGTTAACTCCAAATATACATTGATAATGTATTCCCACTGATGATCCACTGTCTTGCACTAGTGGGCCTGCAGCACTTGTGTGCCACTCACTTAAGAAGACATTTGAAACATGTCTGAGGACTGCTATTGCAGCCTTTAGTGCAGTTTTGACTGCCAACTTGACCTAGCAAAATAATCCTTTTGCCAAATTGAATCCTTCCTTTTTAATACACATAAGCCACCTCTAATGTAGGCACTAAACAGCCTTTAGGGCAGAATGCATTGCATTTAAAAAGTAGAACATGCGTTTTTAAGTTTTACTTGTCCTGGTATTTAAAAAGTACCTCAATTCATGTATCACTGCTGTAAGGCCCACCTCTCCCATAAGAAAAGATTGGATTATGGTATCACATAGTAAAGTCGGATTTTAGATTACAATTTTTAAAATGTCACTTTAAGAAAGTGGGGATTTTCCCAGTTTAAACGTTCTAAGGCCTTCTATGAGTTTCCAGATACCAAGACCTGTTCATTGCTCCCCCATCAAGAATGTGCATTGGGCCCAGACAGTGAACAAAAAGACATGGGTGTAGCTGGTAGACTTGTGACTTTCCTGCGGTCTAGCGCAACCAAATGACTGTAAGTGGCGCTTTGTGCTTTTAGGTGCTATACCTAC
This sequence comes from Lissotriton vulgaris, assembly GCF_964263255.1. Classification (NCBI taxonomy): domain Eukaryota; kingdom Metazoa; phylum Chordata; class Amphibia; order Caudata; family Salamandridae; genus Lissotriton; species Lissotriton vulgaris. The sequence continues at coordinate 442,707,884 of NC_141689.1, read as the reverse complement.
CTAAACTTTTAAAATTGCATATCTCCAGTTTTACTAATTGGACTTTTGTCATCTTGGTCCCATTTTATTTATTAAAATGTACTCTTTATTTCTAAATTAGTTTTACATTTTCTTATTGTGTTTTTTAACTTAATTACTGATTGTGTGCTGCATAAACCATTAACTCAGTGGCTCTAAGTTAAGCCTGACTGCTTTTGTGCCAAGGTACTAAAGGGTTAAGCACAGGTTAATTTATTGACTTTAGGGGTTCACCCTGACAACTATGTTGTGATGCTAGCCAAAGTCCCTCTCCTTGGAGATAGAGCTGTAGAGACAATGGAGTGATTAATGAATACAGTGACTCACTGGCTACACAAGAATACTAAACCCAAGAGCTGCTTGTTCAAAGAAATCTTATTTGCCTGGAAGGTGGATTGGGTGGGCACTCAGGATAAGGAGTTTGGGGTGACTGTGTTATTTTTAATTTTAGGAACCCCTCTGTAGTGGAAGATCTAATGCCCCCATTTTGTCCAGGTCGACTTTGCCCAGATACTATACAAATATTACCTCTGGGCTATTTTTAATAGCCACAAAGCTCGCCTCTGTACAACTCACATCTCAATATCCTTGCCACCAATGCTCTAGTGCCCCCCAGTAATCGATTCACTGCGTTAGCCAATCTGAATGACAATGATACAAATTGACAGTGGGGGTGGAACAAATCCTATGACTCCCATTTTCCCTGACCTATTAGTGGAAATGGTTGTGCGACCTCCGATTGTTCCATGGCAATTTTTTCCAGATTAGACGTGCATTTCTTTGGCAAAGTTTTGTACAGATTTGTGAAATGGCGCCAGAATTATTACCATAATAAAGGCTTTTCAGTGGAAAGACATGCATTAATTTTGGCATCTTGATTTATGATACTACTGTATAATATGGATCAATATTGCCACGTGGGGCTCTGGTGACAACATAAACCATGAGGCTGAAGGTCGAGTCATTGGTACATGTCATCAGAGCCCAGCGAGTGCAATAATGGACCATAATACACGTTCCCTGCTAGATATTTATTTTCAATGATTTTATTTTAAAATAGTTTGCTTGAAGAAGATGTTTCTTCAAAGTGTAGCTAACAATGCACACTTTCTAAATACCTGTTAATGTCCTACAAGCAAAACTAACCATAACTATATGTTAACCTGTGTTTAGTTGCTGGGGTTTTATGATGATGTATGAAATCCAACTGCATTCTTTCACCTATCCTGCTATGTACAACGAACCCCTGTCTTGCATGTTCTTTGGGCGTGTGCATTTATGGATTGAAATATGTTCTTTAAAAGTAGAGAGTATCTAAGTACAACTTTTTTTATCTCAGTTTAAGCCTTGTCGGATGTGCAGTACGTGTATCCACTATCACGAAATCATGGCATGCTAGTTCCCTCCATGCCTATCTTTTCAGGGGGGAAAATATTTTATTAAAATGTTTAGTTGATATAAGATTATTAAAAAAAATAAGTACTAGCACACTTCCCCTCACCCACCACCCTCAGATTACATATTGCGCACACAATGCATTGAGGTGAGTCTTTCCGCCGTGTTCCTCACGCCTCCTCCATCTAATTTCTCCTTCTTGAGGGCTCTGGATGTCTAGCTCCCTGTGCATCACCCTCTCCATACATGGTCAAATTTTGTAGGTCACCTCCTTCCCTCGTATATAATTTTCCCTTGACCTACAGACTCCATTACCAGTGCCCAGTCTTTGGCATGATGTTCTACTCCATTTCTAGGCAATTTCTCTCTTCGCTAAAATGCGTACCAGGTTAATGAATCATCTGTTGTAGGACGCTGCATGGATTCCCTCCATATTCCCAATAAGACCCCCCCTATTGAAAAAGCCCTCCCTTAATCCGGATTGCCTAAAGAATTTTAGGCCAATCTCGCTCCTACCATATTCTGCAAAAATTGTAGAGCGGGTGGTGGCTGGCACCCTTTCCAGGCATCTTGAACACTACAAGCTCTTGGAGGATGATCAATTTGGCTTCAGTCCAGCTCACGGCACCGAGACGGCCCTTGTGACCGTGCTGGATAAACTACGATGGTAGGCAGACAGGGGACAGGCGGGGGTTCTGATCCTGCTTGACCTGTCTGCCGCCTTTGATACAGTGAACCGTGATATTTTGCTGGACAGGCTGAGAGAGGTGAAAGTTGCAGGCAAATCCCTCGGATGGTCTAAGTCCTTCCTCCAGGGTAGGGAAAAGGCTGTGTCACTCCCTCCCTTTCAATCCGCATTTTCTACCCTCTCGCATGGTGTCCCTTAAGGATCGGCTGTCAGTCCAATACTGTTTAATGTTTATATGAAGCCCTTAATAGCGATCATCAAGCAGTTTAAGATCAAAACTGTTAATTAGGCGGACGACACGCAGCTGATCCTGTCCTGGGAGGGGAATGACTCTCTCTCCTGGGAGAAATTCCACAACTGTATGAGAGCCACTGCGGAATGGCTGAAAGCCAATTCCTTGCAATTCAATACAGGGAAGACTGAAGTGCTTTACTGCCTAGGCCTAGGATACATTCTCCTCTACCTAGTACTTTCTGGCTGAAGGATTTCTCGCCCCAGATCCAGCCTGTGAAGGTATTCTGGAATCTGGGTGTGATGTTCAATAGTGACCTCTCCTTGGAGGCTCAGGCTTCTAAGGTGGTAACCAGTTGTATGGCCATCCTTCGCCTCTTGAAAAAAATCTTACCCCTGCTACTGTCTCTAGCAAGGATAGAGGTGGTGCGCTGCACCGTGCTCAGTAGGATAGACTACTGTAACGCCCTGCTGCTGGAGTCTCCCAGTTATCTCCTGGACAGACTTCAGAGACTCCAGTCGGCAGCTGCAAAACTCGCTTTAGATTGGCCAAACAGATCCTCCTCCTCGGGAGCCCTGGCTCAATTGCACTGGCTCCCTCTGAGACAACGGGTGATGTTTAAGTCACTCTGTCTGACCTTTAAAGCCCTTCATGGGTTAGGCCCAGCTTGCTTTCAAAGGAAATTTTCATGGCATGTGCCGGTCCGCAATCTACGCTCCGCTTCAGCTAGGATGGTGACTGTACTGAGATTTAGAAGATCCAGAGCAGGTGGCAGATTGTTCAGCGTGGCAGCGGCCAAGCTCTGGAACTCGCTGCCTAGTGATCTGAGGAAGATCAACTGCCTTCTCACTTTTAGAAGACAGTTAAAAACCTTGCTCTTTCCCACCCGTGCTTAATTTGTAGTCTGTAACTAATCACACCTCTCCCTTGGGTTCTCCAGCGCCAGGATGCCTCTCGAGGTGGTAGTGCGCTTTATAAGTATAATAAATAAAATAAAATAAATTATGTGCGTACCAATAGATACTTCAGTGGTGTGTTCTTTTGTATGTATCACAGGTTTGAAGTTTGGGCCATTCCCATAATGTTTGAAGGAAGATACCCTTCTGGGCACAATTTGGTAGGCACAAGCCATCTCTGCCTCTACCTATTCTATGCAGTAGTGCTCGGGTATAGTATATTCCATGCAGGATTTTCAACTATATTAAGTAGAAAATTGTCTGTATGACCACTTCCCTAGGGAATTGAAATGCATCCTTCCAGTCATCATTCTCCAGTTCCCCTATGTCTCTCTACCAATGTGAAAGCAACTGGTCAAGTTCACCGTGCGTGTTCCTCATCTGTGTGGCATGTGTGAAGGAGATAGCCTTTGTAGTCAGAAGTGTGCCCAGGAATCTTCTTTGGTTTCCTACCCTGCAGGATCCTCACTTGTAGTGCATGGTGCAATTGCAAGTATTTACATATTTGTTGCTATGGCATATTAGACACGCAGATGCTCAAAGGGCACCATATTGTGTGCATTCCATACACCATTGAGTGGGAGATGCCAATTATATCCCATTTGTTTTCATACTAGCAGCCCTGTTTCTAGGCTAAGTATTGTGCCCAACCACAGAGGTGTTCTTAGTGTTAGTCAATTTTCCCATCCCATTTTTCTTTTAAACTTATGCTATATAGATATGTAGGTTACGGTTGCTGGCAGGGTGTCAGCTTCCACCCGCCCTCCATATAATACATGAAAGTAGCCCTTCAGTCCTATTTTCCGTAAAGTACATGGTGGAGGACCCAGACGCTCTGGATCCAGTCAGGAGTTTTCAGGCCAGGGGCCCACCACCTGAGCACGGCACTCTGGAGCTCGGGGGCCCTTCAAGTTGTGAGGGATGTTGTTGCACCACTGCCCTTTCCCCTGATCGATTATCCAGAGTTTAGCAGGGAAGGATAAGGCATACCTGAGGTCTAGCTTTTGTAAATGCTGTTCAAGTATTAGAAAGGCCTATCTTTGGTGTACCACAGTGGTGTAGTTCAGGTACATATTGAATTTCACCCTTCTGCCATCGAAAGCCCATGCATCCATGCCTTTTGCAAAATGGTGTCCCTGTCCCGGAAATTAGGTGGTCTAGCATCATGGCTCATAATGGAGCTCCAGGCACAGGCGGCCTCCCAAGGACGTTATGGACCCACTCCACAGTAAGCTATTTTGAGGTTTTGACCTTCAGCACCAGCAGTCTTCCAGGAGCAGTCCCCATTGGGAACTCCCACCAGCAACTATTATAATGGCAGGACAAAATCGTTCACTTTCTCCATTAAGATGGACACCGCCTGTTCCAGTGACCTTATGCAGGTGGAGTTCTATATTAATTACTGTAGGGCTAACTTGGGCTAGGGTAGACTCTGTATCTGAGACCCTGTCTGCTAAGTTAACAATGGTCGGCCCTCAGGAGTTTCTCCTTCTGCGTCACTGTATCAACCTTGAGTTCCAGGGCCATATTAGTTTCCTTTATTGCTGCCAATATGGCCCCTGTGTGTACCCCTGTACTCGGTTCAACAGCTGTAGCCATCTACCCTTTATTGTGGTCCTCCATTCCGGTAGTGCCCTTAAGTTGAAGAGGTCCGGTGGCTTTCGGGCCACCATTACAGCTCCTTCTCTTGAGCCCATTATCCTCCTCACCTTGCGGTTGTCAAGGCTTCTTAGGTGAGGCTCCCCAGTTAGGCCAGTGCGGTCCTTCTCACATATTCGAGAGCCGCCACGGAAGGGCACCACAGCACCACCTGGGAGGAGATGACTGCCCCATTCATCCCCCTTGCATCCAGTCATTAATCCTCACCTGGTAGTGCAAGCAGGGTCTGGAGTCACCCTGACCTGAAGCAAGCTCAGCTGCAGCACCTTGGGCACATGCAAAATCACCAGTCCTCCATATCTCCCCGCCAGGCTCTGCTGGCTTGTCCACTCTTTAACCCTCAAGTCTTACATGGCCGCCTACACTGCCCTTCATTGCCTGACCCTACTCCTCTGAATTGCCAATGGCCCCGGTCCGGCATGGGCCACACCTGTGGCACCACAATAAGTGATCTTCCCACATTCTGGTTTGCTGTGCCAAGGTTCACAGTGGGTGGGATGCAGGAATAGTCTGCAGGCCTCTCTTGTTTTTGCCTGCGCCTTGTTGTTTTGCTCGGTGTGAAGGAATTAATCTCAGGGACGACAAGGCCGGGTGGGGCTTCACCGCATCCACGCAGGAAAGGAGAAGAGGGGGAGAGATCAGTTGTGTCTTGGTACGCTGGGTGGGCAACACTCTCATGGCTCTCTGCTCCACGGGAGGTGCCTCGCTCTTAGTCACCCCTCTCCATATTACCAGGAAGGCGGAATCAGGCCATTTGTGGTGCGGCCTCTGCCAATTTGCTGTGCTGCACCTTTTTCTGGCTGCCACCCCCAGTGCAGATCTCCGACCCCGGTGGGCGCCCCAGCAGCCAAAGACGTCAACAGGTTCCCCGGGCCCTATCACACTTGTCTGGTACAGTGAGGGCCTCAGGGGACAAAGATAATAGTGATCGCTGGCCTCGGGCACCAGAGTTTGGGATTGAATAGCCAACTCAATGCAGTCCGGCCATGCCACCCATGCCTTTTTTGAGGGTTTCTGTAGATCCACAAATCCATATGAACCATTGTAGAGGTTTGATTGATTCCATATTATATATTATTCCACAGCAAAATAGTATTTGAATTGTTTGAATCATTCATTGTACTTCTTGCCATAGGATAACTCTGCAGCAAAGGAGACTGTACAGTTTTTTTTACTGCAGATTCTTTTCATGGAAGCAACTTTTGTCCTACTTTTCCAATAATTTCTTGATCAGAGGAACATGAGAGGAGCAATCAAGAAGGAGGAAAAAGAAGTGAAGAAATTGAAGACGTTCAGTTGAAGTATGGTCACCATCAGAATAAACTGCATGGAAAATGGATACCATTTCATGAGGTAAAAAAATAATTGCCATCCAAGTACTTGATTTGAATTTTGTGCAAAAAGCTGAGCAGGGGAAACCAGGGGAATAAGCTCTGAAATCACATTGATGCACAAGCCTGCCTGCCTGCCTCCCTACCTCAACCATCGCCTCAACTTCCACTTACCTACCAGTCATTTTCCACCTTGTGCAAATACCTCGCATCCGCAGGAGCAAATCAGGACAAGACTTCTCCTACATTGCTGCCAAATCCTGGAAGGGCCTTCCACACCACATCAAGATCTCGCCATCCCTACTCGAGTTTCATCCACTAGAAACTAAAGACCTGATTATTAAACTAGGAGCCCGATTGGCCTACTCATCTACTCCTGTGACTGGCTAACCCTCAGATGATAAGTGTTCTATAAAAATCCTCATAACATAACATAATAAGAAAGTCAAGAAAGAGATGAGTACATCCTCTGCAACCATGCTGCATGCCACCCCTGCTTGAGGTTGATTGCCTGAAGAAAGCCTATAGGTGAAGTTGGAAGCCTTCAATCCTTGTTATCAAGCTGTGTGATTCCACTTTTTGGTGTGTGGCAAGGTCATCTGCTGAGGAGAGTAACATGCGGTTGCTCTGACAGCGCAAATAAAGGAAACCAGCAGATTTGCACCAAAACATGCTTCTTTTCAGACCATGCATTAATAGTATAAAAAAAGATTAAAATATATTCTGTTTTTATGTGAGTGACAGAGTGAGTGAAATAAACAGTAAGTAATAGTGGCTAAAAGAATGAGAAACTGACAGAGTGATTGAAAGGTATTAAGTTAAGGAGTGTGAAAGTAAGTAAGACAGTGCATCAGAGAGAGTGAGTTAAAAGAGTACAGAGCATGAGAAAGGCAGTGAGTGCATAAGAGAGGTAAACAGAGTAACTGAATTACTGAATGTGAGGTGGAGGAATAGCGCCGTCTCTTAGAAGGCTGATAAACCTTGTGGTTTAGTAGTTTGGGTGGATTGGTGTCCACCACAAATAATGAAGTCACTATCTTGGCCGTGTCTAGCAAAAGGTTTCAGTAATTTAAACCTGGTAGCTACGGCACAGAGCCTACAGGCTTAACTTAAGTATCAAAACAGGTAGAAAGTTGAAAATGCAACATAATACAAATCCTACTCCAATTTACACCAATGGAGTTGAATTTAATGGAAAACAAAATATCATACATCTAGAATCGAATAAGAGGAACCAAAGATAGGAACTTTATAAAGATTTAGGAGAAAATAGCCCCAAGAAGTACAAAGCACTAATTGTAATCAATGGTGGTGGTAGACCAGGATCTAGGCGCGATTTGAGGTTGACCACGATTGGCTGCTGGCCGGGCACACCAAGTAGATTGGTCCTTGTAGGGTTTGAAAGTAGGGAAATTCAAAAAGTCCCTCTCTGAAAAGGGTCTTTGTTGTTTTTCTTAGAAAAAACTCTTATCAGCACCGGACAAACCAGAAATGCAATCCAATACCATGGAACAACCACGTGAGTATACTTCCAATGCCTCCAGGACCTCAAGGAGAGCACTTAGAGACTCTTATGTTGTGAGGCAAAGGGAAACAGAAAAGTCCACTCCAGGTCAAGTTGCTTCAGGTCATCTGGAATTTTTCTCAGGAACGTTCGCTTTTTTTTGTTCATGAAGTCACCCAGGGATCAGCATTATGATCTTTGGAGATCTTTCTGTCCTTGGATTGCAAGTGAAAGGGGGTCCAACCTCTTCTCAGAGGTCATAGATGGCTGGTGCAGCAGGGTCAGCCTGCCTAGTTTCTTTCTGGAACTCCAGCAGTGTTCCAAGGGAGGTGGGTGATGGGCTAGCTTTGGAGGCTTCACCAGCCTGTGGGTGGGGGCACCCTAAAACTTTACTACTACTAAATTGAGAAAAATCCTAATTTTAAGACTTTCGGTATTCACAGAAGGCATTTAGGGGTCCTAAAGTTAGGAGTCCTAACTTTACTACTACTAAATTGAGAAAAATCCTAATTTTAAGACTTTCAGTATTCACAGAAGGCATTTAGGAGTCCTAAAGTTAGTAGTCCTAACTTTACTACTACTAAATTGAGAAAAATCCTAATTTTAAGACTTTCGGTATTCACAGAAGGCATTTAGGAGTCCTAAAGTTAGGAGTCCTAACTTCTGTGAATACCGAAATGAGTAAGTTCATTCTGTGAATACCAAAAGTAGTAAGTGCATTCTGTGAATGCCAAAAGTAGTAAGTTCATTCTGTGAATACCAAAAGTAGTAAGTGGAATCTGTGAATACCAAAACAGTAGTACGTTTAGGATTGAGTCTTAAGTTCATTCTGTGAATCGGGCTCCCTGTTAGTATTTTAATCTGTACTCTAATTTTCTACATAGGACAACTCGGCCTACCACAGTGAAAATAGCTTTCAGGGCCTTGGCACTGAAGGGATACTGCAACATTATTTTTCTCCCATTCTCTCTTTTGAATACAATGTATCCTACCTTGTGGGCCGCCAGGCTCGCATAGGGTGACTTACTAATATTTAATAGGTAAATGTATTGGCATTTATATAGCGCACTACTTACCCGTAGGGTCCCAAGGCGCTTCGACCGCTGCGAAACCCTTCCTGGCTTCCCTGAGAGATGGTCCCTTAATGGGTATCTCCAGGGTGAGACCAGGCATCCCCGGCGGTCTGGTGGGGCCGTTAGTGAAGATAAGGCAAGCTAATGCCCAGAGTTGCCGAGTGTGATCGCTGATCAGAGTGGGCACCGAGGCGAGAGAATTATCGAGTCCACTGACCCTGGTCCAGAAACCTGCCGCGCCGGGAATCGAACCCTGGTCCCGGGCCGTCCTCTGCTCTCGGGTCTGCCGCCTCTAACCAGTGAGCCACACTACTTCACAGGTAGGTTTTTATCTGTCAAAAAGTATAAGCTGCATTGCAGGTTTTAACTGCAGCAGGTGGGCTACACTGGTAGGCCTGAAACATGTTTTCCTTTGGCACACTAGTGGATTGTACAATAAGGGCTACAGTCCACAGGTGACATTTAACTTTCTTTATAGGAGAATTGAATTCACCAACAGGGGTTAGCCAGTTTCTACCTGTTTTAGGGGCAGAGCACATACACTGGGCACTACACAGCATGGCCCCGGTGTTAAAAGTCAAAAGATCAGCAATACAGTTCAGCAGAAAATGGGAGTGATCAAGTAAAAGGGGCATTTACTTTAAAATGTGGCCTGTAAGTGAAAATCAGCACAGCACACGGGAATCTTCTCTGGCAACAGGGCCGGCCTGACTACAGGGCAGTTTGGAATGATGCCGAGCTGGGTGCTAATTTAATTGAAATGGGGGCTGATGTTGTTCATGGAGACCTGCGTGTGCTTCAAAATAATGAAAGCAAAACGAATTTTGATTAGTACAGGCAGGTCCCCATCAACAAAATCAGCCCCCAGCTCAGCAGCATTCCTCCAAACTGCCCGGTAGCCAGCACGGCCCTGTCTGGCAGCATGCTGCAATATAGATTTTAGCTGTTAATAATATATGAGCACGATATATAAAAGCCAGAGGATATACACTCCAGGTACAGAATGGATCACTGTTTCAATATAAAAGGAAAGGTACCTCAGTGGTAGGCTCAGTCAGACAAATAAAACATTTGTTGAATTGACCTACTCAAATACAAACATCAAACGAATTGGGGTTGTGGCCAAGCCGCCAACCAGGATGGCCACGCAGCTTTGAAGCTCCAGAGAGGGAAGCCCAAATAATCGCCATCATGCGTAGATAAACAGAACTGGTGCAGTGCCTATGCTCTGCAGTCCTGCTGTGAGGGAGCCCGGATCAAGATCTGCAAACTTCTGGGTCTGGTGAGCCCCTGTATACCAATACCTGGATATGCTGCCCGCCGCGGCCTGAACCTGTCCTCGGAGGCCCCACCTGTACAGGACTGGCAGGTGAACCTGAGGGCGGGGCCACGTCGTAAGCGGTGACCTGGCAAACTGCCCGAGGTGCCCCTCGCTCTGAAGAGACACCAGTGAGGTTGGAGTGGATCTGGGCATGGAACCAGTCAGTGCGGGAGCTGCAAAGTGGGACCACATCGCCGGATGACTGATGCTTGCGGCCTGGTACCGCCATTATCAAGTGGCTGGTGTGGGCCATGCCAACTGGCATGGGATGGTTTGGGCCCTATCAGGCTGAATGTTGGCCTTTGAGGCCTTCCCCACTAGGACGCTTCCACAAACTCCCCCTCACGCTGCTGTACCTTCCTAGCCTTAATATATTGCTCCGGAAGATAGCTCATTAAACTGTGCAGAGTCGATTGGGCCCAACATCTATCGCCTCTTCCCTCTATACTGCACATTTATTGGACATCGGAGCAGTGTTACATGACTGGCTATGGCCTCCATTTCTGGGGCGATTCCGATGCGATTTGGGCCGGGCTCTGTTGCGAATTGGTGTGCCTCTTATGGATGCCTAGCTTGGATGCTCTGCGGCCATTTTGAAGTCCATTATCTACAGTGGGTCAATACAACCGTTTAGTGGCATATGAGAGCAACCTCCTTTTCCCTCATTATGATCAGACTGCCACTTTCTTTTGTGACAACTGTCTTGGCTCCATTTGTCTTTTCCTTACTTTGCCACAGATTGAGATATATGGTAGCGGTGCACTTCCCCTTGTTAAAAATGGGACATGGGGACCCCAAACAAAAGCAGATCAATTTTGAGCATGCTAGGACCCCGCAGTATCAGCGATCCCTGAAAGGCTTGCAGGACACCACTGAGCAGACCAGGACTGATCCTACCCTGGATAGCACAACTGCAATCATGCCCAAGCTCTGTACTGGTTTCAGAGCTATTGATTCCAGGTTGACACCCTGACACATCACTTAGATGCCATGACTGAGCGCCTGGAACACCATACTACCAGAATAGAGAGTACAAAATGCTGGATCTTCGAGGTGGAGGGCGAGCATGCTGCAACAACGAAGCGATTTCAGCGCATAGAATTCATCTTAAAAACCACAGCAGCCAAAAAATGAGGATTCGGAAGCTAGGTTCCGCCATAATATTTGCATATAGCTGGCATTCCAGAGTCCACAGACACAGGTCATATGGACAACTTTGTTGACCATCTCCTAGCTGAGCTTTTTGATAAGCAGTCCATTACAGACACCTTTGTAGTTGAGAGAGCTCACCGCACATTAGGGGCCCACCCGAGGCCGGGGGCGACCCCATGGCAGATTATCGATACACTTCTAAATTTTAGAGATTGGAACACAGCGTTCAATTCCAGTACCAAGTCTATACAATACCACTTTTTTCCGGATTACAAACCAATGGTTCAAGAGGCCCGGTGCAAGTTCACAGATGCCAAGCGGTCCCTCCAGAAACTCGGCCTGAACTTTGGGATGCTTCATCCGGTACGCCTCTGTTTGTAGTAGAATGGCCGGCATCACATTTTCAACACTCCAGAGGAAGCTGTGCACTTATTCAAGACCTGCACCTCCGGAGAGACCCATTCGGCCGCCAGTTCTGGTGCTGTGGCTCCTATGAATTCACCTTGTGCTTCCCCTGAGGGATATGTGTCCTAAAATACCATGTGTGCTCTGTATTGCATAATTTTTGTTCACCTGCATAAGCAGTTTTTTTGCAGTACGCTAATAAAGGGTCTCCCATCTTATAGGTATTGTGCTGCACTGGCAACTCTGCTGAGTTGTTATCCCAATAGGTGGATGATGACTCTCTATGTTTTGCATGATGCAATTTGTGAGGGTGGATGGCAAACTCTGCTCTGCCGGAGGAGTTTGCGGAGTTTTGTGCACTCCACGCTCTGCCCCTAATTTTATCAACCAGAAAATTAAATTAACTACATACATATACCCCAAAATGTGAGCAGATGCTCAAATATAAATTAAGAACGTGAAAAGGTAATCTTCTTCAGCAATATTGTCCTATGCCGGCCAATGAAGTGCTCCCAGCTGATGTTCTCCATACCTGCTGCTACTCCCAGGAGAAAGACCTCGATGTGCAGAGCGGTGCTGACAGCTTAGCATGGCTCAGCAGCCTCTTGGACCTTACAGAACACACATAGAGAGCCAAACAGAATGCATCCCTCAAAACCTTCAAAATGAGCTCTTGTTTCGACCCTACAAGATGTGATGATTTTTCAATTACAGGGGGAAAAGTCAGTCACTGTCTGCCAGGGCCCCAGTGCACTGCACCTGCTACACAAATTGAAGCTACTGGAATTGCTATCTCCACTCAGACGTCTTCATTCAGCAATGTAAACCTTCCCTTCGGTATCTGCCTCCCCCAGACAGCCAGCAGTGGATTAAACTTAAAGCACAAATATTTTGGCATCAAATCCATCTCAATCATGCTAAGGTGATACAGTAAAACTATGGCCCCGCTCTGAGTAAGCTCGAGATCCACGTGGGAAGGTGGCTACAACTTCCACTGGGCATAGCAGGGCGAATAGCCTTATCAAGATGATTATATAACCTTGTTTTTTATATTTATTCTTAAACCTCCCAATCCCTCTGATGAAAAGTTTCTTTACCACATTACGTAGTCTCCTCGTTCAATTAATATAGGCTGGTTTTACGACCCTGCATCCACTGGGAGGACATCACACTATCATATGAACGTGGTGGCCTTGGTAGCCACGATTTTCAACTTTATTTTATGTTGCCTTAGCCCACTATGTTTTTACTGTTATCAACTAGACTCCCAGTTGCCATTTCTAAAACCTGAAGGTGCCCAATTATTGCAATTGCTGACGTCCACTATATTACTTCATGGTGTGTCACAAAACCTCACCGCTGTACACATGCTTGCAACTACTAGTTGGGCCTGGCACACACTGCTCCAATATTTGAGTGGTGACATCCTTTATTCGACACAGCTCCCTCTATCAAGCACACCCTGGCCCCCACTTACTTTAGAACAGTCAGTACAGTGTGTACTTAGCGCACTCAGCTAAGGGACTGTGAGTGACTCGTTTGAAGATGGTACACTTAAATCTACCTAAGCGCTAGCTCGAGGGGTGGTGATCTACGACCATGGAAACCTTCATATTTCAATGTGATGTCCATATACCCATCAGAGCTGGCTGAATTTCCTCCACTTTCACTTGTGATTACCACTCCTGACAATAGTCACCAAGGGGCAGATTTACAAGCCCCTTGCGCCGCTTTAACGCCCCCGTTGCGACACTTTTGTGACGCAGCGGCGGCGCAAAAGATGCACCATGGTGCGGGGTATTTACAACGTGACGCATTTCCCAGATGCGTCACGTTGTAAAGACCTGCGCCAGAAGAGGCGTATCATCGCAGGGGGAGGCGTTCCAGCACAGGAACGCCTCCCAAAAGTGGCTGCGTGAAATCTACAAGATTTCACTCAGTCACTTTTGGGCCCATGCTGCGTCAAAACCCTGCGCCTGCTTGAAGCAGGCGTAAGGATTGACGCAGCATTGTGCACATAGGGCCCCCCTGATCATTGCTGGAGCTGCGTCGTGCTTGCGACGCAACTCCAGCAATGCTCCACTTTTACGGCAGAGATGCGTGACGCATCTGTGCCGTTTTTGCCCCATGGTGCTCCGCATTGTAAATGCGGTGCATCAAGAGTGGCGGAGCTGCAGCGGACAATTACTGGCGCATCCCTGCCGATATGCAGGGATGCACCAGTAATTGTAAATCTGCCCCCTTGTTTCTAAAATGTATCATGCACCTTCACAACTGAGTCCCACCAGGATGGAGAAATCTAGAGCGGCATGGGTGCGAGACTTAGGCATTTCAATTCCTGATAGGATGTGGTACAATTTGTGTATGCAGACCAAATTATTTTTGTGTAACCATCGTCAAAAGACACTGCACTATAAGTACCTTCATAGGGCCTACACCACTCTGGATGTCCTTGCTAAATTTGACCCTACCAGATCTCATTGTTGCCCCTAGTGTTGAGTGGATCATGCTGATTTTTGACACCTGACATGGGGGTGTGGGGTAATAGAAACTTTCCGGTGTGACATCTACTCAATTTTATCCTTGATTGGTCAGACCCTAGCACCTGATCCACTAATGGCTTTATTGGTGGATGTTAAGCCACTGCCAATGGGAGTAAGCCGCTTCACGGCTTTTGCGTTATTACTTGCCAAAGAGGCAAATCTCACTACATTGGGGAGCTCCCACATCCCCTTCGAAGGTGGCATGGTTTCAAGATTCCTACTGCTGTGACACCTCTTCTGAACTATATGCCTCTTTGCAATCAATTACTTTTAGACCCAGTGATATTTGGCAACCATTAAGGACCTAACTGTTATCTATTTTAGGTGACTCTGATGAACATTTGGCAAGCTAATTGGAATGCTATTTAATGTAGGTACTGCTTTTTATGTGTGGTAGTGCGGAACTGTACCCCCGGAAGTGTTGCTGTGTCATTGCATGTTTATATGGAAGATTATATATAACGAGTATTGAAATTCAACTTTGCTTTTTTCTTTTTCCTTTTCTTGTATCGGTGTTCTCTCCCTGTAGTGACCTATTGTACCATTTATTTCAATGATTAATCAGTATAAGCTTGCCTGGCAAACACTGAAAAACCGGAATAGATCACTAATGAAAAGATACAGAGGGGGAAAGCCTTTAATAAAACAGACTCCCTTGAATTCATGAAGGACCTGGTCCTGTACACCCCGAGCTGTCTGGAAAAATCGAAGATGCTGCATCAAGCTTTTATATGTGGATTAATAAAATTATTGAAGAGTTGGCTCCCTCTTTCCAGCATAGAGGAGGAAGAAACACCCCCTCTAAGCCCTGGTTTTCTGGTACCTTGAAACTGGAAAGACAACACTGTAAGAATTTAGAACGAAAATGGAGGAAGAATTATTGTTTAGTGAACAAAGAGATCTTTAAAAAAGCTCAAAAGAACTATTATGTGGCCATCCTAAGAGCTAAATGTCTCCACTAAGCATTGCTTGCTGTGGTAACAAGCCTAAAGAGATTTCTTCGATAGTCAAGAGTTTTCTGACTCCAGCTGCCTGTACTCACTCCAAGGAGGCTTCCAAGGAGTGGTGTGAAGAATTGTCAGGCTTCTTCCCTGCAAAAGTCCAATTTATTCAAGCAAATCTAGACGTCGGTAGAAAGCAGGACCTGGAGGATTATTCTTCTATCGTTAGAGTCAGCTATTCTCCCCAAATTAGAGGCCTTTGAAGCCATCTCCCTGAAGAAATCTCTCGGTTCAAAATTTGCTCAAATCAGGCTCACCAATTGATCTTTGTCCCCGCACACTGTTAGCGACAGGTGCAGATGTTATTCAGCAGGTGGCTAATAGACTGCTTAATTTATCCTTATCAGCAGCCAAGGTGCCCAGAGGTTGGAAACAGGTGATGAGTATTCTCCTGCTTAAGAAACCTCTAGCAGATCCCGCCTCACTTGCTAATTATAGACCCATTATTTTACTGCCAGGCTTTTCTAAGATTCTCAAGAAGCAGGTGGACAGACAGCTATCGAGGTTTGTAGATCATAATGGGCTCTTTCATCCATCTCAATCAGGTTTCAGGGCCTTACACAGCACTGAAACGGCGCTGGTCGAGGTAGCAGAAGCTATTAGGGGCACCCGGGATGCTGGGGATAGGGCGGTACTGGTACTACTAGATCTGTCTGTGGTGTTCGATACGGTGCCACATGCCATCCTATTAAACTGATGGCTTGAGATTGGAGGGTCTGGTTCAGCATGGAACTGGTTTAAATCCTTCCTGGGGGACAGAAGCCAGCGGGAAACATCACTTACAACGCAACTTTTACAACAACATACCATTACAACGCAACTTTTACATCGCAAAAACTTTTACAACGCATGTATTTACAACGAATGTTTTTACAACGCAGGTACCTTTACAACGCATACCATTACAACGTAAGTATTGGTAAGTATATAATTATTTTTTATATGTTATATGTTTGGGGTAAAGGGGTATTTTTAGGGTTCAGGGTCAGTTTTGGGTTTTTGGGTAAAGGGGTATTTTTGGGGTTCAGGGTCAGTTTTTAGTTTTTGGGTAAAGGGGTATTTTTGGGGTTCAGGGTCAGTTTTTAGTTTTTGGGTAAAGGGGTATTTTTGGGGTTCAGGGTCAGTTTTTAGTTTTTGGGTAAAGGGGTATTTTTGGGGTTCATGGTCAGTTTTTAGTTTTTGGGTAAAGGGGTATTTTTGGGGTTCAGGGTCAGTTTTTAGTTTTTGGGTAAAGGGGTATTTTTGGGGTTCAGGGTCAGTTTTTAGTTTTTGGGTAAAGGGGTATTTTTAGGGTTCAGGGTCAGTTTTTAGTTTTTGGGTAAAGGGGTATTTTTGGGGTACAGGGTCAGTTTTTAGTTTTTGGGTAAAGGGGTATTTTTGGGGTTCAGGGTCAGTTTTTAGTTTTTGGGTAAAGGGGTATTTTTGGGGTTCAGGGTCAGTTTTTAGTTTTTGGGTAAAGGGGTATTTTTGGGGTTCAGGGTCAGTTTTTAGTTTTTGGGTAAAGGGGTATTTTTGGGGTTCAGGGTCAGTTTTTAGTTTTTGGGTAAAGGGGTATTTTTGGGGTTCAGGGTCAGTTTTTAGTTTTTGGGTAAAGGGGTATTTTTGGGGTTCAGGGTCACTTTTGGGTTTTGGGGGTACAGGGGTACAGGGTAAAAATAAATTAAAATTAAATTTAAATTAAATTACATTAAATTATATTTTTTTAAATTAATTTACGATTATAAAATTAACATATACTTACCAATACTTACGTTGTAATGGTATACGTTGTAAAGGTACCTGCGTTGTAAAAACATTCGTTGTAAATACATGCGTTGTAAAAGTTTTTGCGTTGTAAAAATTGCGTTGTAAAAGCATGCGTTGTCATAAGATGCGTTGTATCGACATAGATCCCACTCACCTCGTAACACTCTATGGTGTCCCTTTTCCCAACCATATTTTTAATGCTGCTGCCACCAATGTTAGAAAATGGATTACTGGTTGACTGGGCTGTGAGCCCTGATGAAGTAGCAACCACAATCCTAGTCAGCGTAAGGCACAAGCACACCTCAAATTAACCTGTGTTCACCCTCTGGCAGCTTAGCACAGAGCAGTCAGGCTCAACTTAGAGGCAATGTGTAAAGCATTTGTGAAACACTTCAAACAGGGGAAGCACTACACAAAAAGGATCCTACCCCAGGTTAGAAAAATAGAGAAGAATTTGATAAGTAACACAAAGACCAAACCAGCAAAACTCCAACCAGTAGAACTGGAGTTATGAATTTTCAAAAAATAAAAGGCACTACAGCGCTTAAAAGCATAAAGCTGGATCCTGGAACAAGTCAAAGTCAAAAGTTCAGGCCAACTGTGATGGAGTGTGGGTCGGATACAGTCCCAGATTAGTCCCGCTGAAGATTTACCTTCTAAAGTTTTGTGCCAAGAGTCCAGTTTTTGGAAAAGAAAGTCACCGGGAGCAAGGAAACTTTCGCTGGCGGTATTCGATATGGCATAAGGAGCAGGCCATACATTGCAGACAGGCAGGTTGGTAGTTTACGTTGGCGATCCTCAGTGGGTGATCGATGGTTGCTGGGTGGAGAGACAGGTGTGAGTGGCGCAATTCTGGTGGAAACAAGCCAGTTCACGAAGAGCACACAAGCTTGAGTTTATGAGCTCAAGAGCCACACCAAGGGTCGAGGACCAAAGAGACACCTTTTGGAGGTCAGGAACTTGCTGAAGACTGGTCCGGGAGCTGTTGGGGAGTCTGGTATGTCCCTGGGGCTCTGATCGGGAAGCTAGGAAACTAGCCCTTTGAGTTAATCTGGGGACCTGGGTTCAAGATAGGGTTAAGGTCCAGTTCTTCCCCCACAGGAAAAATGGCAGCAGGCCAGCGCAGCAAGGCAGCATCACCTTCACAGTAGCAGTCTAGCAGAGCGGCAGTCCTTTCAGCAGCACAGCAGTCCTTCTTCCCATGGCAGTCTCCAAAGGTTCAGAAGTGTACTGAAGTGGTGGTGTCTGAGGTCCTTCTTTTATCCCCTGTGGATTTGTTCTGGAAGGCGGGAGAAGCTTCTATACAGTATCTTTGCAGAGCATGGAATTCCCTACCTCCCCTGCCATGGCTCCAAGCTGGCTGAAGTGACAATGCAGAGTCATTAAGTCCTTTGTGTGAAGACAGAACACAGCCTATTCAGTTGTTAGTGAGGCTGGGCCCAGTTCCTCCCTCCCATCCTGCCAGAGTGACCCATCCAATCACACTTAAGCTTCCATTTAGTACGGAGGTCTAAACGGAATACACAAAGCCCCACTGCCAACTAAACTGAGTCATGTCACAGACAGACTCCTGGCACCAAATGACTAAGGCAAGAAAACGGCAATTTCCTAAAACTAGCATTTTCAGAATTGAAATTTAAAATAGGACTTCATCCTACTTTAGCATTTTAAATTAGGATTCAAGAGACTCCAAACTTGAACTGATTGTCTCTTCCCATTTGAAAATTACGCTTATGAAAGGTAATAAAGCAACTCCAATGTTATGCTAAGATAGAGAGGCCTTGCAGTAGTGAAAAACAAAGGTAAGAGTTTTTCACTACCAGCACATTTAAAACTTAAAAGTACATGTCGCACTTTTCAAGTGGAGGGCACCCTGCCATTGGGGCTGTACAGACCTACCGTAGGGGTAACCTGTATGTATTAACACAAAGGTTTGGGCCTGGCAAATGGTTTGCTTTGCCATGTTGACATGGCAGTTAAAAAACGCACACACACACACTATGCAATGGCAGGTCTCAGACATATTTAAAGGGCTACTTAAGTGGGTGGCACAATCAGTGCAGCAGGCCTACTAGTAGAATTTAATTTACAGGCCCTGGGCACAAGTAAGGGAATTTACTAGGGATATATGAGTAAATTAAATATGCCAATTAGGTATAAGCCAATGTCATATTGTTTTAAGCAGACAAAATAAGTACTTTAGCACTGGTTAGCGGTGGTGAAGAGAACGGAGTACTAAGGGCAACACAAATAAATTCAGCAAAAAGTAGGAGGGGGCTGGCAAAATGTTTTAGGATGACTCTCTAGAGAGGGCCATTTCCAACAGTGACAAAGAGAGTTTCACTCTCATGATTTTAATTTTAATTGGAAGACATGACCTCCTTTGGTTATACCGTTTACCTCTATAGCACTCCCTGTCTACTCCAAAGATAGGGTAGTACTCGGCCTGGAACCCCTCCAACCCAGTTCTGGGCTACTCAACCATCTATATGACTTGGGCCTTGATTGTCTCCTTCCACCTTACTTTTGGTCTGTCACTCTCTGGCCTCACTTTCCTAAGATGATTGCACCCCATCCTTCTAGCCCCTGTCCCTTTCTAACTTGTATTCCTAAATTCCTGCCACAGTAAAAGTTGTGACTTAGAAGTGGAAAGGAAAAAACAAGACTGATCTTTAGTCTTTGTCAGTGCTTGTTAATCATTGTAGGTGTTTGAGGTTATTTATATCTCTTTAAGGTACACAACTTTCTATACTATGAAATCTATATACATTTTGAGACAAGGCTATATATTAATTTGATCGGAATAATTACATTTTTCACAGCTTTTAGATGTTCGGATAGGGATTTGACCAGAGTCACAAGAAGTATTTTTTTTTTAAATGTCTTCGTCCAATATTTTATTTAATTTGGTGGATGCAGGTGGGCCTCACTGGCATTCATTACTGGGGACCGGGACTCTTTGGATGGTCCCATAGGTGATAGTCCCAGACCTCATTCTTCATAGTCCCAAGGCTGACCCGCCCGCCAAGTCTTGGGCTTCAAGGTGGGAGGTATAATGTCATGCAGTCAGTAGGGCTTCCGTTCTTCCGCTCATAAGGAAAACAAGGGCACTGCAATCAATCAATCAATCAAAGCATTTGTATAACGCTACTCACCCGGAGGGTCTCAAGGCGCTTGGGGGGGTCCTCTACTGCTCGAACAGCCAGGTCTTGAGTTGCTTCCTGAAGGCGAGGTGGTCTTGGGCCAGGCGGAGGTGGGTGGGGAGGGTGTTCCACGTCTTGGCGGCCAGGTAGGAGAAGGATCTTCCTCCCGTTGTGGCTCTTTGGATGCGGGGGGCGGCGGCGAGGGTGTGGCTGGTCGATCGAAGCTGGCGGGTGGGAGTGTAGAAGTTCAGGCGGTCATTGAGGTATCTTTGGCCTTGGTTGTGGAGAGCTTTGTGTGCATGGGTGAGGAGTCGGAACATGATTCTCTTGTTGACGGGGAGCCAGTGCAGGTTTCTTAGGTGTGCGGAGATGTGGCTGTGTCGGGGGATGTCCAGGATGAGTCGTGCTGAGGCATTCTGAATGCACTGGAGTCTTTTCTGGAGTTTTGCGGTGGTACCGGCGTAGAGGGAGTTGCCGTAGTCCAGTCGGCTGGTGACGAGAGTCTGGGTGACCGTCTTCCTGGTTTCGCTGGGGATCCACCGGAAGATCTTCCGTAGCATGCGTAGGATGTTGAAGCAGGATGAGGAGACGGCGTTGACTTGTCTGGTCATGGAGAGGGAGGAGTCCAGGATGAAGCCCAGGTTGCGTGCGTGGTCCGTTGGTTTGGGTGCGCTGCCCAGGGCAGGGGGCCACCAGGAGTCGTCCCAGGCGGAGGGCGAAGATCCCAGGATGAGGACTTCCGTCTTATCTGAGTTCAGTTTCAGGTGGCTGTTCATCATCCACTCGGCTACGTCTATCATCCCTTCGTGTAGGTTGGTTCTGGCGGTGGCGGGGTCGTTGGTGAGGGAGAGGATCAGCTGGGTGTCGTCTGCGTACGAGAGGATGTTGAGGTTGTGTTGGCGTGTGATTCCCGCGAGGGGGCTCATGTAGATGTGGAACAGCGTGGGGCTGAGTGATGATCCCTGTGGTACGCCGCAGATGACTTCGGTGGCTTCTGATCTGAACGGGGGAGGCGGACTCTCTGTGTCCTTCCGGCGAGGAAGGAGATGATCCATTCCAGTGCCTTCTCTTGGATTCCGACGTTGCTGAGGCGCTGTACAAGGGTGCGGTGGCAGACAGTGTCGTACGCCGCGGAGAGGTCCAGGAGGATGAGGGCCGCTGTTTACCAGTTGTCGAGCAGGGCTCGGATGTCATCAGTGGCTGCGATGAGGGCGGTCTCGGTGCTGTGGTTGGCTCGGAATCCGGACTGCGAGTGGTCGAGGGATCCGTTCGTCTTGAGGAAGGCGGCCAGCTGTCTGTTGACGGTCTTCTCGATGACTTTGGCCGGAAACGGGAGGAGAGAGATGGGGCGGTAGTTTTTGAGATCGGTGGGGTCTGCTGATGGTTTCTTCAGGAGGGCACTGAGTTCAGCGTGCTTCCAGCTCTCCGGGAAGGTTGCGGTGTCAAAGGAGGCGTTGATGGTGTCCCGTAGATGGGGTGCGATGACGCAGTCGGCCTTGTTGAAGACGTGGTGAGGGCAGGGGTCGGTTGGAGATCCGGAGTGGATGGAGTTCATCGTGCGGATGGTGTCTTCGGTGTTGATCGGGGTCCAGGCGCGGAGGGTGGTGGTGGGGGGCGCTGGTGCGGTTGTAGGGTGCGTCGGCTGTGTGCTGAAGCTGTTGTGTATGTCTGCAATCATGCTGTGGAAGAACGAGGCGAGCGAGTTGCAGAGGTCTTGCGATGGGGTGATATTGTTGTGTCCGGCGCTGGGGTTGTAGAGCTCTTTAACGATGTTGAAGAGTTCCTTGCTGTTGTGGGCGTTGTTGTCCAGTCGTTCCTTGAATGCGGCTTTCTTGGTGGTGTGGATCAGTTGGTGGTGATTTCGAGTGGCGAGCTTGAGGGTGGTCATGTTGTCTGGTGTCGGGTCTCTGCGCCAGGCTTTCTCGAGGGCTCGGCAGTTCTTCTTGGAGCTCTTGAGTTCGTCGGTGAACCAGGATGCTTTCTTGTTGCCGGGTCTGCTGGGAGGGGTCCTCAGTGGGGCAAGTTTGTCTGCGCAGTTGCTGATCCACCTCGTGAAGTTGTCGGCGGCATGGTTGGGGTTCGCTGAGCTGGCGGGAGGGTTCTTGTTCAGGGATGTGGCGAGCTGGTCGGCTGTGATCTTGTTCCAGCTTCTGCGGGGAACCTGTTGCTGGTGGATCGTGGTCCTTCTGAAGCTGAAGTGGATGCAGCTGTGGTCCGTCCAGTGGAGTCCGGTGGCGTGGCTGAAGGAGATGTCCTTGCTGGAGGAGAAGACGGGGTCGAGTGTGCGGCCGGCGTAGTGGGTGGGGGTGGTCACCAGCTGCTTGAGTCCGAGGTTGGCGAGGTTGTCCAGCAGGGTGGTGGTGTTGCAGAGCACCATCATGGATCCCACAACTGAGGATTCAGCTTTGACAGTTCAGCTTGGGCACAGTGGTCAAAGTGGGTGGGATCGGCAGGGCACGGGGTGCCCCTACTTCTTTGATTTCATAGAGTCTGTTCCCCTACTTCTTATTTTAAGCAAGCTTCCCGGACGGCAGAAAGAGCTTGGGCCGATAGTGAAGGAGCGGCTTTTGAGGACAGCTGAAGGGGCAGAGAAGGAAAAGCACCCCTCTCCTTGGTGTCAGAGAAGACAGGGGCAGTGACCAGCTCTCCTTACTCTTGCAGGTGCCACCCCTCCCCCTCCTCTGTGTCCCGCTCTTCCCTCTCTCTGTCTCGCACCTCCTCATTCAGTAAAAACCCAGACTTCAAGAGACAGGTCTTACCCTCTCTTTTCTCTTTTCTTTATTTGCTCCCCTGGGAAAAGGATCCAAAAAAGAAAAACACTTTTTCTAGAAGAGTCTTTTTCTAAAAATGTTCAATTTCTAAGTGCAGCCTCAGGGTGGAGAGAAATAAAACACTAAAAACATAAAAATAACTAACTAACTAATGTAAGACAGAGTGTTGCAAGGTGGCCAGATTGATTTATTCACACCTAAACATATTAGCGCAACTTTACAGAGTTTGCTAGTTAAGCACTACTTTTGTTTTCTCATCCCTCAACCTTGCTTGCCCTGGGTGGGAAAGTGCACTATTCCTGGAGGTGCTGAAATTCCTGCTTGATGGGTGAATTGGAAAACACAATGCATACAGCAGCTCTGTGTTCAGAAACGTGGTCTTTTTAAACCATACTGCTTACGTTTTGTAAGGATATAAGCAATGGGCATTGAACCGAGTCCCTTCCGGGCCCTGTAGTCATGGCCTTAACTTTTCAGGCAAAAGCACTCACTAATTTTTGAATAATGAGTGTAAAAGAAAAAGGTGACCATGTTGTTCCTGCTTACATTTGACATGCTTTACTTAATCTTAAATTTCCTATGAGTGTTTGCTATTTCTGGGATGTTGTTTATTATTTTTTAGGCAGCATAATGCTCTTGTCTAGTGCGTAATTTGAATTGAGTCACATCCAGGTGTTTATAGCGGGTCAGTACAGTGCTAGTTTCTCTCAGTGGGGCAGTATGGTGCCCAATGGGAGAGGGGATGTGGCACTATGGTCAGAGCTGCTGAATTTGGAACTGGGGAACCAGGTTCAGCCTTTATGACTAGTCCACCAGACCACTCCCCCTGAGGGAGCGCATTCCCATTCAGGATCTTAGAAGCCCCGGTGTCTTAGCACCAGCTGGTGGAACCTAGCATTGGCAAGTGTGGGTTAACCTTGAAGGCCTGCCCACCACAATTCATTCTGAAGTTCACCCCCAGTCTTGCAGCTGGCCTATGAAGCAGCACACCATAGAGTGACAGTGACTCTGTCACTGATGTCACAGCACTCTTGAGCAGGGTTGCTCCAGGACAGTGCGACTGCACCAGGATCTGACCAGCCGCGGTCCGTGCAGGTAACTGCAGTGGGACAGAGGGGCCGGTGAGGGGGGATTTTGAGGGACGATGCATAGGGAAAATTAAATAAGTAATTCATTTTCCCTTTGCATCGTCCCTTGAAATCCCCCTTACCTAACCCAACTGCTGTTACCTGCATGGACTGCGGCTGGCGCTGAGTTCAGGTGGGGTCGGCGTGTTTGCAAGTATAATAAGGTTTTAAAGCATTTGCTGCCTCCTTCCTGTCCTCCAACAATTTTCAGCAACAAAAAAAAATTCTTGATAACTGCAGTGAATAACTTTCTGAGTAGAGAGAGATGATGTTTTGTCTAGAGGACGTTTTGACTCATGGAAAGGAAGCGCAGAAGGTTAATGTGTCTGCTGCTAGGAACGCGTATCATGCAGATCACAAAGTGCACATATTGTAAAGAGGTCAGTGGTTACTGCTTTTGTCAGAGAGAGCCTTTTATTACCTGCAGTTAATAAGTTAAAATCCTAACATAGAACAGTGATCTCTTAACTGTCATGAAAGAGCTGCTTGCAAACTGCAAGGTATAAATTGGAGGGTTATAGTCTTAGATTATCCTAATGTTGCAGAAAAAGGGTTCATTTGCGTAGAAATCAATTTTGATTATAAAAGAGAACCATCAACCATGATATTAGGTTTCAAATTCGGAGTTTGTGTTTCTCCAGGCCAATCACTATTAAACTATGCTGCCTACCAGTATGGTTGTCATGTGACTCCTGCACCTTGTAGTTCTTTGTCTTATGTAACATTTCCTATACAGTGATTTACACACGTATGATTGGTTGCCTCTGTTTAATATGTGTGATATAATGTGCTCTGACACCCTACACTGGTATTAGTGGTGCTGTAAATTTTCTGATACTTTATTATTTTGACATTTTTACAGATGCTAACAGTCTCTGCAAAGATTTTTCCTTATTAGTACCAGTGGAACATACAACTGCAGCAGTGAGAAAGGTGACCAGTCAGCCTTTGCAAAGGGCCCTCCACTTCACAGCAGCACAAGTCACATTTTTAGGAAATATTAGATCTGTTTGAGCTATAGACAATTTACTAGTTAAAATCGTCAGATTATGCAGCAGATGAGGTATTATGTGGCAAATATGGCAGAGCCATAATTATGTGGTAAACATTTCAAACAAGGATATTTTGCCATTCATGTTTGAACTGCTCTTGTGGAAAAAGGGAGGAGAAGTGCTGATGACAGAAACTGCACAGCTCGAAGACACATGGCTTGCGATTCGACTTTAAAGGATATTTGGGACATTCTGTGATTGGACATGTATCCCGCCTTGTGGATGTATTTTAATATCAATACCTCATATTAAACCTTAAATTAACATGTGTATCTATTGGTTAAATTTAATAAACTAATAAGCTGTAACCGGTTAGTAAAATGGGAAACAAATACTATAAATTGGGATATTTTGCTCTTTCTGCCACACCACTGACTCTGCCCACTGACCCAATCCATTGGTTATTCCCGCCCTCTGATTCTCCGCCCACAGTAACCCTACTTTTTTCCCCCCACTTCGACTACTGCTTGGGCAGGACGACTGCTGTCCATTTGTCATGCACTTTGTAGTAGCACGCGGAGTGCAACTTTTATTTATTGCTTACTGGCTTACAGATGTGTAGGGCTCCTACTCCTACTGTGGGCTGTTAGTTCCCACCCCAATCCAGTCACCATCTCGTCTCCCACCCTGAGTGCAGGCTAGTAACAGTGCAACAAGGCAGCCACCCACTTGGGAGAAATAGAGAGCAGAAATGTAAAGGAAGAGTGACCAAAGGGAGAAAGAGAACCAGTAAATAAAGTAAAAGAACTAAAGAGAAAGGATAACATAGAGCCCTTTCTCTTTCCTTTATTCATTCAAAGAAAGAATGAAATGGAGACAAGAGTGTAACTTTTACTCAACCTTTTTTGGAATCTCATACAGAGCAAGCAGAGAGGTCTGGAGAATAACAACATTTCAGACTCTCTGGTAAGCAAAGGAACGAGAGTACACCCAATTGCGGCGAAGGACACCACATATTTACTGATCACAGAAAGTGTCTACATGTGAAGGAGAATGCCTCTGCTTTGTTCACTTTTGTCAAAGATTTTCAAAAGACTGCATTGTTCACTTGTTAATTACTGAGACGTTTCCTTAATGCAGCCACTCCTCACATTCCAGAGTGGAAAGGGGCCTTCTGCACTTCTACAAGCCAGTAATGCAGAACCTACTTGAAATCATGGTGGTTCATTAAGTTGTGCAAAGGGGAAAGGGATCATTGAAGCTCTTTTTTGTAAGACTGGTACTTTCCATGTTGGCACGTGTCTCGTTCTCAACATCTCTGGAGTAGCTCTGGATGTCACTCCATGTAGTGATGTGGAAAGGGAAATGGAGCAACCCTGTCAGCGTCAACTGCCTCTCGCCCAAAGTGCAGGGCATTAGACAAGTATGTTACTTCAAGCCTGAGATTGTAAGGTGCTGCTGCCTTTTGGCTGAAACATTAAGACGGATTAAGCCCAGCGCTCAGTGGCCGATTTTGTGCCCCACATGAGGCTATTACTCCCTCGTGGGCTCTCGGTGGGGTCCCGTCCCATTCCCGTGCTGAGCTGGTACGTGCTGTGCAGAAGCATTATACATCATGCATGGGCGTGTAGGTGGGACGAGTGAATCTGCTGTTTGATCCTGTAAGCTCTTTGTAATTCAGAAGGGCTATCAAGGTATCCCTGAAGAGTGTTTGTAACACTGCTGCCTGTGATTGTGAATTGTGTATAACTTTGATTTATCCACCCTGCTCTTTCAGGCATATTCTTAGAATCTTCTTGGAAGGAACAGGATAGAAAATAGAGATAGACACAGTTAGATTAATGACAGGCAGCGTGAAAATGCATGACAAGATTTGTAACTGCTTGCTATAGATAGAGCTCCCTACCCGTTTGTTAAGGAATATGTGAAGAAAAGAAATGTTTTGCCACCATTTTCAAAGAAATCGGGATGAGGATATACCCCATAACCCCAGGGGTGGTTAAGCGTGCCTCAAACACCACAAACGAATTGGATTATTTTATTAGTAGCCTTTTAGATCTTTAGGATTGTTAGTCCATCTTTGTAACATGTGTGGTATAAAATTCACTGGCATTGATTTTTTTCGTAGCGTTACTCTCTGAAAACTCCGTCAAACCTGCCTAAAAAGTTGTGGTCGCTGGCTTCACTCTGTGAAACTAAGAGCTAAGGGGTCTTATGACTTTTCAGTGAAAGTGGAACAAAAATCACAGAACCTTTCTAGGCCAGCTTTAAACTTAATAAACCCCCTGCCCGCTCAACCTAAATATAAAAATGAGTTATTCAAAGTAGGTAAAATTCTCAACCAATAGAGATCAGAGGAACAACAAAAACAGTACTTTTCACTGTCCTGGTTTAAAATCTCAATTCACATTAGGCAGACCCCCATCCAGCATCAATCTACCCTGGTTAATGTACTCATTCCCTTGCAGGAGGAGGGTACACCAACCCAATTTAAACACACATTCCGGAGAAACAAACTAGTTCACACGACCCTCTCTGTATGTATGCAGTGCCTCCCACTACACATTACCTTATGAAGGCAAGTACAAAAGCGCATTACCTCAATATCTTGGATTTCAATTAATCTGATAGCCAAACCAACCAATGATTGAACAAAAAATAATTAATTAAAAGGACTAGTACATCAGCAATTCAGTGATGAATTCGCCAATTGAGCCAACAATTAGCATTACATATCCAAACATTTCACCAAATGCACAAAAATCTATCTCACTAACTCAGACTTCAAAATACCTCAAAAATACTGACCATAGATCCATTAGTTTGCCATATTCATAATAACTCTCCTGATTGTTCAGAAACACAGTGCAAGTCAGATCTCTTATGAATCTCCATCCTCTCGAACCGCCAGTATAATTTCAGAAAAGTCCACTATTCTCTCAGGCATTAAGGACCCTTTTGGGAACCACTTACTAAGAAACAGTGCACTTACAAACCCATCCAATGTGGATGTACGTTCTTACAATGCATGCTTTTACCACGCATGCCTTTACAACGCAGGTTTGCTGGATAGCGAATAGTTTAATTTACTATTCCTTCTCCAGTCCCCGTGGATAGTAGGGAAGGTGTTGGATAGTAAATTAAACTATTACCTATCCTAGAGCGCCCCCCAGCGCAATTCATTGTAATGACTTGCATTGAAAAACCTGCGTTGTAAAGGCACTGCGTGGTAAAAGTTGCATCGTAAAGGATGTTTCCCTCCAATGTGGAAGCAGTACCCAAAAAACCCAATACGTAGGACACTCCAAAATTCAGATCACCTCAAAATTTGCATCAGGAAGTTCTGCTCCAGGTTGATCTGGCATGGTATACAACCGTTACCACGCATCTTTTACCACGAAGTACTGTTACAACGAAACCATTACAACGCAAGGGTATTTACAACGCATGTATTTACAACTCATTACACTACAACGCAGATACTATTACAACGCATACCATTACAACGTAAGTATAGGTAAGTTTATCTTTTTTTTAATACATTTATTAGGGGTATTGGGTTATGGGGTACAGGGGTATTTTTTAGGGTTCAGGGTTGGGTTTGGGTTTTGGGGTACAGGGGTATTTTTAGGGTTCAGGGCTGGGTTTGGGTTTTGGGGTACAGGGGTATTTTTAGGGTTCAGGGCTAGGATTGGGTTTTGGGGTACAGGGGTATTTTTAGGGTTCAGGGCTGGGTTTGGGTTTTGGGGTACAGGGGTATTTTTAGGGTTCAGGGCTAGGGTTTTTAGGGTTCAGGGCTAGGTTTGGGATTTGGGGTACAGGGGTATTTTTAGGGTTCAGGGCTGGGTTTGGGTTTTGGGGTAAAGGGGTATTTTTAGGGTTCAGGGCTAGGTTTGGGTTTTGGGGTATAGGGGTATTTTTTACATATATATTTACAAATTCTTAAATTACAATTAATATAATTAATTAAAATAATTAAATAAATATTAATTACATTATTTTAAAATATTATATACTTACCTATACTAACGTTGTAATGGTATGTGTTGTAATAGTATCTGCGTTGTAGTGTAATGCGTTGTAAAGGTATTCGTTGTAAAGAGTCCTGCGTTGTAAAAATTGCGTGGTAATGGTATGCATGCTAAAAGTATGCGTGCTAACATCATATATCCATCTGGCATAAAAGCACCCTTCCCAACAACAAACTAGCAGAGTAATCTGGTAAGTACCTGGGACAAATCAATAACTGAGTTCTAGATCTAGAGGAAAAGTTAAAGGGTTTTATTACAAAAATCCTCAAATCAAGCGATACAGAAAAATAATGTAATAAAGGCACAAATTCAGAGGTATACTGAGGAGCTACCTTCAGAAATAATTCCCAGTCCCAAGTGAGCAACAAAAATCAGAAGAGAAAATCCGCATTCCTTTTAAGAAAATCAAAAGTCTCTCTAAAATTTAAATTCTAAAAAATGTGGATCACACCCCAAAACAGGTGATTCTTATACACAATGCTTGTGCAGATAATTAGCTTAAACCACAGCTTCAGCATTGCATGGTCCCATGTATCAATTCTTTAGCAAATCAAAGTAATTTACATCAATTACATTATATATATATATATATATATATATATATATATATATATATATATATATATATGTATATATATATATATATATATTTATGTATATATATATATATACATATATATATATTTATTTATTTATTTATTTACTTATTTAGAAAGTAACTTTATTTTTTCTAAATAAATAGACCATAAAAGTACAATAAAAGAAAAACCTTACAGTACAATTAATATTCAACAGTGTCTTTTACAGTACATTAAAAGAACAGTCCATGAAAACACTATCATATTGTATGTATCATGCCCCTGTCTGTAACGTACAAATAAAAATGTTACATTTTTCAATTGAAATCAGAGGGAAAGGGAGGAGGGCACAAACCTCAACCTATGCACCCCTTCCTACCTGTGTGTCACTTACAAGTATCAAAATGTGCTATGGGTCAGCTAGTATCAATTCAGTATTTTTTTCTTCAGAAAATGTTTATTAAATATATTTCATCATACATAAGCACAATTCATAAAATAACACTGAATTATAAAGAATAAATACAATGCAATGATAAGGAAATAGAACGTATCAGTTTGTATCCAATTATTATATTATAACAATAAATGTCAAGTAAGAAAGAAGAAAAAACAAGAAGGGCTACTTTGAAGGTATACGGGCGAATGAGAACTATAATACTTATTTTAAATTGAGGAACACGTAGTAATATATGAATCCAATCTAGACGACATGTTAGAACTGGGAGAAGTTGGTTTAGTACAAGTGTGTAAAAATGAGGGGTGTCCACTTCTTTAAAAATGTAATCCATTCACACCAAACCTTGACTGAAAGCTACTTAACATATTTCCAATTGGAAGTTATAGATTTCGGGGTAGTAGAAATAAGGAAGTCCAAAAGTTTGAAATCCGTAGGAGATAATGCAGGTTTAAGGGGACTAAAGAAGTAAGATAGTGTTTTGATAGTAAGAATCTGAGTTATAATGTTCCATACGTCAGAACAAAATTGAGAAGCAACAGGAAATTTGTATAATAAATGTTGTAAATCTCCATTCATGGTATTACAAATGCCAACAAATTGGGGTGTCTAAGAGTTTAGCTTTAAATAGTTTGTCCAAACGCATTGGTGTAGTAAATAAATGTTAGTTTGTATGAGGGTAGCTGGGAGATCGCCAGCAGTGTTAGACCTCCAGATATCCTTCCATGCTATACTTAAAAAGGGAATATTTATGTATGATGACCATTTCTGAGTAAAATGCATAAAGGAGGACAGAGGGGCAGAAAGCTTTATTATTTACTTTAGAGGCTACGTGTCCTGCATGACTAAACATGGTAATACAAAACTCCTTATTAGAAAGTTGGGTCATAGAAAGTATTGGAGGATATGCATTAAGAATGGTATTACATAGTAACGTATATTTAGGCAGTTCAGACAGAGGTCATTTATCTTTGGCTTTAAGATTTTCAATAGTATAAAACATATGACATAACAGATATCAGCAACAAATAAAACACCAGCAACAATCCACAAATTCCAAAAAGAAATATGTTTATGATACTGGAGTTTGGCATTAAACCAAAGAAAAACTTTCTTGGTAGATGTAATGGCTACAGAGACTTTTTCATCAAATGATAAAAGGACAGTCTTAGAAGTCTCAATAATGGGTGATCTTTTACCAACTGAACTATTGGCCATGGTAAGGAATGCAGGTAATGGATACAGAGCCAGTGTATTCCTCTCCAGAGTTAGCCATTTAGAAGGAGAGGGATTATGGAAACATAAAGAACGTTGTGCTACAAGAAATGATACATGGTATCTTTTAAAATCTGGAAGACCAACCCCTCCTTCACATTTGGGCAATTGCAGAGTCTTGAAACTAATGCCTGCAGGCTTATTGTTCCAGATAAATTTAGTAAAGAATTAATAAACGTTTACAAAAAAAGTGGAAGGAAAAGAAATGGGAGCAAGACCTCTGACCCTGTCTGAGGCCTGTTTCCTCCCCAGCAGGTCCCCGGAGCTCTGCTCTGTTGCAGATCTACTTAGCCCAACCCAGGCAGGGTTCGAGACCACTCTGTGCTGAAGGACTGGGCTATTTTAAGGCCCAGCGGTGCCAGGGAACAACACCTGAAACCTTCGTGGGTTACCTGTTCCGGCGTACAAATCACAGAGACACGGGACACTTCCTTCGGCGTCAAAGATCAAGGTTTATTTACTGCAGGGATACAGAAATCGAAAGAAGTACACTACGTGTAGGTTCTGAGAGACTGCTTCGAATTGCAACAGTGGATCGCTCCTTTTATACATATTTTAGTCATAGCACAACATGGCGAACAAAAGGTAACAACTCAGTTCCCACAGTAAACTTCAAAAGGGTTGCTTTCATGTATTCAAGAGCCCGGAACATAATTACAGTAGCATCGCCGGTTCCCAACTGTAAAAGTACGTTATCTCACCATTAAGTACATTCCATTCTGGCTGTAAACGAGTTAAGAAAAGAGACAAAAACAGGTGCAAGGAAGACAAAGATAGACAACAGATTGAAAAAGAGTGTAGGGGGGCAATATCGGAAGCACGATTGCAGGATCAAAGGATTCGTGCCTAATGCATGCACGGCTGAAACAATAGACCGGCACGGCAAGATGAGCCTCGAGCGGAGCCATCTGCCTTTGCAGTGTCATCCCCCTCGTCATAAAGACACCCTCAAAGGAACTCGTGTCTTCCGCAAGAGCTTGGGAATCCCAGGGTCACGAAGCGGACAGTGTCCGTTCGCTGACTACTTGAGGGCAAGAAACAAAATGGATGCCGTATCTAAAATGGAACCCGTGGGTTCAGATGAAGAAGCCCACGAATAAGACGAATGGTGTAACGTAGAATAGCGAAAACGCGTACACCCACTAAACTCGTCATTTGCGGTTCATAGATACCAAACTCGTCCATATCCGAACGAGTCAAAAACGTCATTACGATTCTCACGGAACCTCAGACGCTCCTTTTGCCCTCAGGTAGGCAAGCACTAGTCGATATCAGAATCGATCTCGATATTCATCAGATCGTTCAGATGTTGCTGCAGCATTATTCTATCCATCAATGCTTCTTTGGTAACAGATGGCCGTCTTATACACGTTGTAGCACAAAGGCCACATAAGGCAGGACCACACTGCACGCAAAGACAACACGTGAACAGAAACGCTACAACAACTCCGAGGATCATCAAAATCTTCCAACCCCACGTCGACATCAGGCCCCAAAACCATCCTAGTAGCGTCCAATCACCTACGTCCACGTGTATGGACTCGGAGATCTTATGCAACTTCGAGATGGCTTGATATACGGTCGGAGCGTTATCAGGGATGAAAATACAGCAACTCGAATGGATCACCTTGCACACACCACCTCTATCTGCGAGAACAACGTCTAGAACCATAAGGTTCTGCAACGTCATAAGCCTATCCGCCTGAAGCTCTGCTGTCAGATTTCCAAGAGCACTTGCAGTTATATTAGCAGTCGATTCTACCACACGAGTCAACTGTCTCAGGTTCCTACTATTAACCATAAGTCCTCAAAACGGCAGGAAACCCTTAAAGAAGTCTCCTGCTTCTTGACCGGCAGTGTCCTCTTTGCTAATAACGCCTCTCACAACTCTAGCCTTTTGATAGTCCGAGGCAACTGTGAAAGTCGGTGGCAACAGATTCGCAATATAACAGGTGCCCGAGAAGTCACGGGGCAACCATGTATATGCGCGATCATAACATACAAAGTATGTACCCTTGGCAGTCAGGAAAACGGGGGAAGAGAGCATTGGTAAAACATACGTTTCAGTACAGGCACTCTTCCCAAGCTGAGCTCGCGGATTTCGACCAAGACCTTGCAAACAAAAATTACCGAGATGGGGTACGATCCAGATCGGAGACGAGCTTTTAAGCTGTCTATCACCCACTGAGATGCTATACTCAGCCTCACTCAGATCCTTGTATGCTCGCACCTCTTCCTCTGGAATAAGCGATGCATCAAAAATATCTCTATCCAAGTCAACAATCGCTCTTGCCAAAGTCTTGTGGTACGGGCCGGGACCAGGATCTGCAGAGCGTGGCTCTCGATGGGGGTAGGAATCTAGTGCACTACGGAACATAGTTTGGAATGCTCGAGCTGACCCCTGGGAGCTATAAGGAAGAACCAAATACAGAATACCCCTATCCATGGTATGTGGCATTAACCCACACACCCAACAGTTAGTAGTATTCATCACTAACTAATGCTGATGTAGGAGCTGGACAAAGGAGTTGTTCATGAATTCCGCACGTCTAACCTGTTCATGTTGGAGCAGAGGATGAAAGGAATGTGGAGAAACAGTGGAAATAGAATTCAGTTCAGAAGGAGAAGA
The DNA here is from genome assembly GCF_964263255.1 of Lissotriton vulgaris. Classification (NCBI taxonomy): domain Eukaryota; kingdom Metazoa; phylum Chordata; class Amphibia; order Caudata; family Salamandridae; genus Lissotriton; species Lissotriton vulgaris. The sequence continues at coordinate 442,673,857 of NC_141689.1, read as the reverse complement.
AGTAGGTGAAGCGGAAGGCAATAATGACTGTATTCCAAAATACACTCCACCCACTAATAGCATAGAAACAGTCAGAAACAGCAGGAATACCTGAAACAGAAAGCATTTTGTTTGTACAACCTTATGTAATTTCGATCTTTGAGCCGACATCCTCTCTACTTCCAACAGCTTAGAGAAATCCATCCTCTAAAAAACCGTCCGTAACGTTCTTGACGCACTTCGTTCTGAATAGCGATTATCAATTCCCAGGAGTTCCCAGGAATCGACAAAAGTAACCGACCTAGTGTCAGGAACCTGCTAAACAGAAGGAAGTACCCGCACGGCCCTACGGTCAACCCGGATGAAAGGTTTTCTTAATCAAAACATTCAAGTTGTAATACAAAACTCCTAGCTGTGGAAGAAAAAAGGAACACAAGTGAAAAAGAATTCAAAAATCAATAGAAGATGCAAGTGTTCATAATGTTCGTGGCAACAGTAAGGGGGTAAAAATGAATTCAAAAAGAAAAACAAAAAGGATTTTATTAGTCTTTGTCACGTGAACGAAGAAAATATCGACTTCTTCCGGGTCGAGTCTGCTCTTCAAATATTTGGTCAGGTTGCGAACCAGCGTTCAATTGATCAGGTGACAGTTCAAGCCTCGAATTCTCCAATGCTGACGATTCAACAGATGTATCTGGCTGCAATGAATTGTCTCCTACAGGTTGAGCATCACTAAACGGCACAAAACGTAGAGGGGTCTCGGTTTCCGTTGCGGCAATCCCAGTTCGAACCCAAGAATCTGCTGGCAAAGGGATCGGGACTTTCTTGGTGTGTGTGGCGTGCACCCAATTCTGTCTTCCTTCCAACCGAACTGCAGTCCTTGTAGCCAGCAAAACTTGGAAGGGACCCACAAATCTTGGCTCCAAGTTACGTTTTCTCCCAAAGTTGCGGGTGACAACCCAGTCACCCGGTTGGAGCCGATGTCCATGACCCTCTGTCTGTGCAGGTAGAGCTTCAAAAACCTGTTGATGAATTAACCTCAGTTTAGCAGTCAGATCATAAAGATAATCAATCAACATTGGGTATTCGAGACTATCAAATATCTTAGGCCTCGGGACTCCCCAAATGTTCGCAGGACGGCCGAACACAATCTCATATGGGCTAAGCCCTACTCGAGAGTGCACAGTCGCCCTGGTCGACAAGAGAGCTAGAGACAAGGCATCAGGCCATGACAGACCAGTCGTCGCTTGAATCTTAGCAAGTTTTAGTCTCAGAGTGCCATTGTACCCTTCAACTAAACCTGCTGACTGGGGATGATTGGCGCTATGGAATTTTTGTCGAATTCCAAGGCCTTTACACACACTCTTCATCACACTCCCCACAAACTCACTTCCGTTATCCGACCATACAATCCGTGGCATTCCATACCGAGGAAAGTATTCCTTCAGTAGGACTTTCGCGGTGGACAGGGCAGTATTATCTTTAAGAGGATAGGCCTCAATCCATCTGGGAACGCGCAAACCACAACCAAAACGTACTTCAGGTTATTGCATCTCTCCATATGGATGAAGTCCAATTGGATGACTTCAAAGGGACATGTAGGAGGAGCAAAATGGCCAGGTGGAGTGGGGGTGCCCTTGCCAGGATTATACATCATACATACCATACAATTCTTAACCACCCTCTCAGCACACTTAGCAATACCATCATTCTTCCATACAGGAGACAATAACTTACATATACCTTTCACGCTAATATGTGACAAGCCGTGAGCCATAGTCACAACGGCTAGCACATATGCATCCGGTAACATCCACCTCTGACATTCCGACAAATCAATCCAACATCCATGCGCATCTAACTTTCCCGTGCTCTCTTTCCAAATAGTCTTTTCAGTTTCAGTGGCCTCATTCTGAATTGCTTTCACACTCTCAACAGTGTCCTCACACATACCAGTCTCCGCCGGCCACCTCACTGAATTCGTAACGTACATTCGGGTTGCAAGATTCTTAGCTGTTTCCTTAGCAATCTAATCCGCAAACGCGTTACCACGACCAACATCATCCGTAACTTTTCGGTGCGCGCTGCATTTGATGATTGCCACCTGCTTCGGCACTGTAAGTGCGTCCAAAAGATCATTCACGAGCTGTCCGTGTTGGATCTTCGTGCCATGCGATGTCATAAATCCTCTTTCTCTCCACAATCGACCAAAGCTATGTGCAACGCCAAACGCATATTGACTATCTGTAAACATATTCACTCGCTTTCCCTTAGACAAAACACACGCTCTCGTCAACGCAATCAACTCTGCCGCTTGCGCTGAATTCTGACTCAATCTCGCAGTTTCCACAACCGTACTCAATGTCACCACAGCATACGCAGTCGTCACATCGCCATTCGGCAACTTAAAACACGAACCATCAACATACAAAGTACCATCGGGGTCTGCCAATGGAGTGTTTTTTAGGTCAACACGACCCTTTGTTTCTTCCTCAGTTCGTAGATAACAATCATGTGGTGGTACGTCATCTGATTCCACATTAATCGGCAACAAAGTCGCCGGGTTCAGCACATTACAACGCTTTATTTGTATATGACTTGCCAAAAGCGTCAACTCATAACCAGACAACCTTGCACTCGTCAAGTGCTGAGTTTTCATTCGATTTAAGTGAGTGTATGCGGAACCATCACTGTAAGCATATTATCCATGACCAATCCTGCAGATTGCCGGATGGACACCGCAGCTGCCGCTGTCGCTCTTAGACAACTTGGCAATGCTCTAGCTACTGGATCCAAGGTCGAGGAAAAATATGCACATGGACGATGCTTACCGCCAAATTGTTGCGTCAAAACACTCAACGCACAACCCTCTCTCTTGTGAACGTATAGTGTAAACGGCTTACTGTAGTCAGGAGTACCTAACACAGGAGCCGAAGACAAAGCATCACGCAATTCAGAAAAACTTTTCAGACACTCTTCAGTCCATGGCAAAGGAGTCGGAACATCCTTGCACGTGAGGGCTAACAATGGCTTCGCTAGCAATGAAAAATTTGGAATCCATTGCCTGCAGTATGACGTGATACATAAAAAGGCACGCACATCTCTCTGAGTTGTTGGCACAGTCATTCGAGCGATCGCTGCAATTCTTTCTGGGGTCAACCTTCTTCCCTCCTTTGACAATAAGTGACCTAGATAGGTTACTTCTTGACAACAATATTGTAGCTTAGAAGGTGACACCTTGTGATGTAAGTCACATAGATGCTGTAACAGCGATACTGTTGCAGTTTTGCAAATCTGCTTAGTGTCAGCAGCCACCAACAGATCATCAACGTACTGAATCAAAGCCGCACCAGCCGGTAACACAAATGCGTCAAGTTGACTCTTAAGAGCTTGGCTGTAGATCGATGGACTCTCACAGTAGCCCTGAGGAGCGCGTTTAAACCTGAAGCTGCGACCTCCTAATGAGAAGCCGAATAGATCTTTGCTTTCCTGAGCAATCAGAATGCTAAAGAAAGCATTCTTCAAATCGATTACTGAGAACCAAGAGGCAGAGGCTGGAATGTGAGTCAGTAAAGCCGTAATATCGGGCACCACAGGAAATTGTGGAATCACAATTTTATTTACCTCTCATAAATCAATGACAAAACGATACACAGGAGGCTTGGATGGATCAGTTCGTTTCAAAATAGGTAACACAGGACTATTACACACATTTCCCTGAGTTTCCTCAATAACATCCTTCTTGATCAAGTCATAAATGATCGCTAATAGCGCTCGTTCACCATCAAGAGAGATACGATACTGGGGGATACGTGGTAATCGCACGTTTGATTTCAATTGAACAACATAGGGTGATATGTCCAGTAGGCCCACGTCATTGGGACCTGTTGCCCACAAAGACTCAGGAAGAGAACTCAATTCCGGTGGAAGCTTATCAGTTGACAAGTACATAGGAGAGATCACTCTCTGACCCAATGTAAGCTCCACTCCCGCAGGAGAACAGTACAGAGTCGCATATAACCGTTTCAACAAATCCAGGCCCAAAAGATTCTCACCACAACCAGTAGTTAAAATCAAAGGAGCTTCTAGCTCACGAGGCCCAATTGTAAGGGGCAAAGGGCTAGAAACCGGATTGCTAACAGGGGTGCCAGAGAATCCAACGGAAACATTTGTTAAGCCAGACAAAGGTGCGCTAGGGAGTTTCGAATGCATGATGGAACTTTTCGCTGCACCAGTGTCCAACAGAAAAGGCTCAACTACGCCCGATGTGGCAACTGCAACTGCAACTGCAACGTAAGGCCCTCTCTGATCAACCGGAACTGATACTACTCCCTCTCTTTGTCTGTGGCTGTCCTTTTAATTACCGTCAGCATCAATATCATGCTCGAAGTAATCGTCGTCCACATGATACTGTGCAGATCTACCAGATGATGAATCGCGCTGATCAAAGCAATTGTTCGAGTCCGATGAAGTGGTAGAACGCTCATTCTGATTCTGAGTGGCACCACGACCTTTACCGCGAGATGCCTGCTGTGGACCACTATGACCTCCTCGAGCCGAAACGCCATTATTTCGGTCACGTAAAACCTGACAATTAAACTTCAAATGGCCCTCTCCCCTATAATATGCGCATTGATTATACCCTAGCATAGATCTAGGTGTAGAGGAGTCAGTACGCGACTGCGTCCTAGAAGGCTGCGATTGCGGTCGATTTTGCTGCTGTGAGTCATTTTGATTCGAGCGCGGAGGATACGCTTGCTGTAACAAAACCTTAGTCTTAAGATCCTTCGTTTTCTTATCTGCATGATCACTTTCTTCCTTTTCTCTGTTTTCGTAATATTGAGCCGTGGCTAATATTTGAGCAGTGGAAGAGACAGCCCACAAACTTTCGGAATTCTTCAATTTGTTGCTGAGTTCAGGCAACAGATTCGACACAAATTTATCGACAAACAGTCGCTGACCTCCCTCAGTGCTCATATCCTGACCACTGTGATCGATGAATGCCTCCTCAAATCTGGTAAAGAAATCAGAGACACTCTCGTCTTTCTTTTGCTGGCATGCAGAAAATTTATACCAGTTGACTCTCATTACTGGCATAAGTTTCTTAATAAGTGTAATAATCCTCTGGGGCAGATTCGTAATGAGCTGTTCAGGCTTAGCCCCACCAACTTGTCGTCCGTCAGCCGCCGCAAGAGCAGCCCAATCACCGCCTAACTCAGCTACGTGATTCTCTTGACGGATTTTTGCCCAAATTGGTTGAGGTACTACATTACCGAACAACATGTCGATATCGGCAAGGTTCATAATGGTAGCATCCACTAATTGGGATAACTCCTTATAATAACCTGCCGGATTTTTGCGGGGGTCAGGTAAAGATTGTTTCACCTGTAAAACCTCTGATCGTTTCCACGGGAGGTGTATCCAAACTCTCTGGAAATGCGGCAAAATAGGAGGATTAGCACCGGGATTACCTGGCATCCACACTGGGGGAACTTCTCGCATGGGATACTGACCAGGTTGTGCCATCCACTCCTCAGTGTCGTCATTAAACAATACTCGAGGTTGTACTGTAGATCGAAATGATAAGAGACGCTCTAAAGCACGTCGAACATTACTACCCACAATCATACAGTTCGAAAACTCATTTCGGGCGGTACATTGTCTACCTCATCATTATCCCACTCCTCTCGTAAGGATTTACACATTTCCTCAAACACGAATCCTTGTGTGGGCTTATTAAATTGAGAAAATGTATCGAAATCTATGCGCGGGGTGTACTTAGCAGGATGCCTAATCCCTTTACGTGTCATTTTCACTAACGTCTCACTTTCCCTACCACCAGGAATTTGACTTCGTCTCTGAGAGACATCAGAAACATCGGGGCATATTATCAAGGGGGTTTATCTCCGCTTTTTTGGCTTTAAAAGCCAAGAAAGCGGAGATAAAATTATCTCCCTATTACCAAGCTGTCGCTAACACCAGTTAGCGACAGCTAGTAGGAGATAGCGACCATCTTGGGCCCCACTTTGCATGTCAGTGATATTTATCACTAATGAGATGCAAAGTGGGCGTGCCAAGATGTTAGAGACTGAAAACAGTCGCTAACATCGCTATCTCCTATTACCAACTTTTGGAGATATTCGCGCTAAGCGGGAATATCTCCAAAAGCTAACACCTGCCCTGAGCAGTTCTTAGCCATGTTATCCAATGGGAGGTGGATAACATGGCTAAGAGCATTTGCTCGATAATGCATGAATATCGCTGACTTTTCAGCAATATTCATGCATTTCGGCCGTTTTTTATCGCATTTGCGATAAACCTTGTTAATAGCAAGGTTTATCTGCGATAAAAATCGGCGATGTGCGGCGATAATTTTTGTCTCTAAACAAGTTAGGGACAAAAATTATCGCTAGTTGTTGGTAATATGCCCCATCGGACCCAAGGATCGGTCCAAATGGAGAGTAAAGATTAGCAACAGCATTAGGTATGCGACTACGGACAGAAGGAGAAGAGGAGAGAAGTACAGGGGCAACAACATGAGGGCTAAACGTAGGAGCAGTAGGAGCAGTAGGAGAGCAGAAGTAGCGGGAACAATAGACTGCGAGGGTATAGGCAGTGGAGCAGTAGGAAGAAGGGCAGGTATGGGAGCAGGGACAACTTGAGGAACAAGAGGATTCGGGAGGACAGGCATAACGGCAGGCTGACCAGCAGCTGCCGGAACAACAGGTTGAGGTACAGGAGGAACCACAGGAGCTGTAGTATCCTGTGCGTATGGAGGTGGTGATTTCAGTAGATAGGACAGCAAAGGGTCCTCTACCGCTTCTTCTCCCTTCTTATCAGAACTTGACGGTAAAACGGGATAACACTTATCCAACGCCATATGTTGCAGTCTAACAAAAACTTCCTTTTCCTTCTCTTCTTTGTCTCGCTGAAACTGCTCTGCATTTCTCATCACCGTAATGATACCTTCTCTCTTGTTTTTCTTAATCTGTTTGATTTCTTTCTGCTTGGCCTCTTTGCGCCACATCCGAAAGAAATCAAACATGGCCAGTCTAGCTTTCTTTTTAAACAATTTTGCCTCGAGATTGTCCAAAATTGCAGTCTCGAAACTACCATGGGGTGGCCAACTAAGGACACCATCACTTTTAGTATAGCGGATCCAATAATCATTATATACGATAGGACCCACTCCATGACGACTATAGAGCTCATAAATTGGAGTTCCGACTGGAGGTATCGGACATGAGTCCTCCAACCGGGAATCCGTACCGCAACATTTAAGGAAACCAAACAAAGTACTACGGCCAGGCATCGTGCACACTAACCGAGTTTACAAACTTCAAGGGTTATCGAATTACGATGTCCTCGCAAAAATGCAAGACCCTCGGTTTTTGGCAATTGCAATCGTCAAATAAAACCCAACAACTAAGAACCAACAACTAAGAACCACAAATGCAATGGAACCATGCAAACAACCAAGTTTCAACAACAACAACCAAGGACTATGGGAGCGACCCACAAATACTTAACTGAAAGAGCAATGGCGTCACCAGGAAGGCCCGTCTATTGTCTCGCTGTACAAAGGACTACGCCAGGTGCCAAAACAGGTCGACAGTCAGGGCATCAGTCCATCGCAGCCGTCAGGAGGCGGGAATCTTCGCGGGAAAAGTCTTCGGACCACTTATTTCGACAACAGGATCGATGAAGCGGGGTGCACCTTCCCTCGGAGATTTCACACGAAGTTCCTCACGATCGTCGGGCTTCGGACCGGTACCGCTGATGTCGCCCTACGTTGGGCGCCAACTGAAGGACTGGGCTATTCTAAGGCCCAGCGGTGTCAGGGAAAAACACCTGAAACCTTCGTGGGTTACCTGTTCCGGCGTACAAATCACAGAGACACTTCCTTCGGCGTCAAAGATCAAGGTTTATTTACTGCAGGGATACAGAAATTGCAAGAAGTACACTACGTGTAGGTTCTGAGAGACTGCTTCGAATTGCAACAGTGGATCGCTCCTTTTATACATATTTTAGTCATAGCACAACATGGCGAACAAAAGGTAACAACTCAGTTCCCACAGTAAACTTCAAAAGGGTTGCTTTCATGTATTCAAGAGCCCGGAACATAATTACAGTAGCATCGCCGGTTCCCAACTGTAAAAGTACGTTATCTCACCATTAAGTACATTCCATTCTGGCTGTAAACGAGTTAAGAAAAGAGACAAAAACAGGTGCAAGGAAGACAAAGATAGACAACAGATTGAAAAAGAGCGTAGGGGGGCAATATCGGAAGCACGATTGCAGGATCAAAGGATTCGTGCCTAATGCATGCACGTCTGAAACAATAGACCGGCACGGCAAGATGAGCCTCGAGCGGAGCCATCTGCCTTTGCAGTGTCATCCCCCTCGTCATAAAGACACCCTCAAAGGAACTCGTGTCTTCCGCAAGAGCTTGGGAATCCCAGGGTCACGAAGCGGACAGTGTCCGTTCGCTGACTACTTGAGGGCAAGAAACAAAATGGATGCCGTATCTAAAATGGAACCCGTGGGTTCAGATGAAGAAGCCCACGAATAAGACGAATGGTGTAACGTAGAATAGCAAAAACGCGTACACCCACTAAACTCGTCATTTGCGGTTCATAGATACCAAACTTGTCCATATCCGAACGAGTCAAAAACGTCATTACGATTCTCACGGAACCTCAGTGCCATTAGGTAATCGCCCTTTTCCCCTTGTGTAATTGATCGCCATTGTTGTGTATTTTCCTGTCTTTTTGCCCTATTTTGTGTGAATTGTAACTGTGCTTTTGTGATTTATTTCTCCACTTTTGAGCTCCATTTTGTGTTATTATGCTTCTCCACTTGTGTGCTGCCCATTCTACTGTCACTTACCCTCTGTTACAGTGCCTTTTGATTTTTCACTTGGTTGTGTCTTACCGCTGTTACCGCCGCACCTCCAAAGGCGCGCCTAAGGCAAGCCGGTCTGGGTCTGTCTGCTACCCGACCGTGGTCAGCACCAGGAACCCTGGATCTTCGACCATCCATTACTACGACACTACCACCCTCCTCGTACTCAACCCCGGAAGAAGCAGAGACTGCCAACATGCTTTGCTGAACATGACTCACAGCCAGTTCACCTGCCTCCACTGCCGCGAGACCTTCAACACCATCCCGGCCTCCAACACCACCGACGTCAGAACCAACGACAACCTAAATTACATCCTCCTCAACGTGCGCTCCATACACAAACACGCCGTGGAAATCTGGAACCTACACGTCTCTTTCTCACCTGACATCCCCTTCTTCACTGAGACCTAGATCAACTCCTCCTCCGCCCCGACATCAACACCACCATCCCAGGTGGATACAAGAACCAGAGGAAGATCCGCCTGACCACCCGGGAGGGGGCCTTGCCATCTCCCACAAAAGCACCTTCTGCCTCACCACCTCCAGCGGAACCTTCTCCTCCGCTGAACACCTGCACTTCCAGATCCAGACAAGCCCCAATGACACACTCTGAGGAACCCTCATCTACAGACCCCCGGACACCCTTCGCCACCACCATCACTGACTTCATAGTGTCCCCTGTTCCCCTCAATGAACTACATACTTGTTAGAGACCTGAACTTCTACCCCGACAACCCCATCGACCCCAGATCCACCATCCTCCGCAACCACCTTGTTAACATCAGACATAAACAACTCGTCACCACACCGACCCACAGAGCAGGACACACCCTCGATCCCATCTTCACTGCAGGAAACAACGTTCACTTAACCCACACAACACAACCACAGTAGACCGACCAACACTGTGTATACTTCACCGTTGACAAACCCAAGGCACCCAAACCGGCCCCACGCCCACCACGTAGGAACTGTAGCAAGGTTACTGATGAGCAACTTAATTCCACCCTCACCTGAAACAACCACACCTGGGCATACGATGCAAACATCGCATCCAGAGGACTCCACACCTGGATCTCCGAATGCGCAGACAAACTTGCTATGCAACCCGGACAAACGATGCCCCAGAAAAGCCGCCTGGTTCACCACCAACCTCCAAGAAGCCAGGCACACCTGCAGACGCTTGGAGAAGAACTGGAGAAACACCAAGAAAACCGAAAACTACTCCATCTACAAGGACGCCATAACAGATTACCACAACCAAATCAGAACCACCAAGCGGAACATCATCCACAACAAAATTCTGGTCAAATCCAAGGAACCCTTCAGCATCATGCAGGAATTCACCAACCCACACAGCAAAGTCACAGACATCACCCCGTGTCAGGACCTGTGCGGTAAGCTTGGAACCTACTCCCACCTCAAGATCAAAACCTCTACCTAATGCCACAGCTAGCCCCCAACCTCCAGAAACACCAGCCAACCCACCATCTCCAACTGGACACTGATCACGACTGAAGACACCACCTCAACCATGAAAGGCATCCATTCGGGAGCCTCCATGGACCCCTGCCCTCCTTACATCTACCACAGAGCTGCGGCCATCATTGCACCCAAACTACAACACACCATCAACACCACCTTCGAAACAGGCACTTTCCCAGATGACTGGAAGCAAGCAGAAATCAGGCCCCTGCTCAAGAAGCCCACAGCCGACCCCACCGACCTCAAGAACTACTGGCCCATCTCGCTCCTCCCCTTCACAGCCAAAGTCGCAGAACAAATAGTCAACAGGGAACTGACTCGATTCATTGAAGAGAACTCCATCCTTGACCCGTCACAGTTCGGTTTACAAAGCAACCACAGCCCAGAGACAGCCCTACTCGCCGCCACAGATGACATATGCACCCTCCTGGACCAAGGCCACTCTGCAGCTCTCATCCTACTTGACCTATCAGCGTCTTTCGAAACGGTCTCTCACCGCACACTAGTCACCAGAGTGCATGAAGCCGGCATACAAGGAACAGCCCTGGACTGGATCCGATCATTCGTCACCAGAAGAAGCCAAAGGATCAGACTACTACCCTTCCGCTCCGATCCCATGAAAATCACCTGCGGAGTCCCACAGGGCTCATCACTGAGCCCGACCCTCTTCAACATCTACATGGCCCTCCTCGCAGCTATCGTCCGACAACACAACCTCAACATCGTATCCAATGCCGACGACACCCAGCTCATTCTCTCCCTCACAAGCCCCCACCACTGCCAAACTCAACTTCCAGAAAGGAATGCAAGACATCTCAGTCTGGATGACCAAAATCTGCCTGAAGCTCAACGCCGAGAAGAGAGAAGTCCTCGTCCTCAGAACCATGCCTTCAGCGCGGGACAGCACTTGGTGGCCGACTGCCCTCGGAAGCCCACCCACCCCCTCAGCCCACACCAAAAACCTCAGCATCATACTCGACTCATCACTCACCATAAACCAACAGGACAACGCCGTCACCTCCAGTTGCTTCAACAACCTCCGCACCCTCACAAGACCTTCAAATGGATCCCCCCTGAGTCACGGTAGACAGTCACCCACGCAGATGTCACCAGCAGACTAGACTACGGAAACACACTCTACACCGGCATCAACAAGTACCTACTCCGCAAACTCCAGACAACACAGAACACTGCCGCCAGACTCGCCCTTGGCATCCCCCAGCACAAACACATCAGCCAGCACCTATGTAGACTCCACTGGCTCTTTGTGGAGAAAAGAGTCACCTTCAAAATCCTCACTCATGCCTACAAATGCCTACACAACAACGGACCCAAATACCTCAACAACAGAATCAACTTCCACATCCCAAAAGAAACCTCTGGTCTGCCAACCTCACACTGGTCGAAACCCTGCGCATCCACAGAGCCAGACAGGCAGAAACTCCTTCTCTTACATTGCAGCCAAGACCTGGAACGAGCTACCGGCAGACATCAGACGTGCCCCCTCCCAGAACACCTTCAGGAAGACCCTCAAGACCTGGGCTTTCAATTCCCCTGATTGATTGATTGAAAGGGGCAACATGGATAGCATATAAAGGATTTGCGGAGTTATAGACATTTTGATTGCCTCAATAAGTCCCCACCAATTCAAATGAAGATTGGAGCATCTACCCAGTTTCTCTTTAGTACTGGCTAATAATGTCGAACAATCGGTTTCAACTGTAATTTTAATCGAATTGGTAAATGTTATGCTTAGATATTTAAGTATTTTAGGAGACCCTAGTATATTAGTATTTGCCAACATTGTAGAATTACATAAAGCATTTAATGGGAAAAACTGTGGGCCGGATTCACAGAATGAACTTAAGACTAAATTCTAAACTTACTACTATTTGGTATTCACAGAATGCACTTACTACTTTTGGGATTCACAGAGTGAACTTACTACTTTCGGGATTCACAGAATGAACTTACTACTTTCGGTATTCCCAGAATAGATTTTAGACTACTAACTTTACGTCCGCACTCGGGCCGGAAATTTCGGCCCGGAGGCGGACCTTCCGGTTTGGGGGCGGAGCTTACAGCCCGGAGGCGGAACTTACGGCCCGGAGGTGGAGATTTCAGCCATGGCTAAATCTACACCTCCGAGCTGCAAGCTCCTCCTCCAAGCCGCAAGTTCCACCTCCAGGCTGTAAGCTCCGCCTTCGGGCCATAAGCTCCGCCCCCAAGCCGGAAGGTCCGCCTCTGGGCCGGAATTTTCAGCCCGAGTGCGGACGTAAAGTTAGTAGTCTTAAATCTATTCTGTGAATACCGAAAGTAGTAAGTTCATTCTGTGAATCCCGAAAGTAGTAAATTCACTCTGTGAATCCCGAATGTAGTAAGTGCATTCTGTGAATACCAAATAGTAGTAAGTTTAGGATTTAGTCTTAAATTTATTCGTAGAATCGGGGCCTGTGTCTTGTTAATCTTCAATGAGTATCCAGAAACTGAAGAATAACAGGAAATAATATTAAGAATAACAAGTAGGGAAACAAGAGGATCATTAACATACAATAACACATCATGAACATATGCAGAAACTTTAATTCTTCAAAGCAACACCAGTATATTTGCTGCTAATGCGGAGGGAACACAAAAGGGGTTCTATGGCAATAGGAAATAACAAAGGAGAAAGTGGGCAATCTTGATGCGTGCCTATATATGAACAGAATGGGGATAAAGAAACACAGTTGACATAAATAGAGGCTGAGGGCTCCAAGTACATGCATTAATCATGTTAAGAAATGTTGGTCCAAACTGAAAAACTTCCAGTGTATTGAATAGAATTTGCCAGTTTACTTGCCTTCTACCCGTCTAAGGCCAATACTCCAACTGGACAATTGACATCTGTAGCAAGAGACAAGGCATGACAAAGCAAGCGAGTATTATGGGCAGACAACCTACCCTTCATAATGCCTGTCTGATCAGGTTGAATAATTGAGGAGAGGAGGAGTGATAATCTGGTTGCAAAAATGTTGTCATATATTTTACAATATTGATTAATTAGGAATATGGGACGATAGTTAGAAACCATAATAGGATCCTTGTTTGGCTTAGGGAGGACAATGATGTGGCCTCATTAAAAGAGCCACCCATCAGGGAAGTGTGTTGAAACTCCGTAAATAGTGAAAGTAGTGTAGGAGATAGTTGGTCTTGAAAACATTTGTAAAATTCAGCCAGAATACCATCTGGATCAGGTGTTTTTTTTTTTAGTTTAATTCTCCTATAGCTGTGATTATTTCTTCAATATTAATGGGTTTTTCTAAAGCTATCAGTTGTAGAAATTTGAGGTAATTGACAAGTGTTAAGGTACTCAATGATGACTTTCTTTTGCAGGGCAAGAGGTTCATGGTATAAGGAGGAGTAGAAGGATTAAAACTCTTTCAAAATGTCTTCAGTTTTTGTCATTAATATACAGTTCATTGTTTTGATGATAGGGATTTGAATTTTATCAGACTTAGTGCGTCTATAGTTAGCTAACCGTTGGCCAGTTTTGTTTGAGTTAAAATTAAAATGTGCTTTTTCTTACGAGATAAGTATTCTTGTTCTTTTACAAAGCATACAATTGTATTCATATCTATATTCATGAAGTTGGCACTGATATTGTGGATCTCGAGATGAAAGGAAGAGTCTTTCCAAGGTTGCTATGTGTTTATCTCATTTGGAAAGATGAGCATAAAATTATTTATTGTCATGAGCCATAATAGTGTTGTAACTCCTCGAATATAGGATTTAAAGGCATTCCAGTGGACAATTTTAGAGGTATCACATGTATTATCATGCAAAAAATACTCATGGCAGAGGCAAGTTTTTTAGAATTAGTTGAATTAAGAACTATATCAGAGTTCATTCTCCATTGTTCATAAGGAATCTGAGAGAAGTAAGGAAAAAGATTAGGGCATGAGCAGAAATTGTAATAGGGTGAATAACCGATTCATTAATCATGTGGCATAGGTTTCATGAAGGCAATTGGTAATCAATCTCAGAAAAGGAGGAATGAGCATTAGAATAAAAAGTAAATTCTTTATCAGTAGGATGTTCTAGTCTCTAGAAATCAACAAATTTAGTAACAGAGAGCAATGATTTCAAAGCAAAAAAATATTTGTTAGGTCGAAATTTAAAATGAAGAAGAACGGTCTAGTAATGGGTCTCTGGTGAGATTAAAATCACCATCCACAATAATGGACGAGTTACCAAATTTTATTATTTCAGTAGAAACGTACAACCAAAAAGAAGGGTCATTTTATGTAGGGGCATATATATTGACAATGTTTAAAATAGGTTTGTGAATTTAGTCCCAAGTATAAACAAACCTACTATCTGAGTTGTAGTGGTGAGACATTTGCAGTATTTGTGCTTTACGAGAAAAAAATATAGCTACACCATTTTTTCTTTTTGCAGCAGGAGATGAACCCGTACTTCCCAGCCATCCCTTAGAAATAGTATTTAACATTTTATCATCCACATGTGTTTCTTGTAAGAAATAAATATCAACATTAAACTTCTTTAAATATTGTAAAGTTTTACATCTTTTAACAGGATGCCTCAGCCCCTAACATTAAATGAAACAACAACTAACGTATGTGGTGTGGCCATAACCAGTTGTAAGAGAGAGAAGCTAGGTTGAGCAAAAAAGAAAGTGGAAAGAATAGTCCATATAAAAAATGATAAAATAAGACAGCAAACACATAACAAGGTTAATGTCCAGGACCTCATACTAAGTAAAGCAGTAGAGACAGTGGTACACAACAAGAGTAGCCACCTTGTGTACACCTGCTGGAATAAACAAAGTAACATATTTTATTAAGTGGAAAACATATTAGCCAGAAGGTTGAGAGTGCATGAAAATCAGGTTGTGCTGGTCCAGAAACGGCATTAAATCTGATGGTGAGGAGAAAGATTTGGAGACATCATTCTTCCAAATGCACATAACAGAAGCGTCGGAGAGACTATAGTTGTACCCAGCTACACGGAGACGCTGTCTCAGTTCAGAAAACTGACGTCTGATTTGAACTGCCTCTTTTTCAAAGTCTTGATGTATAAACACTTTGTTTCCTTCTATCAAAAGAGATGGCATCTCTCCTGCAGCTTTCCTTATAAGAAGTAAATGATGTTGCCTCAGAACTTTAAATATGATTTGTCACGGTTTAACTTGATGTGGTTTTCAAATTGAGGGGATTCTATGTGCGTTATCAATTTCAAATTGGTCTGAAAATTTGATGTTTAAAAGCTTGGGTAATACATTTTATAAGAAAAGACGACAACTTTGTCCTTCAGCTCCTTCAGGAACATTAAATAGGCGTAGGTTTTATTGCCTTTTTCTGTATTCCAAATCTAGTCAAGAGTGTTGAAGAGAGCCAACCTGATACATACGTGGAGCCATATTTGTGATAGCTCTAGTATTTGACCATTAACATAGAGTAGAGAATTGCTCCCCTGGATCATTGTGCCAGCGAGCAGCCTCTCTTCACATTTTTTAACAAGGTGGATTACCATGTTATTGAACTTACCCGGTGGACTATCTAACCTATTTTTAATACACCACCCATCCACAACTACACTCTTCCCTAGGGTCCTCACACCCATGGCACCATACGGCAGGAACAAAAGATCTCCGCTAAAGAGCCTCTTTATGGGTGCCCATCGGGTATTGCACCACCGACCCGACGAGGAGCAAACCCATATGATGAAGCATGACACCTAGCTTGCTGGGTGTGTGAGGGCTTTATTTCCAACAGGGAGGATTCCCCTCAGGTGTACCTTCACCCACTTTTTGGTTCATCCCATTACCCCTCCTTTTAGCCTCCTCTACTGGGGAACTGCGTACCCTTCTTTGTTTAGCTCTAGTATTGTCACAAATTGTAATCTCATTGTCTGCATTTTTCACAGATAGGGAGGCAATGTCTCTCTGAATATTTTTAATATCTGACCATATGGTGCCAGTATTTGTATAAATAGCTTGAATTTCCTCCAATATTTCTGATAATGAGGTATCTTGTGAGTCCATAGCTTTAGACTTCGCAGGAGGCAGAGACACAGCTGTCTTTCGTTTATTTGAGTGGTTAGATATCGTTTAAGATTCCATGTTGTAATACAGAGAGATATATGATAATAATAAGTGAATTGAATGTTGAAATAGTTAACAATAGGCCAAACTTGAGATATTGATGGCTTTTATAACAGTTTCCAATATAAGCTGAGTAGATACACAGTAAGAAGAGTTTAAATAAAGTTCCAGTATTGAAGAGGGAAAATAAATCCCCTTTAAAGTTAATAAGTAAGGGATTCGGATGCCAGGCTGAACAAAACCCCTTTAAGGGGGCAGCAAGCTTCCCAGAAAGGGAGGAGCTGAGGGAGAAATGCCCTCCTCCACCTCACCTCACAGAGAGCCCATCAGATGGAAGGAGCCTCAGCTGAGGAGATTAAAATGGATCTATTCCAAACAGGAGCCAGGAGGGAATAAGGGAAAACCAGGGTTGTCCTCCACTCATAAACAATTCAATTCAAACGAACCCTGTCCCTGGACGATAAAAATAGGTATCCATTTTCCACAGTAGAGAAGCTATATGTCAGTTTCTGCTATTGTGACACCAGACTTTGCCAGTTTAAACTTCGGGTGTGATACCATATCTCGTCCTATTCTAAAAACTGGGGAGTTACCTTGTGAGCTTTCAAAAAGACAGTCAACACGAACACAAAATGATGTCTGGATTTACAATTTTCACAGTACATCAGCAGTCAAACGTGAAAAAATGTGTAGCGAACAAAATGACCCCTCACGGGCACACCACCCTCGGGGCCACTGGCAGGTACTCACCAGATTACACCCCTTTTCTCATTGTAGGTAGTCATTTTGTTCAAAAAATAAAAGTGTCCAAAAGAAAAAAAAATATGTGAGGTGCAAAAGAGTAATTAATATTTACTCCTTTTTTGACAAACAGTGATTAAAATCAACAGGCACATCTAGCACGCAACTTTTATTCTTTATTATCAGGCGTGATCTGTTGAACTAAAAAGGCTGGTAGCTAGCTCTACATACCATTACCTATTGCCAACATGTTTCTCTGCATCTAGAGTTTTGGCAGATTCATCAGGGCTGGACACCTTGTCACCACACCGATGTTGGACACCTTGTTCTTTGTGACTGTCAAATTGAAAGAACACATTCATTAAAAAAACAAAACGGATGCACTACTACCCATACACCTTATCAGAAAGTCATATTGAAAATTTTGAAATAATTACCCTCAGCCAGCACTTTTCTCTCGTATTGGCTGAAGAGGTGAGTTATTTCACTCCTACTGTGAACTTGTACTTACAATGGTTGGCCCCAGCCATTGTCTCATCAATCTGGTGAGAGGAATACATCGTATACCACAGGTGTTAATTTCCACGTCCAAGACAGAAAACTACGGAAACAGCCATTCCACACCTTGCCACTAGCTTACACGGAACTGGAACCGCTACAAAAACAGGAAGCTCTCATGTTTTAATTAGACCCTCTTGTGATGTAATAATCTTCTAGTTTTGCCCCAAATTTTGAGGCATCCCAAGCGTGTACAACAAATAAAACCATCCCATTACTCAGCTCTATTTTCCTTCGTACTGCCAAATAATTTTCCGTGTGGAATGACATACTTCACGGCAAACTTGTTGCTAACGTCTTAATAGAATCAAAACTGCTTGTTTATCAAACCCGGCTCCCCTACTCCTCACAGTAACAGGCTGCGCGGAGCTCTGCGTCTCCTCCTGTGGCCTTCGTACTCACCCGCCCTTTTTTAAAACACATTTGGCGTGTGACGTATTTAGACGCCGGTCATGTGACCTGCGTCCTCGACGTTAGGCGCCACAACAGTTTGGGCATTAGAAACAAACTAGCCCTATCTAAGGTAGTGCATAACATAGAAAACACGAGCGTTGTCGCACCCGATTTTAAAAGGTTACCAACAGGTGCTTTTACAGAGTGTGATACCGATTATGATGGAAATGGTAAATGTAGGCGGGAGAAACAAAGATAATGACAACTGGGCATTCATTTATTAAAAACACCACATCTCATTACCGCTTTCCTAATGCCACATCTTATGCATATAAATACTAGCACTTTAATTGACACTAAATGTTAAAACCGCCGACCTTTTTGTCCCCGGTCTCAATAAGTTAATGATAGGCACAATTACAGAGTGGGTCTAGGAGTCTATTCCAATGCCGAGTGGTGACAGGGAAAAACTCTATCACAACCAGTCAGTTATCCCACCGGAGCCCCGGTGGACACCAAAGAGCAGAACAGGATTTCTATGGAATGAACCACCATTTGTGTCATTTAACACTATTCCACTCTAAAATCTCATTCGAACCCTGCTGATCGTTTTTTTCTCTATAGATCCAGTGGGCCTCTTTTGACAAAAGTACGTTCTCAATATTATGCGGAGTGCCCTTCACTTTTTCAAGGACAGTCCAGGTGAATTTTTTTTCCTTGAAACAGTGCTGAACCAGTTTGGTTGTGAGCTTGCCTGCCCTTATGGTACTTAGGTGTTCTTGTACCCTGACCTTGATCTTACGTAATGTTAATACAATATATTGCAGACCGCATTCACACAGTAAACGGTATACCACAATAATGGTGTTACAATTATGGAACTGATTAAGGAACCATTCCTTGCCTGAAGCCAAAATCACACTGTTGCTCTTTTTTTGTGAAAGGGCACACAGAGCAGGAGCCACAAGGGTAGTGCCCATTCCCTGAATGTTGGTAATACTCTTATTGCTCCCGATAGATTTGCGCGTATGGACAAGCCTGTCCTTGAGATTACTAGATCTTTAAAACGCAAATCTAGGGGGAGGCATACAGAAATCCTTATTTGATAAGAGTGATCAGCGTCTTCGTATCGATTGCCTGATTTTAGTCGCAATAGGGTCAAACTTCATGACCACCGGGACGGAGTCTTCCTTTTCCTTCAGATTTTTTTCCAAAAGAACACTGCATCTGGTATTGAGGGCTCTCTTTTTTGCATGTTTCACATCTTTAGGTGGATAATTGCGATCTCTTAGCTTGGTCGTAAGGTCCTGAGATTGTTCCAAGAAGGATTCCGTTGTAGAACAGTTTCTTCTATACCGAAGAAACTGTCCTACCGGGAGATTATCCCTGAGTACTCAAGGGTGGTAAGAATTGTATAACACTAACAAATTCCTGTCTGTGAGTTTCTGATGGACACAAGTGTTAAGGGCTTCGCCCTTGGATTCAATAACCAGATCCAGATATACTGCAGAGTCATGGCTATAGGACCAAGTGAAGGACTGGGTTATTTAAGACCCAGCGGTGCCAGGGGACAACACCTGAAACCTTCGTGGGTAACCTGCTCCGGCGTACGAATGACAGAGACACGGGACACTTCCTTCGGCGTCAAAGATTCAAGGTTTATTTACTGCAGGGAAACACAGAAGTCACAGGAAGGACAACAAGTGTAGTTCGGGGGAGACTGCTTCAAATTGGTTCTGTGGATTGCTCCTTTTATACACGATTCTCCCATAGGTTTACATGGTACACAAAGGTTTACGACTTGGTTCCCACAATTATCCCCGAGAGGGGTTGCTTTGGTCACTTTGATACATTTCAAGGCCCGAAACATAAGTGCGGAAACATTTGGCGGTTCCCAACTGTAAAAACCCATCTTCCCACCATTAGTACATTCCAGTCAGCAGTAAAACAGATCGAAGAAGGAACAAGAACAGGTGTGGAGGAAGATGGAGACAGTGAGGAGATCGGAAAGGGTGTAAAAGGGGTGGTATCGGGAAACACGAGCTACAGGCATCAAAGGGACGTGCCTAATGAGATGCACGGCTAAGACAATAAACCGGCAAGGCAAGATGAGCCTCGAGCAGGGCCATCTGCCTTACAGTATCATCCCCCTCGTCATAAAGACACTTTCAAAGGACATGTGTCTTCCGCAGATATCTTGGGAATCCCAGGGTCGCGAAGCGGACAACGTCCGTTCGCTGGCTACTTGAGGGCAAGAAACAAAATGGATGCCGTATCTAAGATGGAACCCGTGGGTACAGATGAAAAACCCACGTAACGAACGAACGGTTTAAGTTAGCACCGCGAAACTGCGCACACTTACTAAACTCGTCATTTGCGGTTCGTAGATACCAGACTCGACCATATTCGTGCGAGTCGAAAACACCACTTACGATTGTCACGGAACCTCAGACGCTCCTTTTGCCCTCATGTAGGCAAGCACTAGTCAGATTCAATATTCATCAGACCGTCTAGATGTTGCTGTAACATAGCTCTGTCCAACCGAGTCCCCTTGGTAACAGGTGGCTGTCTTATACACGTTGTAGCACAGAGGCCACATAAGGCAGGACCACACTGCACACAAAGGCAACACGTGAACAGGAACGCCACAACAACCCCGATGATCATCAGAATCTTCCAACCCCAAGTCGACATCAGGCCCCAAAACCACCCAAGTAGCGTCCAATCCCCTACATCCACGTGTATGGATTCAGAGATTTTATGCAACTTTGAGATGGCTTGATAGACAGTCGGAGCGTTATCTGGAATGAAAATACAGCAGCTCGAATGGATCACCTTACATACCCCACCTCGATCCGCTAAGATCACGTCTAAAACCATACGGTTTTGTAACGTCATAAGTCTATCCGCCTGAAGTTCTGTGGTGATGTTACCAAGGGCACTGGCAGTAATATTAGCTGTCGATTCTACCACTCGAGTCAACTGTCTCAGGTTCCTACTATTAACCATAGGCCCCCAGAACGGGAGGAAACCCTTGAAAAAGTCTCCTGCCTCTTGACCGGCAGTATCCTCTTAGCTAATTACGCCTCTCACAACTCTAGTTTTGTGATAGTCTGCATCTACAGTGAACGTCGGAGGCAACAGATTTGCGATAAAACATGAGCCCATAAAGTCAGAGGGCAACCATGCATACGCACGATCATGGCAGACAAAGTACGTACCCTTGGCAGCCAGAAACACAGGGGACGAGACCATCGGCAGAATGTAATTCTCGGTGCAAGCACTCTCTCCAAGTCGGGCTTTCGATCTTCGGCCACGACCCATTAGACAAAAATTACCAATGTGGGGGACGACCCATATCGGAGGCGAGCTTTTAAGCTGTTTATCACTCGTGAGCGCACTATACTCAACCTTACTCAGGACCCTATAGGCTTGTACCTCTTCCTCTGGGATGAGCGATGGCTCATAGATATCTCTATCTAGATCTTCTATCGCTATTGACAAAGGCTTATGATACGAGCCAAGGCCAAAGTAGGGAGAACGTGGCTCTCGACTGGGGTAAGAATCTAGTGCGCTTCGAAACATTGTTTGGAATGCTCGAGCTGAACCCTGGGAACTATACGGTAAGACCAAATATGGAATTCCCTTATCCGTGGTATGTGGCATTAGTCCACACACCCAACAATTAGTAGTATTAACCACTAACTGATGCTGATGAAGGAGCTGAATAAAGGAATTATTGCGGAATTCTGCACGTCTAGCCTGCTCGTGTTCAGGTAAGATATGAAAGGAATGAGGGGATGCAGTGGAGGAAAGTTTAGGGTCAGAAGTAGGAGTAGGTATGGCAGAAGGTAAGAAGTACGACATCAAGTAATACACCCCACCCGCCAATAGTGCAGAAACAATCAGAAGCAGTACGAATATTTGAAACATAAAACATTTGGTACGAGTAAGTTGTTGTAACTTGAACCTTTGCGCCTGAGCTTCTTCCAAGTCCATCAGCTTCGAAAACGCCATTCCCTATGACCGTCCGCAACGTTTCTTGACGCACTTCGTTCTGTGTAGCAGTAGTCAATCCCTAGGAGTTCCCAGGAACCGACAGTCTTTAACCTAGCGTCAAGACCTACTAACCAGAAGGAAGTACACGCGCGGCCCAACGGCCTTTATTCACAATGTATATGCAAAATGTCTCTCAGCTGTGGAAGCAAAAACACATATGGACCGAAACCCAATATATATACAAAATAATTACAATGATACGGGTGTTCGGACTGATCATGGAAAACGGGATAATGCAATTATCAAGGGGCAGAACGGGATTTTTTATTTGTCCTTAGTACTAGAACGCAAAAAGTATCGAGTTTTCCCAGGACGTGTATGTTCATCAAACAAAGGATCCGATGAGGGAACAGAGTCCTGCTGATCAGCCGAATGTTCTGGTCTCGAGTCTTTTGATGACAAATGTTCAACAATGTCTTTCTGCTGCACTGAGGATTCTTCGACAGGTTGTGCGTCGCTGAAAGGTACAAACGCCGGCAATCCCTCAGATTCAGATGAAGCAATGCCCCTCCTCACCCACGAGTCTGTCGGCAAAGGAATAGGAACTTTCTTCGTATGGGTGGCATGCACCCAATTTTTCCGGCCCTCTAAACGAACGGCAGTTCTCGTGGCAAGGAGGACCTGGTAGGGTCCAGTAAACCGGGGTTCCAAGTTCTTCTTGCGGCCAAAATTTCTGGTGACCACCCAGTCTCCGGGCTGGAGCTGGTGGCCCGGACCCTCCGTCTGCGTCGGCAATGCTTCGTAAACCTGTTGGTGAATTAACCTCAGTTTAGCAGTCAGATCATAAAGATAGTCAATCAACATTGGGTATTCGAGACTGGAGAACACACCAGGTCTAGGGACCCCCCACACATTTGCAGGACGACCGAACACTATTTCATAGGGGCTAAGCCGTACTCGGGAGTGTACGGTTGCCCTAGTTGATAACAAAGCTAAGGGTAAAGCATCAGGCCACGAAAGACCAGTCGTAGCCTGAATCTTTGCTAGCTTCAGTTTAAGGGTGCCATTATACCCTTCAACCAAACCAGCTGACTGGGGATGATTGGCGCTATGGAATTTTTGATTAATTCCAAGGCCCTTACACACACTCTTCATCACACTCCCCACAAACTCACTTCCGTTATCCGACCATACAATCCGAGGCATTCCATACCGAGGAAAGTATTCCTTCAGTAGGATTTTCGCAGTTGACAGGGCAGTGTTGTCTTTAAGAGGGTAGGCTTCAATCCATCGGGAGAACGCGCAAACCACAACTAAAACGTATTTCAGGTTATTGCATCTCTCCATATGGATGAAGTCTAATTGGATCACCTCAAAGGGACATGAAGGGGGAGCAAAACTACCAGGAGGAGTTGGGGTTCCCTTACCAGGGTTGTACAACATACATACCATACAATTCTTAACCAATCGTTCAGCACATTTCGTGATACCATCATTCTTCCACACATGGGACAGCAACTTACAAATACCTTTCACGCTAATATGTGCTAACCCATGTGCCATTGTCACAACAGCCAACACATACGCATCCGGTAGCATCCATCTCTTATGTTCCGACAAATCAACCCAACAACCATTCGCATCCAACTTTCCCGTGCTTTCTTTCCACTTCGTCTTTTCAGTCTCGGTGGCCTCATTCTGAATTGCTTTCACACTCTCGATGGTGTCCTCACACATACTCGATTCTGTAGGCCACCTAACCGAACTCATCACATACATTCTAGTGCTAAGATTCCGTGCAGTCTCCTTAGCAATCTCATCCGCAAAGGCATTACCACGACCGACATCATCCGTCACCTTGCGATGCGCACTACATTTAACAATCGCTACCTGCTTAGGCAACGTAAGTGCATCCAAAAGATCATTCACGAGCTGTCCATGCTGAATCTTCGTACCATGCGACGTCATAAAACCTCTCTCTCTCCACAACCGTCCAAAGCTATGGGCGACGCCAAAAGCATATTGGCTGTCGGTAAACACATTCACACGTTTCCCTTTCGCTAACACACACGCTCTAGTTAGAGCGATCAGCTCTGCAGCCTGAGCAGAGTTCTGATTCAATCTCGCAGTTTCAACAACAGTATTCAATGTTACAACAGCATACGCAGTAGTCACATCACCATTCGGCAATTTAAAACATGAACCATCCACATACAACGTTCCGTCTGGATTTTCCAAAGGAGTGTTTTTAAGGTCCACTCGACCTTTTGTTTCCTCTTCAGTTCTCAGATAGCAATCATGGGCTGCTATTTCATCTGACTCTGTGCTAATGGGCAACAAAGTCGCCGGGTTCAGGACATTACAACATTTTATCTGAATGTGGCTTGCCAACAGCGTCAACTCGTACCCAGACAACCTCGCACTCGTCAAGTGCTGAGTTTTCGTACGATTCAAAAGAGTATCGACTGCATGCGGAACCATCACCGTAAGCATATTATCCATGACCAATCCTGCTGATTGTCGGATGGACACCGCAGCTGCCGCCGTTGCTCTCAAACAACTCGGCAATGCTCTAGCTACCGGGTCCAAGGTCGAGGAAAAATATGCACATGGACGTTGCTTACCACCAAAAGGTTGCGTTAAGACGCTCAAAGCACAACCTTCCCTCTCGTGAACATATAGTGTAAACGGCTTGCTATAGTCAGGAGTACCTAACACAGGAGCCGAACACAATGAGTCACGTAATTCAGAAAAACTTTTCTGACATTCTTCCATCCATGGTAAAGGAGTTGAAACATCCTTGCACGTAAGAGCCACCAATGGTTTCGCTAGCAATGAAAAATTTGGAATCCATTGCCTGCAATACGACGTAATACCTAGAAAGGCACGCACATCTCTTTGGGTTGTTGGCACAGTCATTCGTGCAATTGCTGCAATCCTCTCTGGGGTCAACCGTCTTCCCTCCTTTGACAATAAGTGACCTAGATAGGTTACTTCTTGACAACAATACTGGAGTTTAGAAGGAGACACCTTGTGATGTAAGTCACAGAGATGTTGCAGTAACAACACCGTAGCCATTTTGCAAATGTCCTGAGTATCTGCAGCCACCAATAAGTCATCGACATATTGGATTAAGGCCGCACCAGCCGGCAACGAAAACGCATCCAGTTGACCCTTCAAGGCTTGACTGTAAATCGATGGACTCTCACAGTAGCCCTGAGGAGCGCGTTTAAACCGGAAGCTGCGACCACCAAGAGAGAAACCGAAAAGGTCTCTACTCTCTTCTGCAATCGGGATGCTGAAGAACGCATTCTTCAAATCGATCACCGAAAACCAAGATGCAGAAGCTGGAATCAGAGTCAGTAGCGCCGTGATGTCAGGCACAACAGGAAACTGAGGAATCACAATTTTATTTACCTCCCGTAAATCGATAACAAAACGATAAACAGGTGGTTTCGAAGGATCAGTACGTTTTAGAATGGGCAGTACAGGGCTGTTGCACACGTTTCCCCGTGTTTCTTCAATAACGTCTTTCTCGATCAAATCATAAATGATCGCTAGCAGTGCTCGTTCACCATCAAGAGAGATTCGATACTGGGGAATACGCGGCAACCGTACATTAGATTTCAACTGAACAACGTAAGGGGAGATGTCAAGCAGGCCCACATCATTGGGACCTGTTGCCCACAAAGATGCAGGAAGAGAACTCAATTCCGGTGGAAGCTTATCGAGAGACAAGTACATAGGAGAGACAACCCTCTCTCCTAACGTAAGCTTTACACCCGCAGGAGAACAATACAAAGTTGCATACAAACGTTTAAGCAAATCCAGGCCCAACAGATTTTCACCACAACCCGTAGTCAAAATCAACGGGGCTTGAAGCTCACGAGGCCCAATTCTAAGGGGCAAAGGGCGTGAAACTGGACTGCTAACGGGGGCGCCAGAGAATCCAACGGAAACATTTGTTAAGCCAGACAAAGGTGCGCCAGGGAGTTTCGAATGCATTATGGAACTTTTCGCTGCACCAGTGTCCAACAGAAAAGGGTCAACGACGCCCGATGTAGCAACTGCGACGTAAGACCCTCTCTGATCAACCGGAACTGATACCACTCCCTCTCCTTGTCTATGGCTGTCCTAGTAATTGCTGTCGTCAGTCCCCTGATCGGCATAATAATCGTCTACATTGTACTGCGCAGATCGTCCTTGCGATGATCCACGCTGATCGAAACAATTATTGGAATTTGATGAGTTGTCTGAACGGTCATTTTGAGCACCACGGCCCCTACCACGCGATGTCTGCTGAGAACCACCACGACATCCTCTAGATGAGTTACCGCTGTTACGATCGTTTAGAACGGGACAATTGAATTTTAAATGACCCTCCTGTCTACAATAGGCACACTGATTGTACCCTAACGAAGATCTCTGGGAAGAGGAGTCATTTCGAGGTTGCGACCTATTTGATTGCGACTGCGGTCTATTTTGCTGCGAAGCATTCTGATTCGAACGCGGGGGATACGCCTGCTGTAACAACACTTTAGTTTTGAGTTCTTTCGTCTTTTTATCAGCGCGGTCGTTCTCCTCTTTTTCTCTGTTCTCATAATACTGTGCCGTAGCCAATATTTGAGCCGAGGTAGAAACGGCCCACGCACTCTCAGAATTTTTCAATTTATTGCTCAAATCGGGCAATAAGTTAGAGACAAATTTGTCCACGAACAACCGTTGACCACCCTCAGTGCCCATATCCTGACCACTGTGATCGATGAATGCCGCCTCAAATCTCGTAAAGAAATCAGAAACACTCTCGTCCTTCTTTTGTTTACAGGCTGATAATTTGTCCCAGTTCACCCTCATAGCTGGCATAAGAGTTTTCATTAGCGTAATTATTCTTTGAGGGAGAGCAGTAATGAGTTGTTCAGGCTTAGCCCCACCAACTTGTCGCGTGTCGGCCGCAGTAAGAGCAGCCCAATCGCCACCTAATTAGTTTGCGTGATCTTCGTGCCGAATCTTAGCCCATACCGGTTGCGGTACGACATTGCCGAACAGCATGTCGATATCGGCAAGATTCATTATCGTAGCGTCTACAAGCTGCGACAATTCTTTATAATACCCTGTAGGATTTTTGCGAGGGTCAGGCAAAGATTGTTTCACCTGCAATACTTCTGATCGCTTCCATGGGAGATGTATCCATACTCTTTGGAAATGTGGCAGGATCGGTGGAATTTGAGCAGCATCACCTGGCATCCACACTGGTGGAACTTCACGCATAGGAAACTGACCGGACGCATCTAACTGCCTCTCAACATCCTCAACAAACAAAGCTTGAGGTATAGGAGCGGGACGGAAAGATAACAACCGCTCAACAGCACGTCGAACATTAGTATCCACTATCAGTCCATTCGAGAACTGAAGCTGTAGATCAGACAAAGCGGTCAACACCTCGTGCATCGGCCGATATCTGATCACGCAGAACTTTGCACATTTCTTCGAACACGTATCTTTGTGCCGGTACATTGAATTGGCAAAACGTGTCAAGTACAACACGTGGAGGATTTCTAAGAGGGTGCGTCATCCAACCCATCGCCATATTGTATAGCAAAGCACGTTCCCTGTTACCGGGAAGCTGACTACGTCTCTGAGGACCATCTGAACCAGCGGACCCAAAAACGGGTCCGAGAGAATGGAAAAAACTAGCAGCAACAGGAGAAGTACGACTACGAGTAGATGAAGAAGTATAGCACAAGGGACTAACAAGAGAAGAGGTAGAAACAGAAGAAACAGCAGAAGTGAGTAAAACAGGAGCAGTAGCGGGAGCAGGAGTATGTGGAAGCGGAGGAGCAGTAGGAATAGCAATAGGCAAAGGAGCGGGAACAATCGGAAGAACGGGTGCAGGTTGAGGAACAGGTTGAGGAACAGGTACAGGGGGGACCACAGGAGCTGCGGTACCCTGTACGTACGGAGGTGGTGACTTCATCAGATAGGACATTAGACGATCCTCAACTGATTCATCCTTCTTATCCGACTCCGTTGGCAGAACAGGATAGCACTTATCTATGGACATACGCTGTAGCCTATCAAACACTTCCTTTTCCTTATCCTCCTTATCACGCTGAAACTGCTCTGCTTTCTTCACAATGGTAGCAACACCATCTCTCTGATTACGTTTAGTCTGTCTGATCTCTTTCTGTCGGGCTTCTTTACGCCACAACCGAAAGGCATCAAACATGGCCGGCCTTGACTTTCTCTCAAACAATTTAGTCTCAAGATTATCTAAGATTGTCGTCTCAAAACTACCATGAGGTGGCCAACTAAGGGCACCATCTTTCTTTGTGTAACGGATCCAGTAATCATTAAAAGTAATCGGGCCTAGCCCGTGTTTGCTGTACAACTCATAAGTTGGAGTTCCAACCGGAGGTATCGGACACGAGTCCTCCAGTCGGGAATCCGTACCACAACGTCTGAAACAACTAAACAAAGTACTACGACCAGGCATCTTGCACACTAGCCGAGTTTCACAAACGTCAAGGGTTACGGGATTTACCAAGTCCCTGCAAAGAGCAAAACCCCTCGGTTTTTGGCGACTGCAGACGTCAAATATCACAACAAAGTACCAAGAACTACAAATGCAATGGAACCATGCAACAACTAAGCAACCACAACCAAGAACTCTGGGAGCGACCCACAAATACTTAACTCAAAGATCGATGGCGTCACCAGGAAGGCCCGTCAATCGTCTCGCTATACCAAGGTCTACGCCAGGCGCCAAAACAGGTCTACAGTCAGGGCAGCAGTCCGTCACAGCCGCCAGGAGGCGGGAATCTTCGCGGGAAAAGTCTTCGGGCCACTTGTTTCGACAACAGGATCGATGAAGCGGAGTGCACCTTCCCTCGGAGATTTCACACGAAGTTCCTCACGATCGTCGGGCTTGGACCGGTACCACTGATGCAGCCCCATGTTGGGCGCCAACTGAAGGACTGGGTTATTTAAGACCCAGCGGTGCCAGGGGACAACACCTGAAACCTTCGTGGGTAACCTGCTCCGGCGTACGAATGACAGAGACACGGGACACTTCCTTCGGCGTCAAAGATTCAAGGTTTATTTACTGCAGGGAAACACAGAAGTCACAGGAAGTACAACAAGTGTAGTTCGGGGGAGACTGCTTCAAATTGGTTCTGTGGATCGCTCCTTTTATACACCATTCTCCCATAGGTTTACATGGTACACAAAGGTTTACGACTTGGTTCCCACAATTATCCCCGAGAGGGGTTGCTTTGGTCACTTTGATACATTTCAAGGTCCGAAACATAAGTGCGGAAACATTTGGCGGTTCCCAACTGTAAAAACCCATCTTCCCACCATTAGTACATTCCAGTCAGCAGTAAAACAGATCGAAGAAGGAACAAGAACAGGTGTGGAGGAAGATGGAGACAGTGAGGAGATCGGAAAGGGTGTAAAAGGGGTGGTATCGGGAAACACGAGCTACAGGCATCAAAGGGACGTGCCTAATGAGATGCACGGCTAAGACAATAAACCGGCAAGGCAAGATGAGCCTCGAGCAGGGCCATCTGCCTTACAGTATCATCCCCCTCATCATAAAGACACTTTCAAAGGACATGTGTCTTCCGCAGATATCTTGGGAATCCCAGGGTCGCGAAGCGGACAACGTCCGTTCGCTGGCTACTTGAGGGCAAGAAACAAAATGGATGCCGTATCTAAGATGGAACCCGTGGGTACAGATGAAAAACCCACGTAACGAACGAACGGTTTAAGTTAGCACCGCGAAACTGCGCACACTTACTAAACTCGTCATTTGCGGTTCGTAGATACCAGACTCGACCATATTCGTGCGAGTCGAAAACACCACTTACGATTGTCACGGAACCTCACAAGTGAATCTCAAGCTGGGGTCCTGGGTATTAAGCCACTGAAGAAACTCCAACAGTTTTTCCTCAGTCCTTGACCAGACGCAGAGCAGGTCGTCTATATACCTCTTCCTGAGGCGTGAATTCCTCTGGAAGGGATTGGTGGAAGGGTAGACAACGTGCTCCTCAAATTGGCCAACATAAATACAGGACAAACTGGGGGCCATACTGACTCCCATTGAAGTCCCCGAAGTCTGAAGGTACAACTGATCTTTATAACAGAAATAGTTCCTAGTCAATGCTAGTTCAACACACTGCATCAAAAAGGATTGTGGTGCATCGTAGAACCATTCTTGATCACCCAGGGCGCGAGCTGCTGCCACCAGCGTCGCGTCCTGGGGAATACATTAAGTATGGGCGAAATTTACGAATTCGCGTTCTGTGTAATTGCACCCGCAATCCGCATAATCCGCGAATTCATGCAATATTTGCGGATATTTTCTTTGCGTGTCCGCTGGGCTTTTTGCGTGTTTGTGGGCCGCTTGCAGCGCATCGACAGCGAACTCACCCATGCGGTCTTACATGGGCACGGCCATCTTGTTATCGTTGCGTATTTCCGGGGGCTAGCTGCATGCTTGCGTTGTGCGCGTGGCGCGCTTACGGGTTCGCCGGCGTTTTTGCGTGCTCGTGAGGGAAATATCGAGCGAACTTACCCACGCGGTCCTCTATGGGCGCGGCCATCTTGTTTTTCATTCATTGCTATGGCTTTGGGCATGCTATCCTTTCAATCGATCTCTAATTTTTGCAATCCTTTGTATTTTTGAACTTTTTTTTGCACCTTTTTTCTTATTATCTATCTCTCTATTTTCCTACATCTATATTTTGTGTTTTTTTCAACTTTTTGTTACTTTATTACCTACTTTATTTGTTTAGCTCTCTCTCTTATTTTATTTCATTTTCACACCTATTCTTTACTTCTTGCGCCCAGATCCATGGCAAAGGGAGCCAACAAGGGCAAGGGGAAGGGCCCAGCACCCCGTAGCCGGCTCCCTTGTGGGTGTTTGAGGGAGGAGGAAGTCCAGGCCAGGGAGATCTTCTCTGCGGTGGAGGTGTCCGCCTTGATATTTTATGTTCAGCGACACTTCCCTAAGACCGTGGCAGCAGGTGGGAAGATTGCTTCCCGTTATGGCCTCTGGGAGCGTCGCCAGCTGTGGGAGAAGGTGTGCCGGGCCATGCATAGGGAGTCTGGGGTCCGGCGCACCTACCAGCAAGCGACGCACCAGTGGTCTGACATCCTCGACCGGGAGCAGGACATGCTCCACCTGCTAGGATTTGAGCTCCCTGGCCTTGGTGAGTAGCTATTTAATAACTACTTTGTTTTCTTCTGCTCTGTTATATTGCTAATCTATTTTTTTCCTGAGGAGTACGAATGCTGCTGATTCGATTACATTGCAGGTAAATTATTGTTTAAATAGCTTCTGTCATTGCAGGTGCTCGCCTGGTTATTGGCGTTGCTACTATGTTTACTTGTTTGCAACTTTTTACTCCTTTGAGAGCATTACTGCGTAATGCTAGAGACAGTAGACTCAAGTCTAGTCCTTCTTTGTACTCCTGCTGGTGCCAGTTTGAAGAGATAGTGGTGCATTGATACGTTGCGTATATTATTTATTACTTGTTATAGGACATTTGTTAGTGGTCTGCAATCATGATGACGGACTGTGTCTGTCACGCGACATCTCGTGCTGCTGAGTGATGGCAGTCGTAGTAGAACCTTTTTGTTGTTTGTGTAGTTAGTGAATTACATAACTTTCCTATTAGACGGTCTGCGAATCCTGCAATACTGTACTACTTTCCTCCTAGTTGACCAGATCAGATGCAATTATTATTAATTTGTTTCCCCGAGATCATTTTAGATCGTGTTCAAAGAAATCAAATATGTAAAAAAAACAATCATCCATGTTGTGTTTCTTTATTTCATGATCATCAGCAC
Organism: Lissotriton vulgaris; assembly: GCF_964263255.1. NCBI lineage: Eukaryota > Metazoa > Chordata > Amphibia > Caudata > Salamandridae > Lissotriton > Lissotriton vulgaris. The sequence goes on along the minus strand of NC_141689.1, from coordinate 442,641,840 downwards.
CTCCCAGGGGCAAGGCGACTGAGACTCCGGTGGAAGAATGTGGACAGGATCCGTCCCTTGCAGGCTCTTCTGCTGGCCCCAGTAAGTTGTTCTATTGTTATATTAATACTTATACTTCCCTAACTTTTACATCTCCTATTCATTACAAACTGTTTCCTAATTCTATGTTTTACAAAATAGTCGTTGATCTTCTTCTAATCTAGACTACTTTCTACATTCTTATCCTTCCTCTACCATCACTCTCTGTGCTACTACTATTTACGATTATGAGTCGGTCTGTGTAGGTAGCTAAGCTTGCCCAGTCGGCAAACAGTGTTAAACAAAACTCTGATCCAGCAATAGCTCTAGGCACTGAGTGCAGTCCTCTGGGTTGCCCTTGCTGTCTATTCCAGTCTTCTTAATGTAAGTGCTTTGACAATTTCCAACAACAAAATGTCATTGTTTACACCAAGTAAAAGGTAGCAGTTGCCTTTTTGATTTGAGAGGAGCACATCCCAAACCGCTAGTGTTTCAGGGACTATTCTGCACATAAAGAAGTATGGACAAGAGAAATAGGACATTGTTAATGATAGGTGCAGTCCGACTTTCTACATACCTCAGTCCGAACAGAGTGGAACCCCCAATCCCCTGACCGACTATCTAGTGTGTCTGACCAATGATTTTACGACCCAGAAGAACAGAAGAAGACTACCGCCGAGTCCCGGCCTATCTGAGTCACTGAAACATGACTGCCAAGTGCAGTAGTTCAAACCCTTCCGCTCACTCACTCGTGAACAAAAACCACACAGTGTTTGTTAGTTTTAAAGTTTTATTTTCAATTAGGAAATGAAAATAATATTTCTTTATTTTTAATAGCGTAGTATTCGGAGCAAGCATTGGTGATGGATGAAGATGACGTTAAAGTTTAAACAACATTCCCATGAATGAAATTAGTATTACTCAAACTTAATAATAGTTAACAGACACATGAAATTATTAGAATAACTGTGTGGGAGCCCCCATCTTCTTTAAAGTACTTAAAGTACTGCTGGTGATGACTTACTAGTAGTTGGTGAATCGTCCTGTTGGCAGAAGGGCAATGGAATCTTCTTTCTGTAATTAGAAAATTGGTGCACGTTAAGCAAGTATTCATCAGTTGTCATAAGAAGTGTAGCATTTAATGGAATAAGCATATAAAAGGTTAACACCCTCCACAAAACTGTTACTTTTTTTCAATCCCAGTAATAAAAAATGTGTTATGTAACATTTTCTTCCATTACGAGACAAAATAGGGAGTTGTGTATGGCATCTGAAAATATGACATGTTTTTCCTAGACGTCACATCATCTGATGCAGCACAGATGACCACCAGTGCCGGGGCCAGCAGTGCAGAGGTGTCCACTCAAGGGCTGGATGCGGCGGCGCCAACAGGAGGAGCTGGGGGGAAGACTCAGCGGTGGCAGACGGTTGTAAGTTATTATACTCCTTATTGAAATTTTTTTGAGTAGGCTCGCAAAAGAGTGTATGATGTACTGTACAGTAGTACACAGTAAACTAGTATAAGTACACTGTAATGTTAAGAACAGTTACTAATTTAGAACTACCTTTTGGGCTATCATGGAGAAGACAGTCAACCTTGACTTGGCGGCGGTACTTCTCGGGTAAGCAATGGCCCCCTCTATTTCACTTCAACTCAGCTGGCAAATTTTTATTGTGAAGCCAAGTCATATCAGATGTAGTTTAGGGATGTGAAGAATGAAAAGTGAAAGAAGGGTGAAACGAAGGACGAGCGAGTTTTAATATTTATGACTGTAAAGAATGTTTTTTTTTAATGCAAGTCAAGATAAGAAGACGGTGGATTCCAAAAATATAATGAAAAGGGTGTTAGTTGGTTGTTGACAAAAATACATTTTGGTACATTTGAGACATTAAGAAGAATCATAGACGTACTTTGGAAGCCTGAATGTTATCGTCTTTTTCCTCATCGATAGCAGAGGTGTATGATGTAGTAGAGCAGACGCTGAGTGGATGAAGTATGGCCAGTGGCAGTGCCACCCCTATAGAAAAGTAAGACCTTCCTATCCCCATCTGCATGTACTGCTTAAAGTATTGCGAGTCTGCGTCACCATGGCTTGTGTTTGTATTTCTTGGGTGCAAGCTGAGTGAGCTGCCATTATGCCGGCTACCACAAGTTCACGTTCTAGTAATTTATTTGGCAAAACAAGAGAAAAAAGTAAAAAAGTTCTTTTTTTAGTACTCTCTGACTATGTATGTAGTAGTGAGTCCACCCATAGTGCTGCTAGTGGGATTCCTGGAACTCCCAGTAATGTTACAGGCTTACAAAGACGGCAGAAAGATACATGCCAAAATGTTATACTGTATTTGCTACTTGCTGGTGTTACTGAGAGTCAACTTTCGTTGAATTATTTTAGGACTATTGGCTACAGTATTTTTCTTTCTTTCTTCATAGATGCTACTCCAAAAAAGCTCACCCGCAAGGAGAAGGCTGTCCTGGCCAGGGCCCGTAAGCTGGAGGCTATTTGTGCCGAGTATTGGCGGCTATGGGCTCGGGAGCAGGAGGAGACAGCAACTACTACATCCTCCTCCAGTGCCCCCGGGTCCACCAGCCAGAAGCCTCCAGCCAAACGGAGCCGTGGCCCGACAGCCTCCCGCCGCCGCCGCACAGCAGCAACAAAATCAGCTGCCCCCCCCCCAGAACCTAGATGTTACATCAGCGCCGGCTCCGTAAAAGAGTGGACTACCTGGAGCGGTTGGGCGAAAAACATCAGCGCCAGCTCCGGGACCTCCGCAAAGAGCAGCGGGACGTGCAGCACCAGATGTCCACACTACGCCACCGGAGGAAGTGACTGTCCCTTGCCCCTTTTTTAAAGACTGTTGGGGGGTGGGAATTGGGTGTTTGGGAAAGGGGACTTTTGGACTTTTGGACATTGGTTTGGTTAGTGAGGGGGGGTGAGTTGGGGTAATTTATTTTATTTTTTTGTGGCAACAATATCAATAATATATATTTCTTAATAATTATATTTTTCATACCAAAACACAGTATACGCATTCATATTATTTTGTGTGGGGGATGGCGGTTGTTACTGGACGTTTGGTTTCTTCAAACTCACCAGCATGAATGAAACATCTAGTCCTGAAATGTACCAAAATGCAAGTAACCGAGTTAGTGAATTCAGTAGCCCTACTACTGTACTTTACTAGTAGTACTGTCAGTCTCTGGTCTCCTCCCAGTCCTAGCCCATTATTCTGCCTCTCCGAAATGCTTATCTTACCTGTGATTCGTGTTTGAGAATAGGGGTAGCCACAGGGCTGCCTGCATTGCAAATGGTGATTAAGGTTGGTTGTTGACTTGAATCCTCGACGGATGTAATATCATTGTTGTGCTGGTAGCAGTAGTGGTACACACTGGCAGTACCAGCATATGAAAAAAAAGGAAATGAAACATTGAGTGGCCTGAGCGTAGCATTAGAACAGTACAATAGATAGTACGGTAGAGAACAGTGCCATAAATTGTAGCCTAAGCAGTGCTAAATTAATGTAAATATAAGTAGTAGTTGCGTGGAGTTCGACTGCTATAAGAAATTAAGGCAAAGGACACATCAACGTAACGTAAGCATTAATCATTTGATAATTCACGTCGTGTAGGAGGAGGATGTTCTTGATGATTATCAATCCACGATGGCGCACATGAACTTCTGATTGGGATGATTTTGGTTGCTTTGACCTTATCCTCCCCAGCAAGTGTGTGGAATTTATTGTTGTTGTCAGTCACACCTCAATGAAATACCACACAGCCCAGGGGAAGAGGGTTAGGGTTTGCAAATTTGATGAGAATGGGGTTTTTTGGGAAAGTTTGGTAGAGAGAAAAAAAAACACAGCATGTACAAACAACAAATGAAGAGAAACAAATCTTAGGATTTGAAGACATTGATAAATCTTAGGGACATGAAGGAAGTGCACTACTGCATGCATGAAGTTGTTTGCTAAATGGATGGTTAGGTTACTGAAAAGTAGTACTACTACTTACTGCAACTTACTAGTAACTACGAAGAAACAAGTTGACAGTACAGGGCTGCAGTAATTACGCAATTTCACTTGCCTCGCTGCCCTCAAAGAGAATAAAGACTTAATATTAGAACATTAAATTAGTTTTAAAAATAGCAAAGCCGTATCAAATAGCTGGAGGGATGAATTTGAAGCAGAGATCAAACAAACGCACAGAGTCACACTCGTAGAAGTAAGTTCAAGTTCACAACAATATCATTTAAAAGATAAGGAAAATTTAAGAGGATACTGTAACTGTATGTTGTAGTTGTCTTGTTGAATTTGTGTGAAGTTGATGCATCCAGCCATTCCTCTTATTCGAGGTACTCCTTCATTTTATCGGATGCTCTGTCGATCAATCTTGGTGACCAGACACACTGTCCACTGCCTGCCTGATGCAGAATTGCGGATCGCTAATGGTAATCCTGAGTACATCATTCAATGGCACAGGGTAAAAGCCTGCCTGTAATTGTTGATGGAAAAACACAACAGTAAGTGATAAAAACACCACTGATTAAAAACAATATAAGGTACTCTGTTTATTGCAAAAAGAACACTTTCAGTTTCAGAGGTGACAGTATCACTCCCTAAAATCTAGAACACCCCACATTACCCTCCCAAAAACGTGCAGAATACTGCTACCTGCCTACCTCGCAGAGGCCTTATTTCAAATCGTGCCAAAACGCACTCAGAATGTATGCCCAAAACCCCCCTTTCCCACCATGGATTTTCTTCAAACAACTTGCAACCAAAATTAGACATTCCCACGAGTGCTCCAAGACCCCAGAACCCAGTCGCAAAAATCTAGAACACCTCCAAACACATGCAATATTGCTAACCCTAACGAGCCCGAAGATAAAAATAGTGCCAAACGCTTTCTGCAACTAGGACAAATCCCCCCTTTCCCACCATGGATTTTCTTCAAACCACTTGCAACCAAAATTAGACATTCCCATGAGTGCTCCAAGACCCCAGAACCCAGTCGCAAAAATCTAGAACACCCCCAAACACATGCAATATTGCTAACCCTAATGAGCCCTAAGTTAAAAATAGTGCGAAACGCTTTCTGCAACTAGGACAAATCCCCCCTTTTCCATCATGGATTTTCTTCAAATTACTTGCAACCAAAATTAGACATGCCCAGCATTTCTCCAGGTCCCCCCAACCTCCCCCAAACATCAGGAACCCCCCAAACAGCCCCCCGAAAACACGAAAGTGAGCGAAAAGTGAAAAACTTTTTCACCATGGATTTTCTCCAAACCACTTGATTCCGATATTAGACCTTCCCCGCATTGCCCCCAGACCCCTGAACCCACCCGTAAAAAAGCAGAACACCCCCAAACAGGCAAAAAGTAAAACTGGAAAAAGTGACACTTAGAAAAATGTAGGCCTAGTTCCCAGATCACTCCATGCGCGCTCTGCAGCTAGACCCTAACTCCCCTTTCCCACCATGGATTTTCTCCAAACCACTTGCAACCAAAATTAGGCATGCCCAGCATTTCTCCAAGACCCCCCAAACACCAGGAACCCCCCAAACAGCCCCCCGAAAACACAAAAGTGAGCAAAAAGTCTGAAAAGTGAAAAACGTTTTCACCATGGATTTTCCCCAGACCCTTGAACCCACCCGCAGAAAAGCAGAACACCCCCAAACAGGCAAAAAGCAAAAATGCAAAAACTCACACTTAAGAATTTTCGGGCCTACCTTCAATTCAGTCCAAATGCGCTCTGCAGCTAGGCCCTAACTCCCCTTTTCCACCATGGATTTTCTGAAAAAACAAATGCAATCAAAATTAGACTGTGCCAGCAGTGCTCCCAGCCCCTTAAACCCACCCCCAAAAACTTGGAAGCCCCCAAACAGCCCCCCAAAAACAGGCAAGTGAGCAAAAATGGAAAAACTTTTTCACCATGGATTTTACCCAAACCACTTGAGCCTGATATTAGACCTTCTCAGCTTTGCCCCCAGACCCGTCAACCCACCGGCAAAAAAGTAGAAGACCCTCAAACAGGCAAAAAGCAAAACTGCAAAAACTCACACTTAGAACATTTTCAGCCAACCAGTCAACATCAGTCCAAACGCGCTCTGCAGCTGGGCCCTAACTCACCTTTCCCACCATGGATTTTCTTCAAATCACTTGCAATCAAAATTATGCTATCCCAGCAGTGCTCCCAGACCCCCCCCCCCACAAATCTAGAACACCCCTATACAGCCCCCCAAAAACACGCAATACTGCTAGGCCTTAGTTTAAATTGTGCCAAAATGCTGTCTGCAACTAGGCCCAAACCCCCCTTTTCCACCATGGATTTTCTTCAAACCACTCGCAATCAAAATTTGACTATCCCAGCAGTGCTCCCAGACCCCTAGACCCCCCCCCCACTAATCTAGAACCCCCCCTAACAGCCCCCAAAAACACACAATACTGCTAGGCCTCAGTTTAAATTGTGCCAAAACGCTGTCTGCAACTAGGTCCAATCCCCCCTTTTCCACCATGGATTTCCTTCAAACCACTCGCAATCAAAATTAGACTATCCCAGCAGTGATCCCAGACCCCCCGACCCAGCCCCACAAATCTAGAACACCCCCAAGCAGCCCCCCAAAAACATGCGAAACTGGAATATTCAAAAAATGGCAAATTGCGCAGTTCACAAAAAATTGCTCTTTTCAGCACTCCCACTACTTCGATCCTCTTGAAACTTACCTGGACACTTGTTCCAGCGATTCCCAAAAATCTCAGCAAGGCAGAAAAATGTAGGCCTAGTTCCCAGATCACTCCATGCGCGCTCTGCAGCTAGACCCTAACTCCCCTTTCCCACCATGGATTTTCTCCAAACCACTTGCAACCAAAATTAGGCATGCCCAGCATTGCTCCAAGACCCCCCAAACACCAGGAACCCCCCAAACAGCCCCCCGAAAACACAAAAGTGAGCAAAAAGTCTGAAAAGTGAAAAACGTTTTCACCATGGATTTTCTCCAAACTACTTGATTCCGATATTAGACCTTCCCCGCATTGCCCCCAGACCCCTGAACCACCCGCAGAAAAGCACAACAGCCCCAAACAGGCAAAAAGCAAAAATGCAAAAACTCACACTTAGAAATTTTCGGGCCTACCTTCAATTCAGTCCAAATGCGCTCTGCAGCTAGGCCCTAACTCCCCTTTTCCACCATGGATTTTCTGAAAAAACAAATGCAATCAAAATTAGACTGTGCCAGCAGTGCTCCCAGCCCCTTAAACCCACCCCCAAAAATTTAGAAGCCCCCAAACAGCCCCCCAAAAACAGGCAAGTGAGCAAAAATGGAAAAACTTTTTCGGCATGGATTTTACCCAAACCACTTGAGCCCGATATTAGACCTTCTCAGCTTTGCCCCCAGACCCGTCAACCCACCCGCAAAAAAGTAGAAGACCCTCAAACAGGCAAAAAGCAAAAATGCAAAAACTCACACTTAGAACATTTTCAGCCAACCAGTCAACATCAGTCCAAACGCGCTTTGCAGCTAGGCCCTACTTCACCTTTCCCACCATGGATTTTCTTCAAATCACTTGCAATCAAAATTATGTTATCCCAGCAGTGCTCCCAGACCCCCCCACAAATCTAGAACACCCCCATACAGCCCCCCCAAAACACGCAATACTGCTAGGCCTTAGTTTAAATTGTACCAAAATGCTGTCTGCAACCAGGCCCAAACCCCCCTTTTCCACCATGGATTTTCTTCAAACCACTCGCAATCAAAATTTGACTATCCCAGCAGTGCTCCCAGACCCCTAGACCCCCCCCCCACTAATCTAGAACCCCCCCTAACAGCCCCCAAAAACACACAATACTGCTAGGCCTCAGTTTAAATTGTGCCAAAACGCTGTCTGCAACTAGGTCCAAACCCCCCTTTTCCACCATGGATTTTCTTCAAACCACTCGCAATCAAAATTAGACTATCCCAGCAGTGATCCCAGACCCCCCGACCTACCCCCACAAATCTAGAACACCCCCAAACAGCCCCCCAAAAACATGCGAAACTGGAATATTCAAAAAATGGCAAATTGCGCAGTTCACAAAAAATTGCTGTTTTCAGCACTCCCACTACGACTAGTTTTCACTTAGTTTTCACCCAAGCACACGCGCCCGCAAAACACCAAAAAAGGCCATAATTCTGCCAATTCTGGACCAAAGAACACCAAACCCCCCTAAAACCTTGCCAACATCATTATAACAAACCTGCATCTGGCCCTGAGCCCTAGACTTAGCGGGAACCCTATCAACTTAAACCTAAAAACCCTAGTAAATCGCACTGAGCCCTAAACCCTAGATATGCTTTGTCTGTCTGTGTCACAGAGCCTAGGTATGCTACATCAGGAATATGCTTCACTCAATGGTGCCTGCCTTGACCGTCTGCATAGCCCTGCCACAGGCATGGGCCAAAAATCGTTTCCGCTCAAGAATTTGAGATTTTTCTGTAATTTCGCGAGATTTACGAAAAACCGAAAAACAGCAAATTTCGCAAACATAACGGATGTTTGGCCCAAGCTTGAGGCAGTGCCATGCAGACGGTCAAGGCAGGCACCACTGAGTGAAGCAACCTGATGTAGCATACCTAGGCTCTTTGTCAGTCAGACAAAGCATATCTAATTGTATGCAGCAAGCCATATAGCCCCAATTTTACATGAACTGCTGTCTGGAGTGAATACCTGTCATAACAACAACAGTACACTGCCTCGCCCTCGACCACTACATACCACGAATAGACAGACATGTAGTTCTGCTGTAATGGTTGTTGTAGACTGGTTTATCTGTTTGCCATTCACGAATTGGCCATAGTTGTTCCGTAAACGGACGCTGATGATCCATCCATCCCAGTGAGTGACTGTAAAGAAAGAAGACATATTATTTAATCAATCATCATGGTATATTGGCAAGTGAGTCCACTCCAAGGACATTTTGCATATTGTAAAATGCAACATAGTGGCCCCTGAATTTGAAGTACAATTTGAATTAAACTAGGTAAAAAAAAACAGAGTAGTTGACGAGTTACAATTACTGTGTAAAAGATTAAATAATAACTAAGAAAAGACATATGATTCTTCATTTCATGCCTCTCCTGTCAATATCAGAAGTAACTCTGTCAGCAATCAGCAAGTATGTAGTCAGTCAGTAATTTCAGTCCCACTTGAGGGGACTCGTCATAATCTATCCATCTGCCTTGAGGGAAATGGATAGGGGGAGTCTGGAGGAGGAGTGTGGAGGAGCATGATTGAGTTGTGAACTTGTGAACCTCAGGAATGCAGACTGCGGCACCTTCAAATCAATAAGGAAAATAAGATGAAGACAGTGCTGCTGATGGACTTGTTGTGATTAGGTGATTAGAGTTTTGTTGTGGTAAAAGTTGCAAAACAAAGACACACTGGAATAAAAGTGAATAAGGACGAAAAAAAGGAAGTCATTTTCAGGCCTCGGTGTCAGGGAAGTAGAGCTCGTCCTCAAACTCTATGAATTGAGACAGGAGTAGGTCAGCTAACAGAGAAGAACTTCCGTCACCTAAGTCGGTGTCCTCTTCTTCCTGCGTGCATTCACATATTTTGTAATCTGGTGGTATGAAGTGCTGATTCATCTTGATCAGTGTTAACCTCTCCACATTTTTGGGCAAGAGGCGGGTCCTTTTTGAAATTACAATGGTACCAGCAGCACTGAAAACACTTTCAGAAGGCACGCTTGCGAGTGGGCAAGACAAATAATTTAGAGCCAGGTTGGTGATCAGTGGCCATAGAGGCATTTTCCTGTACCAATACAGCAATGGGTTCTTATTAACAAAGACCTCTGTTGGGTCATCCAGATAGGCCTGCACCATCGACTCATGGTTCTCCACGGTTGCTCCACTTTGTGTACCATCTGTGGCCTTTTCAGCACTGTAACTAGCAAACCCTTGATGAGTTAGCCAATCCTCTTCCGACAATATTATGGCTCGGCCTGGTGCAGGTGAGGGCGATGATACGGTTGCTGCTGGTGTCATTAATGGCGGTGAGGGAAAGTGACTCCCTTTGGCCACAGATTCAGAAGTGGAACTTGACGCCGGATGGCCTGCTGATTCAGTTGTACTTCTGCTGGCTCCTTGAATTTTCTGCCGCTCTTTTTCGAACCGACTGGCTGACACAGCTAGCCAATGTTTGTACTTTGAAACATATGCTTCATCAAAAGGAATGAATGCTTTGCTGGCCACTGCCTTTTTATACCGTGGATCCAGAATAGTGGCACAAATGTAATGTTGTTCTGTGGAAATGTATTTAAGCCTTTCATTGTCAACTAGGCAGCTTAATAACCTCTCCGCCAAATGATATGCGTCTTGCTTTTGAGCATCATCTCTGAACGTTGAAGACACCGCCTTCAGTTGGTGCTCTAGCATGACCAACAATGGGATAGCTTTGCCCAAAGAACAGTCCTCCCTGCTGACTTCACGCGTGAAGACCTCAAAAGGACGAAGCATGTCTGTAAGGCTTGCAACTAGCTTCCATTGCTCCAACTCTAGCCTCATGTCTTTCATAGTAGAGCCCAGTTTATAGACATAATCATTTATTACCCCCCACTGCTCAGACAGACGCTCAAGCATGTAAACGTGTTGCCACCTCCTGGATTAGTCCTTTGACTGGCAGTCTACGTTCATGTTGTATGCTCCTCAGCTCCTTCCGGGCCTTAAAAGAATGGCTGAAATGTGTGCAGATTCTTCGGCAGGTGGTCAGTAACTTGCTGACTGTGTTTTCTTTTTTCAAGAAATCTTGCACCACAATGTTAATACTGTGCGCCAAACACGGCACTCTGAAATAGTCACCTTGCTGCATGGCCTTAACTATATTACTGCCATTATCCGTGGAAACCTAACCAACTGTGCAATTTCTTGGATGCAGCCATTCAGAGACCTTCCTATCAAACTCGTCCAAAACGTTAGGTGCAGTATGAGTTTTCTCCATGGCAAACATGGCTAATGTTGCATGTTTCCGAGTAGCTTGAGAAACTGTGTCTGGGTCAACACCTGCACTTGACTTGTCTCTAACCCCTGCAAAAGAGACCCAGTGTGCAGTGATGCACATGTAATCAAGGGCTTGGCAACTGGTCCACATGTCTGTTGTCAAGTGGATAGTGTGAACAGCACTCTTCTGCAAAGCTTCCCCAATCACCTCCAGCACATCTTGATGTAGTGCTGGAGCCGCAACTCTGGCAAAATAGGACCGGCTAGGAACCTTCCATTTAGGGCAGACTGTTGCCACAAATTCTAGAAACCCCACCCCTTCCACGAAAGAAGAAGGGAGAAGGTCCAGCGCTAGCATTTTAGCCAGCTTTGCTTTATACAGACATACCATTGGGTGGTTGCGTTCAAATGGCGCCTCCGACCAAAACATGCTTCTAATGGTGGGCTGGACCGTTTTACGTGATGATGATGATGATGATGCAGACTTCAAACCAGTTAGGCTCATTGATGTACTTTTTTGCATTGGTGTCTGTCCCAGACTCTTCGTGTGCCTTATAAATGTTGCAGGGGTAGAGGGTGTGGGCGCTACCACTGCAGTGCTGCTGCCAGGGGTACTGGGTGTTCCAGACAAATTGTCGCTCTGTTCTTGACTTCCCCTTGCACAATCAGCCCCTCGTCAGCATCAGATGCAATGTGAATGTATACATTTGTATCAATTCCACTTTGGACTTCCTGGATCTTACTTAGGTGCGCATACCACTGGATAGGGTGGTGTTTTTTGAGATGACCTCTCTTGCCTCCGGTACCATAGTTGGTACCATGCTTACCTCGACTAACGAATAATTTACAAATAGAAAAAATGACCATGTTTTCCGCCTTTTCGTTAACAGTAAAGAAGTACCAAACTGGAGACTGGAGATGTCTGCTGGTGGTGGAGGTGCTACTTTGACTTTCAATGCCAGATTAAGTGGCGGATGGGCGTGGCTGAATTCGTTTCTGTTGTTCACTTACAGCACCCACTACTTGAGGTAATGGAGGTCGAGCTAGATGGAGGTCCCTGCTGGCCCTTCTGAATAAAAAAGATGGAAGCTGTAGGTCGTGTTGGTGTTGTAGTTAACTGCGTTGGTGGTGGTACCAGTGCCACGCTGCCCACATCCCGCTCAGCAGCTATTCGGGATAGGGTGAAAATGTCTGTCTGCTCCATGCCCGCTGGGGCTGGAGTGAAGTCTGTGATGACTGGGTCGTCGTCAGACTGTTCATCAGCAGCAGAAGACACCACTTCTTGTTCGTCGTAATCACACATTAGTCGAAGCCTTGCGGGAACCTTCCTTTTAGGCTTAGCTACCTTTGTCGGCTCATGGCATGCCTCACTCTCAGACTGCATTTGTGGGTTCCAATCAGGATCAAGGTCATCAGAATGAAGGGGGCTTGAAGAAGAACTTGTAGTAGTAGTAGCACTCCTTGACCTTTTTCTTGCTGGGGATCTGGAAGACAATGGATCATCCTCAGGAGGAGTGGCTTCCTCTGATGATAGTACCTCGGCTTGAATATAAATTTCCTGATGTGCCCCTACTTCTGGAGGAACATGCATTGTAGGCAGTTGTGCCGCTCCATGAACCTCTAGTTGCACCTCTCCATGCACATCTCCATGCGCCTCTCCTTGCACCTCTCCTTGCGCCTCTCCTTGCGCCTCTCCTTGCCCATGTACTTGCGCTTGTACTAGTTGCACCTGTGGTTGTTGTTGCGGCTGTGGTTGTTGAACACTCGTCTGCTGAGTTACACCCGGCGTTGATTGGATGGTACTTTCTTGTGATGAGCCAACATCACTCATGGTCTTGGACCTAACTTGGCGTGGTGGCACTGAGACCAATGTAGCGGAGGTGCTGCTTCCAGATTGGTCCCCGGCGGACACCGCTGCTGCTGCAGGCATAGTTTTTGTTTGCCCAAAAAAGGTGTCGGTGGGCACCCAGTCTCCTTGGTAGGTGGTGCCACTTGCTTCTTCTGCTCCTTCTTACTGGCAGTGGCACTGGCAACTTTTTTCGCTGAGGCGCTACGGCCATCTTTCTTTGGGGCCATCTTCTTCAGACGTCAGAACAGCAGGCCACAGTTGCACAAGTTGCAGAGTTGTCTTGTCTGTGACCATACGTGAAGTCACATGACGGTGTGCTGCACACACCGCTGCAGGACTTCTTCCTGGCACTGGTGGTTCTCTTGTGCACCTAAAAGCAATGGAAGCCAGAGGAACATCAGTTAAACACCCCAAAAAGTCGAATAACACACAAAAATCACCACAATCCAATACCATCCATGCCCTCAATGATGTTTAAATTCAAAACACCCCACAGAAAGACTAGGTCCCTGCACCACTGAGTACCCCAGGGCATAATGGTTGAAAGCAAGGCAAACTGGGTGCAGGCCTGAGCACACTGCCTGGCTTCAAAATGGCCCCTTGACCCCCACCACATGGCCAGGCCCTGCCTGTACCAGGCCTCAAAATGGCCCCCACCCACATGGCCAGGCCCCAACAACACCCCAAAAAGTCAAAACACACACAAAAATCACCACAATCCAATGCCATCCATGCTCTCAATGATGTTTAAATTCAAGACACCCCACAGAAAGACTAGGTCCATGCACCACTCACTCCACCTGGGCGTACTGGCAAGTGAGGCTTCACAGGCACCCTAAAATTAAAAAAAATATATAACAGTGAGCTAAAATTCCATGACATAAATGAGAATTAAGTCAAAAACACAGTTGTATCATGCACCAATGACTAACCCTGGGCCTACTGGATACTGTGGCTACCCACAATATATATATATATATATTGTTTTAAGTTGTCAAAAAAGTTTCAAAACTGTAGTTGCCTCAACTGCAATGCCCCAAACAAACAATACCAACTTACTTACAGTCCAAAAGTGATCCAAACACCAAAGTCCAAAAAGTCCTGAAAAACAAATATCCAGCAGCAGCCACAAAAAGAAATCCTTCCAGCTCCAGATCCAAATCAAAAGTGACCAGGACATGGACAAAATACTGGGAGGAGCCTGCTGGACAGGAACAGGAAGTTGGAGACTCAAGGGCACTTCCTTCCTCCCACCCTCCCACCCCAAAATGGACTCCTTGCACCAAAAAGTGAAGCCAAATGTCAATCTGAGGAGTTATTCTGATCAAAATCATCATTTTCAGAAGGTTTATGCTTCCTGCGGTGGATTTCTTGTTCAGAATTGCAATTTTTGCAATTTCGGGAAAGGGAGTGGTTCAAATCTCCAGCCGGAAGTCAGCGGCGCGCCGCATCTACGTGTTCGGCATTGTTTACTCCCGCAATGCTTGATCGCGGGCCCTTATGACGTACTCGCGTTGTCAAACTCTCGCTGTGCAAGATGGCTAGCGTAACATAAATGCGTTAAAAAAACTCTGACGTGATCACGCAGCAAGATCGAAAATGGCGCAGCACACGCAAACCGGGAGAAAAACAACTCGGCGGACTCAGAATCACAGTAAGTCAACGCCGCGCATGCGATATTGTATTTTTCAAGCGCGACCAAGCAAAATAATTTGAAGCTTGCAAATTTGTGGATTTTTGGGCAAATTCGCACGATTCGCGGACTGCGAAATTGCCAAAAATCCGCAAATTTGCGAACCAAACGGATTTTACACCCACGCTTAGAATACATGTGTACAAAGATTCAGTGTCAATTGTCACAAGAAATTCACTTTTGGAATCAAAACTTCTGCACTCCAAGATGTTAAGGACCTCTCCGGTATCCTTTATGAAAGACTTCTGGTTGACTACTGATTCCCGAAGGAAAAAATCTGCGTATTTCCAAAGGGGTTCCAACACCAACTGGATGCCCAAGACTATCGGACGGCCAGGCGGGGGGCGAGTGGGCTTGTGTATCTTAGGCAATATATAGAAGGACGGAGTTCTGGGGGTGTCATTCACCAGAAACTCTGCCTCCTTAACTGAGATCCACCTTCTCTCTTTTGCCACACTCACCATCTCCCGTATAGTCTTGAGTAGTTCTTCTGCCGGATCACGGCTTAGGGGTTTATAGTTAGTGAGTACTCCCAAAAGACGCATGGCCTCTGCGTCATAGTCCTTTGAATTCAAAACAACCACTGCCCCACCCTTGTCGGCCGACTTGATGGTCAGCAAGTGGTTGTCCTGAAGTTCTTTTGATGGCATCCCAGTCATTCTTCGTCATGTTTTTATATTTTTAGGAATCTTGTGTGTTCTCAAATTTCTCAATGTCCTGCAATACGCTTGCTTCAAACACCAACACTTCAGGACCCACAGCCGAGGTTGGTGGGCAGAACAATGAGGGTCTCTTGAGGTTCGTACCGAAAAAACTACTGTTGTCTTGTTTTTTGTTAACAAAGAACTTTTTTAATTAGATTTTTTGTACAGTTTCATGGAATTCAATCCTGCATTTAAAGGAATCATGATTGGGAGTCGGGACGAACCCCAAAGCCTTGTGTAATACTTTTTCTTCACTGTCCGTCAGCACATGGTCAGAGAGATTACCCACAATGATCTCCCTTAGGTCTGCATCCGACCCCGGCTGCCGGTGACTCTGGGGGAGAATGGTTGCCATTGCGGGGTGCGTTTGACTGCTGATGTACTGTGAAAATTGTGAATCCAGACATTATTTTGTGTTCGTGTTAACTATCTTTTTGAAAGCTCACATGGTAACTCTCCAGTTTTTAGAATAGGACGAGATATGGTATCACACCCGAAGTTTAAACTGGCAAAGTCTGGTGTCACAATAGCAGAAACTGACATATAGCTTCTCTACTCTGGAAAATGGATACCTATTTTTATCGTCCAGGGACAGGGTTTGTTTAAATTGAAGAGATTAAAATGGAACCGACCGCCCTTCACACACCCTAGGAAAATGCCTCCAAATCGCTCCTGCAGCTTGTCCTTGGAACAGAGAAGGTCTGCCACTGCAAACCAATCATCAAAGCCTCCTCTATCTGTGGAAAAAGACCATCGATGAAGAAGATGAGCACAGAGATCAGATAGCGGTGGCCATCTTGATTTGCGCGCACTGCTGTCTCTGTATCAATTCAGTTTTGATTAAAAACCATAGAAATAAATAAAAAATACAATCATAAAAAAATAACATTAATGAAAGGAGATAACAACTCTAAGATACAGGGTAAACTCCAATCTATTTCTATAAAGTGGCAGTGCCTAAATGTTACAATCCCATATCTAAAACAGGCCCTAAAAATATTACTTTCATTATAAACAGATGGAAAAATCAATGTTATAAAGTATGTATCCCAATGAGCACTTATATCCCTAATTCAGATGAAGTATTTTTACTTTTTATCCTCAAGGCGTATAATAAATATCTTGACACAGCAAACACTAGCCAAGATGTAGTATCACATTTAAAGATTTTGATGGTGTCCTTTAGTTGCCTCAAAGACAGAGTACAGAAAATTGGAAACAACCACACTCTCCTGGTGGTTGTATATTTAGAACAAAACACTAAAAAGTGATCCAAGTATTTAGATTTACCTGGACAGAAAGGACAATTTGGGGAGCAAATACATCCTTCCCATCTGCTCCGGGTCTCGTTCAGCTGGAGGATACTGCATCTGAACATAAAGTATAGGGATCTTGCCTCCGGTGGTTCTATGCAATTAAGAAAGTACTCACAAGTCATTCTGTCTTTGAAGTCCAGAAATCTACTGGTTATCGCACCAACCTGTGAGCGGTTTAGCCACTGATTATTAATATAATCCCAGTACCTGATCTTTAGACTAATAAAGGACTTTTTTGGCATAGCTTCAGGGTTATTCCATAATTCTGGCAACCCCAAGCTAAATAATAATTGCTTGACATGGCTAAACCAGGGTATTTTCCCTTTTAGATCTAAAGCAAGAATCTCAGCACCTGATTCACGTAAGAGAAGAGGAGACTTGTTAGTCCTTAATCTAACCCAAAAAGGCAAAGGCCTAAAAGCTGCCACATGACATATGTTTTTTAAAACAAGTTCTAAACGAATAGGGGTTAGGGGCACGTTGCGAAGCAGAGCGAGAACAGATCCCATGAAATTGTTCTCAGTGATTGTATTATTAGCACTGCATAGTTCAGCCCCATAAGAGGTAGCCTGAATTCCTTTTGCCCCATAGATTTCATTGAAAATGAATATGGGTCTAACAGTCAATTGTTTTTCAGCCTTTTAGCAGTTGTGCACCCAGTGTGCTGTAGTGTTGCGTGGCTCTTAATTATTTGTGAGGATCATGAAAGATTATTAGTTTGCCTAACCCCTAATTAATCAAATTGTTTCACCTGCTCTAGATATGTATCTCTAAACCTGATCTTACCCTTAAAGGACCTATGTGGGTTAAAAGCCATCAATTTATTTTTTGTAACATTTATTTCCAACACAAATTCCCTACAAGAAAGTGAGAATTGGTTCAGAAGATTCTGTAATTCAATAGGGGTTTTGAAGACAAGTAGGGTATTATCTGCAAATAATAGTGACAATATCATCTGGCCAGAAATCATCGGGGGTGGGTCACCAATACAATAATCCAATGTCTCTATCATTCCATTGATTTACAGGCTGAACGGGGCAGGTGCCAATACACATACTTGGCAAACTTCCCTGTCCACTATGATATGTTCAGTTAGTTTCTGACCCCCATCTTACTTGGGCATCAATATTGGTGTGAAGTCTTATTATGGTATGCAGCAAGAATTCAGGTACTCCCATACGTTTTAAAGGGATCCGCAATCTTACTCAAAAAGGTCAAAAGCTGCACGTAAGTCACCAAAAACTACATAAATATGTTCTTTTTTAACTGTCACATACTTCCAAAGAACTAAAAGAAATTATAAAATGAGATCCATGGTACTTTTATTTGGTCTGAACCCCGCTTGTAGAGGTGCCAGTTTATTCCCCTCTAAAATCCAGACTTTCAGTCTTTCTAACAAGTGCCTGGAAAACAGCTTCTACGATATATCAATGTTAGACTTAGACTACCAATTTGATGACCCATGATTATCCATTGGATCCAACCAAAAATCCCCAACATAGGATGGGAATCCCTCTTCCCCTCATGCCTACAACTCCACCCTAGGAGTTTTGTGTCATTGGGTACATTGTATGTTAACAATAGCCTATTTCTAAGAAAGCGTCCTTTTTGTTTTGTGTCACTGTCACCCTGAGATGTTCGAACAGATTGTGTAATATTTAACAAAAAGGATTCACTTATGAAGACTGAAATAAGCTACGTAATGCAGTGGAAGGACCTTGGAAAAATGTTATAGTTAGGAATGCTAGCAAGTTCATTCAGAGCACACAGAAAAACTACATCAACTTGTCTTTGTTCTGCAGAGCTAAAGGGAGCTAAAATTAACCTGATGGGAGGGGGTTAGTACAGGAGTGAAAACAGACAACAGCAGCAATCCATTTTATTCATCATAGAGGTTTTCACCCAAAATTAGCCATAACTAAATCATAATCATTAATAAACACACTTCTATATGTTGTGTTAAACTAGTTTCACTGTAATCATATTATTTCAGCATTTACGTATTGGATCCAAAGTAAAAATCATTAATACTTACTATTATTTGTTGCACAAAAATATTGGGGTTTTAAAGCACGCTAACAGCTGCTCGATCTCAAGATCAGAGCAGGAAATATTTAGAAGTGGGATCTACAAAGAACTAGTACTTACTACATTGTAATCCTTTCTAGTGAGATCAGAGAGAGTGAGGGAAGGAGAGAGAAGTGTGCTAAAGATCCTGAGTTAAGCAGCATGCTCTTAGTCTTCCATAGTAGTTAGCTCCAACCACTAATCGGCAGGAAGCACAGTGATTCTCTGACATGGTTTCACATTTCATAAGTCCTTTTATACACAATATTTTTGGTCAGTCAGTCAGTCAAAATACTTTTATTCGATTAATCAAAATCAAAAAAAGAGACATAAGTATAAATACATCACAGGGAGTAAACAACAGCAATTCATATAGTATACAGTCAATATGTATATAAATTACACATAAATATAACACAATTAAGATATTTCTCAATAAAACAATTCAGAACAGCCAATATAAAATTAATTCATACACTGGAAGGGAATACATTGTGACCTATGGCGACCTTTGTTGATACGGACACACGCTACCAGGTAACTTGCTACATGGAAAGTGACTCGTGCACTAGATAAAATTTGCAAAAACAGGAGAGCGGGCCTCACCTGGGAGAAACCCGCCTCCCTCAAAATCGGGAACAAACATTTTTTCCTCATTTCTGCGTAATGGTCACAAAACATCATAAAATGTAGTGTGTCCTGTATTGAAAAATTGTCACAGTCGCACGGTTTGGCCTTTTCTGGTGTATCCCAGGTAGGGAAAGAACCAAGCATAAAATGTATTAGATTAAAACGGAATCTGATTAAAACAAACCAATGAAACGGTCTTGTTACCACAAGAAGATAAGGTTCAAGACCAGGGGCAGTTATCAGTCCATAATTCCTTCTTACAAGTGGTTTCTCCATCTCCTTTGCCTCCCGCTCGACAGTGAATAAATTTAACAGGGCAACTTTAATCTCCCTCACGTCTTCTCTTTTAATAAGACCGGGAGAATGGAAAAGCTCAGGTCTGCCTAGTTTCGTTAACATGACTTTAATATAGACAAACCATGGAATCCTGAGGGCTTTATCCAGAGCCAGGCAATCCTTGAGAATCAAATGGTTCAAGGAGATTTCCTGGTTAAGCCAGGTTTTGATCCAACGAATTACAGGGGCGGATTTCAATAAGTCTGTAACAAATCCCAACCCCAACTCCGAGTGAGTTTAAAAGGTGGGGTTGACTGTGGTACAGAAAGAAGGGATCTAATAAATGTATTCTCCACTTTCTGGATGTCATCCTGATTAGTATATCCCCAAATGGAGGAGCCATAGGTGGCTATTGCCAGGCATTTAGCTTTGTATACTTTGAGTATAGCCTCCATTGGTCTGGCTCCCAAACGTTTGGCGAATCCCAACACAGCCGCGGCTGAGCTGGCTACTACATTACATTTAATCTTCTGCTGGGGGCCCCAAGTTCCTTTCTCATCAAAGATGACACCCAAGTAAGAAAAGATGGGAACCCTTTAAACCTCTTCCCCCGTGCAAAAGAAAGAACTACATTTACTTTTCATTTTCCTACCACAGGGTCCCACCACCATAACCTGGGTTTTTGAGGTGTTAATTTTCAAATCTAGTGACAACATAAAGTCACCAAAAGATGCTAATAATCTATTTAGGGAAACTCCTGACAGAGCTAGAAGAACCGCATCGTCCGCGTATAGGAGGACCGTAATGTTGGTGTCTCCTACACGCGATACGTCTACAGTTGCCGCTGCTAGTGCAGGCTCTAAGGCATTTATATACAGAGTGAAGAGGAGGGGGGCCAGTATACAGCCTTGCCTGACCCCCCTCTCCGACTTAAAGTGGCTTGTGCACCTCCACTATTTTTGGTCTAATTCAGAAGGTAAAATATTTTATACTATGCTCCAATCATTTAGAAAGTTAGAAAAGAGTTGGATAGGCTACTCTTTCTGTTGAAATGGTCTCTGAAATGAAAACTAGGTCTTTGTCTTTCGGAGCAAAACAAACATAGTGAACGAATTGATGACACCTCTTCAAGATGATGAAGAAATGTTTGTTTTGGTTTTTGTTTTGCACCGATAAACCCCTGTCACAATATCACCACCCAGTTTGCTGATATTCCTTTCTTCTTATTTCCATGGTAGGGGGTTTTCTCTAGACCTTTATGCGAGCAAAAGTTTTCATACAGGAAAAGTGTCAAGGAGTAGTTTGTGAATGCCTACAAACAGATGTGTGAAATAATCAGACTTTTATAGGCTACGATGATTGGCTACAACAGTCATAAATATATGAGGGTAGCGTCATGATTTAAAGTTTGATAGAAGTCCCACAGTTCCTGTTCTATTGATTCAGCTGGCTACATGTTCCATCATAGACGACGTTTTGATTTGGTAAGTTGAAATTTTGAGGCTTTGCTCTACAGGTACAGGTGGTAGTCTAGGCGGCACATTTTTGATCTATTCTCTGACAAAAGCCCTGTTTGTGTTTACTTTAGAACATTGCATATTGATAATTCCAGCTGCCATGCTACTTAGGCTACCTTATTGTTCAATGGCCTTTCTAAACATTCCCTAAAAATGGGTTCAAACACTTAAGGTTGCCATGAATTGTGTCATGAGTGTAATTTATGGTTTGCAGAAAATTGAAATATTTCACCTAATGTTTCTCTGAATTAGGCAAACAGTTAATATGCGAATAAAAGTAAGAGTGCTATTATTGAAGTGTTGGTTTTAATATCCAAAAAGTAAACATACTGTAATTTCTCATTCCACAGATACGAAAAGTAGATGAATCACTGTGATAATGCAATTTTACAAATGAAGACGCAATTAAGTGGAAAGTGCAACCTTTTTGCTAATTAATCTACATATAAAAATGCAAGTTTTGTAGTACATAATCATGCTTAGGCATTGCAAGCATATAAAAGAAATAATAATGTACTGGCTTGAGTTAGCCTAACTACTGATGCCATATTAACATTGATTTATACATAAGGATTGAAAGTCCTGTTTTTTCACATTGAACTGTTGATTTGCAAAACATGTTTTTCTCTTCCACTGCAGATGCTGTAACTCTCCAGAAACCTTCTGTTGTTTAGTGAATAGGCATTTATTATATTTTGCATTCTGCCCACGCTGTCAAGTGGTAGCAGAGTGAAGGTTAATACTTTAATGTACATGTAGTGAAGCTTTACTAGGGACTTAGAAGTAAATGAGATATGCCAATTTGGGATCATCCACTGTTACCATGTTTTAAGGAGTGAGCACACACACTTTAGTACTGGTTAGCAATGGTAAAGTGTGCAGAGTTCTAAGGTCAGCAAAAATGTGGTCAGCAAAAATGGATGAGAATGACAAAATGTTTGAGGGAAGACCACCCTAAGGTTGACAGGTCTAACAGCTCCTTTCTCTCCTGTGACATTAACTTTCCCTTTGCTACCACTTGATGTTGCAGGGATTCTTGTACCTTAGTCTTCAGGTGTAATAATTAAATAGCCCTCATCATTGGTGATTTTGACTTTTGGTAGTCAACAAGAAGAAATCAAAAGGAACAATCCTTTACATCAAACTTCGTAGGATTCATTTAGGGTTCATTTAGGGCTTTACAATAGTCAATGAAGCGAATTTGAGTGAGTTAAAAGGTTTTATTATCAGGCCAATAATATCCTGCAGTTGTTTTAGACAACTGATAGTGGGTAAAAATCAATTTTGTTAATTTCAATTGCTTTGCCATCTCCTCTCTTCCCAGTGAGAACCTCACTATCAATTGTTATCATTCAATTTACAATTTCACACAAAACAATATTTGCTTTTAATCCCCATACAATTTCTCATTTTTGAGCCTATCACTATAGAACACCTGATAATTGACCAAGTTAGGGAGTGTTGGTTCGTGAGGTGCCATCAATTGCACGATTGATATAGAGACTATAATTAATTGTTGTGATTGTACTACTAGTGATTGGTGTTAGTAGATCCAATTGTGCAAAGGGAAAACTATTTCAGTCAGGGTGATTAACAGCTGGGCGAGACTTCATCTGTCTGTGTGTGTCTGAGGAAGTCAAAGGTGTTATTTCCAAATGTTTCTTGTATGAATGAACTACTTTGAGTTTTCTAGCGGAGTTATTTGTTTATTAGGCTTTCCTAAAAGAAATGGAATTTAGTTTATGAGAAAATTATAAAGAAGGGTAAACTGCTGCAAGGCATGACAATTAAGTCAACGTGTGCCACACTGGGATAATTCAACAAGTATACAGTTTTGGACTGGGATTGGTTGGACATTGGAAGAAGGAGTGTAGACAGAATCCTAATCAGGTAAGTGGTGACGGGCAAATGCAATGTGTGAACCTAACACAGATGCAAAATGTTCAAGTTCAAGTCCCAGTTCAGCTAATGCAGACAACAAATCAGTCACAATTCACTATAATGCAAGTCCCACAAGCTTCAATAGCCTCACAAAATATGGGTGACCCCAGATTTGATGTAAATCAAACACCAAGAGCAAACTCAAATCCTTTTAAAAATCAGAACCCATTTCAACAGTTCCCCATATTAAAAATGAGAGCATTGACTCCGGCAATTCATAATGACGGTGTCTGAGGGGTGAGGAACATTTTGTACTTGGTGCAGTCTTAGAGATAGACTGGGAATGGACCATTTGTAGAAGGAGAGGAAAACGGCCATCAAGTGTCATTTTAAATAGACACAGGTGCCACCTGTTCCACTGTTAGAACAGTGGAATTTTTCCTGGTAAGGCTTCTCTGCCTGCTTCACGGAACGAGGCAAATATCATACTAATACCAAAGCCAGGGAAGTCACCAAAGTACATGGACTCCAAAAGGCCTATATCGCTACTCAACTGCGATTATAAAATGTTTGCAAAAATGATGGCCGATAGGCTGAGTACTGTTATCCCACAGTTAATCCTTGAAGACCAAAAAGGTTTTATAAAGGGCAGATATTTGAAAGAATTAACTTTTTCACTTATTGGTGCTATCTATATGGCCTCGGCCTACGATCTTCCCTTGGCGGTTATTGCCTTGGACGCCGCTAAGGCGTTTGACTGTGTAAATTGGGTATATTTACAGGCTTTGATAAAAACATCTTAAATTGGGCCAGAATTTCAGCAGTTCTCTTGCATCTTTATATCAATCTCCTACGTCCGGAGTACTAGTTAATGGGATATTAACTCAGTCAGTTCCAATCATGTGAGGGACCAGACAAGGGTGTCCCCTGTCACCACTTTTATTTGATTTATAGATTGAGCCCTAGCCTGTAAGATAAGAGCTACAGAGAAGATTGCTCCGCTCGAATTCGAGAGTTGGTCCAAAAAGATCGGGTTATATGCCAATGACATAATTATTTACACCCCTAAATTACATCAGTCAATGGAATGCCTTTTAAAATTGACCAAGGAGTTCGGGCTGTTTCAGGCTAAGCTATAAATGAAGACAATAAGGAGATTTGCCTGGAACCCTGATTGTTGAATCAATGTTAAAACAAGGAATTTTTAAAGAAATATTAGAAGTCTTTGCTGTTTGCCGATTATGGGATTACAGAAGCCTAACGGCAAGTATAGGATTGTGTAGGATTTCGAAAACTTTAACAGTAAAGTCATTCCCTTATGTCCCATGGAACTGAATCCAGCTACAATATTATTTTATATTGACTGTGATGCAGAATGGTTTACTGTTGTGGATTCCTGTTCTCATTTGTATTCAAAGATAGAGTTTTGGCAGAGCACCAAGTTCCACAAGGGTAGACGGAGACCCCTTCGAACTTTAATCAGAATTTTAGAAAAGAATCTTGAGACTTTACAAATGCCTTGTTCGTGTTCAGTATGTTGACAAAACCTAATTGTGGGTCAATTGCACTAGAAGATTGTAAACAGGATACAATTGCTTTGCTCAGTCATTTGGCTGAAAATGAACATAAAATGTCCCAGAGCAAGTTACATTACTGCCAAAAAGATGTTCTGTATCTAGGACATCACATTGAAAAGGGAATAAGGAATGCGTCACAAGAGATAATCTAAAAATAAATCCACCCAAATGCATAGAGAGGTCAGAATGTTTCAAAGAATGCTGGATGTTAGATCTGTCCGCCTTAGGGTGGTCTTCCTCTAAGCTTTAAGCCTTACCTCCTACATTTTTGCTGCACCTATTTTTGTTGGCCATAGATCTCTGTGCACTTTACCGCTGCTAATCGGTGTCAAATTACTTGTGCTCACTCCCCTAAAACATAGTAAATTGGTGTATACCCAATTGCCATATTTAATTTACTTAGACATCCCTTGTAGAGTGGTATACCATATACCAAGAGCCTGTAAATAAAAAGCTAAAAGTGAGTCTGCAGCACTTATTGCGCCACCTACTTAAGTAGCATCCTAAAACATATCCCAGATCTGCCACTGCAATCTGAATACAGTTTTAAATTGCCATGTTGACTTCTCATTTAAACCCCCATCCCAAGCTTCAAACTCCTGTTTTATTACAGATACGTCACCCCTAAGGCAGGGTGCTGTGTAATTGAAAGGTAGGACATGTACGTTTAAGTTTTACATGTACTGGTAGTAAAAAAACTCCTAAATTCATTTTTACCTTATGTGAGGTCTTCCCCTCCCATAGGAAACCATTGTAGATTCCTTATTACATTAAATAAGCAATAATTTCCAATCGGTAGCTGGTAGCTATGTCATGTTTGGTGTCTTTGGAATTGCGGTGATGAGCCTTATTTAATTAAAAAGTCATTTTGTTTTATTACAAATAGGGAAATGTCACTTTTAGAAAGTTGGGATTTTTCTGACATTATCCCTTTTGTGCCTATAGCCTGGCCTACGTCACATGATTGGATGTAACTGACAGTTATACTTTGTGAATTCCTCCCAAAGAGTAACACAATAGCGGAATTAGGTGCATCTGAATGGGCAAGATAGCCTGCTATTTGCAATGATTAGATTTTTTCATGGCACTGCACACTTTGGAAGGGATGCAATGGTGAGATTATTTAGGAAGAATTAGTTTAATCCTCGATATGGAGTTCAAGCTGAAGAACAATACCATAGATGTGCGACACGACAACAGATGAATGTAGGGAGAAGAACCCCAGTGACATTGGGCATCATAGGAAGGTCAGAAGGACCTTTTAACAGGATGCAGTCAAAATGCCTATCTTATATCTTAGCCTTTCTAAAAGTCTAAGATATATCCTGGTTATAATGTGCATTTTCTCCTGATGGCCAAACTGCTAATACGAGAACTCCTACCAAGGTTCAGATTTCTGGTTTCTCTGGAGTCAGATCAAGGATTCCATTTTAACAATGAGGTCCTTAGAATGCTTTATGTGACACTTAAAGTAGAACCGAGGCTGCATTGTAGCTCCCGTCCACAAGCTTCCTATAGAGGAGCAGCTTAATTGAACTTTGGAATCATGTTTGGCCGAAGTTTGTGAATCTACTTCTCTAAAATGGCCAAATATTTTGCCATTATTATTGATGAGTCTCTGAAGCACCCCTGACAGGAGAACAGGATTGTCACCATATGAAATACTCATCAGATGTGCTATGCAACTGCCTGCTGTGCCTGAAATTGTGCTTTTAAATATAACAGATGACATGGTTCTTGATTATTGCAAGGGGTTAGCATGGGTACGTTCTGTTTCCCATCAGATCGGAGTTGTCATTGCCACTCCGAGCCAGGAGCAGTGTCACAATCTTAACCCCGGTGACTGGGTCGTTTTTAAAAAGCACATTCTAAAATCCTGATTGAAGGCAAGTTGGAAGGGACCCTACCAGGTAATCCTAGTAACTAACATTGCTGTGAAGTGTGCTGGCACACCCAATTAGTTACATGCATCTCAAACCCAGAGAGTGAGCTGACAGCTTGATGAGTTGGTGATATTTGAGTCAAGTGTGAGACCTTGTGTGTCCATATGTCCTGAAGTACCAGAGGGGGGTGAAATTCAACAGAATCCATCATCTGTTCAAGTTCCTGAAATCTTATCTTACAAAGTGGTGAGGTAGAATCTCTTGAAGACAAATATCTGGGAACTAAAAGAAAGGGAAGCTGTTGGGTTGTAATCAGAACAGTCAAATGAACCTGATAAAGTGTGAGGATTAGAAAGTCACAAAGAAAGGAGGAATGGACAAGCAGTAGGAGACAACTGCAACTGAAATCACATGGGTCAGTTGGATGCATACCACATTGAGGAAGCAGAATCCAGTAGTGACACAGAAGAAAACCAACAGTGATCGAGAAGTTCCAAGAGAGTGAGAGTACCTTGTCGTAGGTATACAGCACATGAGTAGACTTACTACACAGAGGATGTGCCAAATGCAACAGATCAAGATTCAAATGAACTAAGAGCAGAACCACTTGAACCTCTGTGATATTCCACATTAACACCGCAAATAATTTAAGTCTTGAAAACTGAATCATACATAAATTTGCTAAGTGACACTTGATTGATTCAATGCAACAATACTTGATTCTAGAAATAAAGACAGTGATAAATGAACATGACAATTTTTTTTTTTTAACAATGACACATAACAATCATTAAGAAGAAATCCCTTGGGTCAAGATTGCAGTTGAAGATCAGGGTTAACACCCTTAGAAAAAGATGGAGTAGAGTTAGGGATGACCCACAAATATAACACAAGTTTACTATCGGACGTTGCTCAATTTGAACAACTAAAACTCAACACAGAATATAAAATGTATCTGCTGCTATATTCTACTAAAGGTGTGACTGTAGAGCAACATGTGCTTAACCAAGGATAAATGTAGGATAGTAATTGCTGCCACACTAATAATTGTTATGTTACCAGTGTGAAATAATAATTTAGGTGGAGCCTGATGACTTCCACCTGGACAATTCAGACCTCCCAGAAGATAACACAGAGGGCCAAGAGGATGCCCCCTTTGAACCTCCTGAGAAGGTGTAGAGTAGACCTAGTAGGTCTACATCCTCCTCAAAATCCAATACTTCTAGACAATCAGTAGAGACCTCCATTTCTAGTAAAGGAGGGAACTCTTTGGATAGGAAGTGCCAACTGCTTGAACTTGAAAAAGCTAGGCTTAGGCTCAGAAAAGAACACTTGGCCCTTGACAGAGAGTCCATAGAAGTCCAGAAGGCTAGGAAGAAATTAGGACTAGAGTCCCATGGTGGCTGAGTGAGAATCAGATTCTTGAGGGAGATGATCTTAGTCCCTGTGAAGGAACTGCCCCAGACGAACTTGAGACTAATCAGGTTGAGTTCTTGGGGGCAGGGGGCCCTTCATGGGCAGACTTGAGTTTGGAGAAGCAAACCTGCCACTCTTTTCAACCCCTCAGACAGCAAGCTGCTGATGAGGCTGCTGAGAATGTCAGTGGGCCCCGCATGATCTGCTGGGATGAAAGACTCCTTTACTCAAAGGGTAGAGAACCCAAGCCTGGTGCCACCAGGAGGTTGGTTATACCTCTGAAGTTTAGGGGCTTCCTACTTACCCTAACACATGACATTCCCCTGGCAGGACACTTAGGCCAAAGTAAAACTTGGGACAGGCTTGTCCCTCACTTTCACTGGCCTCACATGTCTGAGGACACAAAGGAGTTGTATTGCTCTTGTGCCACTTGCCAAGCCAGTGGTAAGGCAGGTGGCACCACAAAGGCCCCCCTGATACCACTTCCAGTGGTGGAGGTTCCATTTGAGAGGGTTGGGATTGATATCATTGGTCTCATGAACCCTCCTACAGCATTTGGGCACAGTTACATGCTAGTAGTGGTGGACCATGCCACTAGGTACGCAGAAGCAATTCCCCTTGATACCATTACAGCTCCTGTGGTGGCAAGGACCCTATCGGGAATTTTTTCCAGGGTGGACTTTCCTAAGGAGGTTTTAACTGACAGAGGTACAAACTTCATGTCCAGTTATATTATTGCAATATGGAAAGAGTGTGCAGTGAATTACAAATCCACCACACCCTCTCATTCTCAATGCAATGGGTTAGTTGAAAGGTTCAACAAAACCTTGAAGGGCATGATCATGGGCCTCCTAGAAAAGCTTAGGCAAAAATGGGATGTCCTTCTGCCCTGCCTTATCTTTGCCTATAGAGAAGTCCCTCAGAAGGGGGTTGGCTACAGCCCTTTTGAAATTCTGCTTGTGCATTCAGTTAGGGGTCCCTTGTGTTTGGTGAAGGAGGGATGGGAGTTACCTCTCAAACCTCCCAAACAAGACATAGTGGAGTATGTACTTGGTCTCCACTCTAGGATGGCTATATACATGAAGAAGGCAAGAAAAAACCTGGAGGCCAGCCAAGAATTGTAAAAAGCTTGGCATGACCAAAAGGCTGCCCTGGCTATTTACCATCCAGGTCCGATGTTGTGGATGTTGAAGCCTGTGGCTCCAGCAGCCCTCCAAGATAAACAGATTGGACCCCACACTATCATTGTGCAGAAGGGTGAGGTAACCTACTTGGTAGACCGTGGCACTCTCAGGAGCCCCCATAGGGTGCTCCATGTGAACAGGACTGACATGGGCAGGCTCAGGGCAACTGATGAGGGACAGAAGGAAGAGAGTGACCCTCTCCCTGGCCACCTCTCACAAAACCCTGATGATGGGTCATTTGGTGTTGTAGCCTTGGCAGGCAGCCTCACTGACCAACAGCAGATTGATTGCACGATGGTTCTCAATCAATACTGGCATATGTTCTCTCTGACACCCAGTAAAACCACCTGGTGTACCCATGAAGTGGACACAGGTGAGAGTCTACCTGTTAAGAATAAAATATACAGGCAGCCGGACCATGTCTGAGATTGCATCAGGACAGAGGTCCAAAGGATGCTGGAGTTGGTAGTGATTGAGACCTCAGATAGCCCAGTGTTCCTGGTACCAAAACCTCACACGCAGGGTGGTAAGAGAGAGATTAGGTTTTGTGTTGACTATGAGAAACTCAATGCAGTCACTGGGACTGATGCTCATCCAATTCCCAAGGCAGATTTGCTTATTAACACTGGCCTCAGCCAAGTTCTTGAGCACATTTGACCTAACTGCT
This sequence comes from Lissotriton vulgaris, assembly GCF_964263255.1. Taxonomy (NCBI): domain Eukaryota; kingdom Metazoa; phylum Chordata; class Amphibia; order Caudata; family Salamandridae; genus Lissotriton; species Lissotriton vulgaris. Next base: position 442,612,190 of record NC_141689.1, on the reverse strand, counting down.
GGCTATTGGTAAATCAGATTAGCTGAGAATGCAAACCAAAAACAGCATTCTCAACCCCTAGTGGGCATTATCAATTTATTGTGATGCCCTTTGGTTTGAATATTGCACCTGCCACATTCCAAAGGCTGGTGAATAAAATTTCTCACAGGTCTGGAAGCCTATAGTGCAGCATATCTCGATGATATAGCTGTCTTTTGCTCCACTTGGGAGGATCACCTGGTCCACCTGAATAATATTTTGGAGGCTCTGCAGAAAGTAGGTCTCACTATAAAGGCTACTTATTGCCAGATAGGGCAGAGCAATGTTGTGTACCTGTGCCATTTTGTGAGTGGAGGCCAGGTTCAACCACTTCAGAGCAATATCCAGACCATATTGGACTGGGTTGCTCCAACTACCCAGACTCAGGTCAGATCTTTCTAGGGCCAGACTGGGTACTACAGAAGATTTGTCAAAGGCTATGGGTCCATAGTGACTTCTTTGAATAATCTGAGATCCAAGAAAACTACTCTAAGCAAATCATTCTCCAAACAGATGCATCAGAGTTGGGCATAAGAGTTGGGTTGTCATAACTTAATGCAGAGCGCCAGGATCAACCAGTAGGTTTTATTAGCAGCAGTTGATCCCCAGAGAGAAATGTTGGTGATCCATAGAGAGGAAGACCTTTGCTGTGGATTGGGCCCTGAAGAAGCTGAGGCCATACTTGTTTGTCACTCACTTCATTCTTCAGACAGACCATATGCCCCTCTGATGGCTAAAACTGATGAAGGGCGAAAACCCCACATGTTTGTGGTGGTTCATTTCCCTACAGGGGATGGTCAATACAGTGGAACAAAGACCTGGGAGTAACAATGCCAATGCAGATGGACTCACCAGATATTTCCACTTAGAAATGAAGACTCAACTGGGCAAGGTAGGACTCTTCTCCCTAAATTTGGGGTGTGCAGGAAACTAGGATCTTCTTCTTATGGTTACCCCCACTTTTTGCTTGATGTGATGCTCTTTTTGACTAGTCTGACTGGGATCCTGCTAATCAGCACCCTAGCCTTTCTGCTTTCTCCCTAAATTGGTAGGTTAAATAGTTAGGTACATCCCAAATTGGATACTGGGGTACCCTTGTTAATCCCTAGTATATTGTACCCATGTATCCAGGGCATAGGTACCACAGAGGGCCCCCTTAGACTCAAGCATGTATTATACCTCCCATGGGAGACCATTCAAATTGGAACTACAGGCTTGCCATTTCAGCCCGTGTAAGTTGGTGCTTTCACCACTTACTAAAGATATAGGTTTTCGATATCTTGGGTCACTGTACTTAAAACCTACAAGTCACGCCTATAGCAGGCCTTTGCAAACCTGAGGGCATGGTGCTTGGTTCTAAGTGAGAGGGTGCCCCTGCATGAGCAGGACACCCCTGCAGCCTACGGAGTCCATTCTACCGGGTTGTCAGTGAAACTGCGATATACTAGAGGGGCACCGTGTAGTTATGCGATGACCAACTCGAAACTGACTGCAACGAATCCTATCATGTTTGGTATCAAACATATTGGAATCATACTGTAAACAGTGTGGGAGGTATGATTCTAAGCACTGGAAGAGCCCTCCGTTAGGTTCTCAGGGTTCCCGGTACCAGCCTGGGTTACTGCCGACCAGAGACACATTTCTGCCCTCCTGCTGCTGAGCCATGCGCTAGTAAAGGAAGGTGGAATAACAGGCATCCTGTCACAAGGAGATGTGACCACCTCCCAGACAGGATTTAGTGTATTAAGGGTGGGTGCGCTTGCCAGCACCAGAAAGTCTGCAATAGGGGCACATTTGGTGTCCCTGTGCATAGTCCAGTTCAAACCAGTCCTGGGAGCCATTGGCTTCCGCTCTGGCACAAAACTGGACAAAGGACATGGGAGTAAACTCCCCTGTGTCCAGACCCTCCCCTGGGAAGGTTCCCTGAATGGTTCCAACCCTTTCCCTAGGGTACTTAAGGGCTTATCTGGGTGTAGGTCTCCAGATTCGTTGTGAGACAAGATTCAATTTAAATACCACTTCAACTCTGATCATCTGGACACTATGAACTTCGCTGGACTTCGTAAGGGCCCAACTTCATCCCCATTCTTGTTTGCTTCATCGTCTGTGTCCGTGCTTCATACAGAAACCCTCCAAGGCCTGTGGAGCATCAAAGACACTTGAAGGAATTTCCCTTGAAGTGAAGGTGTCACTTCCCTGCATTCACAGGCACCTCAACACTGCTGACCAGTCTGCTGATCTTGATCTCCTGCGGACTCCAAAGGGTTTAACAACACAGGTGGTGGTTTTCTACGTCCCTCGAGGCCCAGCTCGGTCCTCTCCCTGAGTGTGATGCCAGTATCCCTCGTGGGAGCTGCAATTACCGAACCTCTGTGCACTGCGTACTTTTGCAAGTGCAAAGGCTTGTTGGCAACTTTGCAACAAGTGTATCACGCTCCAAGTAGGCCCAACCTCTTGCAACTTCTTCCTTCAAGATATTCAGCCACATCTCACTGTGTTCACCGCGGCCTGCTGCTTTGGTAAACTACCCGAGGTCCTCCTGTGAATTTAGTACCTTTGGCCTGTGGTCCTGTGGAGGGTCATCCATGACTTGTTAGGCTCCCCTGATTGCTCAGGGCATGCCCTGACTCCCCTGACTCCCCTGCTTTTGGTGAGTCTCCTGGACCTTGCTCATACCAACTTTGTACTTTTTTGACTTCCTGCTTGGGTTGTATTTGCCAAGGCTTGTTGGTGCTCTCTCCAGACACCGACCCCTCAGCACTCGACATCCTTTAGGGGACAGCTTGTACCCAGCTCCTGGTCATCCTCAGCATTGCCTGGTCCCCACAGCTGCATAGTCAAGGTCATCGACAGCATCTCAGAAGTACCCAACCTCATAGGGCATTTGCCTTCCAAGTCTCATGGTCACTCCCAAGTGACATACACTCTGTCCCCTCTGCTTTCAGGTACTCTTCTTTAAGAATCCACGTTTGGATTCCCACAGACACTTTCTCCTCTTCCAGAAGTGGCCTTTCCTGAAATCATCCATTGGGTTTGACAGCAGTTTTGGTAATGTGGGTTCTAGGGTATCCACGGGTGGGGTGGCTCTCCAACCTTCTGTCTTCCATGTGAGTTCTTCAGGGTCTACTGAGAAGGGTCCTTAATCTTTAAAAATTCACGTAGATTTGTATGGGGCCCACAGTTGTGTTCCCACACTGCATGCGCTCTCCGTGGGGTCCCTATCTACTTACCTTGGTTGCTTCCTTGAGTCCCCAGGATTCTATGTCCTCTTGACATTGTCCTGACTCGAGTCGTGTTTCTTATGCCACTTTCATAGCATATGGTTTGGTTCCTCCCTGCGGCCCACGGTGTATTAGTGCTATTTACTGTGATTTCTTCGTTAATGCATTGTGTGCTTTGTGTCTATCTCCGTGTAGGAGGTACTGTAACGTACTAGATAATGTTTTATAATAAATACATATTTTTATAAATACGTTATGTGGTTCTTTTTTATTTAATCTATACTATAAGATTGCATTCTGGTAAAACAAGCTGCGTTACACTCCTTCAAGACTAAGTCTGAAGGCTGCTGTCCACAGCTACCACGTAGAGAGCTTTCTAAGGTTGTCTAAGATCTTTTGAATTACCATAGGGTTGTCTGGACTGATGGAAGGTGCCCACTTACATTAGTGGACATCATATACCAGGCCAGCTTCTCACAATTTGTAATTTGCTAAAAATTAATTGACATTGTTGAACTAATTGTTGTGCCGATGTTGGACACCTACCCTATGCCCTAGGCACCCCCCAACTTTTGCTGACTTGTACTGGTGGTAACTGACTCTAACTGACCCTGGGCTCTGCCTAACCAAGCCCAGGGTTAGTGCTATGCTGGAAGAGACATGTTTAGAATACAGTCAAGTCAAGTCAAGTCATAAAATTTGTATAGCGCACTACATACCCAGAGGGTTTCAAGGCGCTTAGGGAGGGGAGGATGATTATTTGTCAAATATCCACGTTTTAAGCTGCTTTCTGAACGCTAGGTGATTCTGGGTGAGGCGAAGGTAAGCGGGGAGTGAGTTCCATGTTTTGGCAGCCAGGTATGAAAAGGATCTGCCTCCCATGGTGGTCTTGTTGATGCGAGGTACAGTGGCAAAGGCTTGGCTGGAAGAGCGAAGTTGGCGGGAGGGGGTGTAGAAGGACAGACGAGAGTTGAGGCAATCTGGTCCGATGTCGTAGAGTGATTTGTGTGCGTGGGTAAGCAGTCGGAAAGTGATCCTCTTATTGACGGGTAGCCAGTGGAGGTCTTTAAGGTGACCAGAGATGTGTTCGTTGCGTGGGATGTCTAATATGAGCCTTGCTGAGGCGTTTTGGATTCGTTGTAGTTTCTTCTGGAGTTTAGCGGTGGTACCTGCGTAGAGGGTGTTTCCGTAGTCCAGTCGGCTCGTGACTAGAGCGTGGGTGACTGTTTTCCTTGTTTCGGATGGGATCCAGCGAAATGTTTTTCTGAGCATGCGAAGAATGTTGAAGCAGGAAGAGGATACGGCGTTGACTTGTCTGGTCATTGAGAGTGAGGAGTCCAGGATGACGCCCAGGTTCCGTGCGTGGTCTGTCGGGATGGGTGCTTTTCCGAGGGCTTCCGGCCACCAGGAGTCGTCCCATGCAGAGGGGGATGTACCTAAGATGAGGACTTCTGTTTTGTCTGAGTTCAGTTTCAGACGGCTTTGTTTCATCCATTCGGCGACTTCTTTCATTCCTTCGTGTAAGTTAGTTTTGGCGGTGCTGGGGTCCTTGGTGAGAGAAAGGATCAGTTGAGTGTCATCCGCGTAAGAGATGATGTTGAGGTTGTGTTGGCGGGCGATGGCCGCGAGGGGGCTCATGTATACGTTGAAGAGGGTGGGACTGAGTGAGGATCCTTGAGGTACGCCGCAGATGATTTCAGAGGCCTCGGACTTGAATGGTGGGAGGCGGACTCTCTGGGTTCTTCCGGTGAGGAATGAGGTGATCCATTCCAGTGCTTTTCCTTGGATTCCGATGTTTCTGAGGCGTTGTAAAAGGGTGCTGTGGCAGACTGTGTCGAAGGCTGCAGAGAGGTCGAGGAGGATGAGGGCGACTGTGTCTCCATTGTCCAGTAGAGTTCGAATGTCGTCTGTTGCTGCGATGAGGGCGGTCTCAGTGCTGTGTTTGGCTCGGAAGCCAGATTGTGAGGGGTCGAGTGATTTGTTGGCTTCGAGGAAGGCGGCGAGCTGGTTGTTGACGGCTTTCTCGATGACTTTGGCCGGGAATGGAAGAAGCGAGATGGGGCGGTAGTTTTTGAGTTCGGTGGGGTCTGCTGTTGGTTTTTTCAGAAGGGCGGTGAGTTCAGCGTGTTTCCAGTCTTCTGGGAAGGTAGCGGAGTTGAAGGAGCAGTTGATGACGTCTCGGAGGTGCGGTGCTATGACGGAGTCTGCTTTGTTGAAGATGTGGTGAGGGCATGGGTCCGTGGGGGATCCAGAGTGGATGGAATTCATCAGGCGGATGGTGTCCTCAGTGGAGATTGGGTTCCAGGCGTTAAGGGTGTTTACGGGGGGAAGATGGTCAGCAGATGGTAGGGTGGGTTGGCTTCCGGGTTGGTTGTCAAAGCTGTTGTGGATGTCAGCAATCTTGTTGTGGAAAAAAGAGGCTAGGGAGTCGCAGAGGGTTTGAGAGGGGGTGATGTCGTTGGAGTTGGCCGATGGGTTGGAAAATTCCTTGACGATGTTGAAAAGTTCCTTGCTGTTGTGGGCGTTGTTGTCAAGTCGATCCTTGAATGCTGTTTTCTTGGCTTTTCGGATCAGTTGGTGGTGAGTACGGGTGGCACTTTTGAAGGCGTCCTTGTTGCTGGTGGATGGGTCTTTTTTCCAGGCCTTTTCAAGGGAGCGGCACAGTTTCTTGGACTTCTTGAGATCATCGTTGAACCATGAGGCCTTCTTGTTGCCAAGTTTGTGTTGACGTTTTTTCAGTGGTGCTAAGGTGTTGGCGGTGTTGGATAACCAAAGGGTGAGGTTTAAGGCGGCTTCGTTGGCGTTAGAAGAGAGGGCTGGGGAGGTTCGAAGGAGCGATGTGGAGATCTGATCCGTGGTGATTTTATTCCAGTTTCTTTGTAGAGTTGGTTGGAGGTGGATGATGGGTTTCGGCTTGTTGTAGGTGAAGTGAACGCAGCTGTGGTCAGTCCAGAGGAGATCCGTAGTGTGGCTGAAGGAGACGTGATTGCTGGAGGTGAAGATGGGGTCGAGTGTGTGACCTGCGATGTGGGTGGGGGAAGTGACTAGTTGTTTAAGTCCGAGGTTGGCGAGGTTGTCTAAGAGGGTGGCGGTGTTGCGGTCGTTGATCTTTTCAAGGTGAAAGTTGAGGTCTCCCAGAAGGATGTAGTCTTTGGAGGGGAGTGCGTGTGGAGTGATGAAGTCCGTAATGTCTTCACTGAATTTTGCGCGGGGTCCTGGTGGTCTGTAGAGGAGGGTGCCTCTGAGTGTGGTCTTGGGGTCGATGTGGATCTGGAAGTGAAGGTGTTCGGAGTTAGCGAGGTTGGCGTCGGAGCTGGTAGAGATGCGGATGGATTTCTTATGGACGATAGCGATTCCTCCTCCTGTGTGGTCGGTGCGGTCCTTGCGAGTGATCTTATAGTCATCAGGGATAGTGATGGCGATGTCAGGGGCGGAGGAAGCGTTCATCCAAGTTTCCGTTAGGAAGGCGACGTCTGGAGAGATGGTGTCTAGTAGATTCCATAGGTCAATGGCGTGTCTGTGGATCGAGCGGGTGTTGAGGAGGATGCATTGTAGGAGGTTGGGGTCGGGAATCTGTGGTGTGGTCGTGGCGGAGATGTTGTCGGTGCCGCTAAATTTGCAGGAGAAGCAGGAGAACGGTCCATGAGTGCGTCCAGGAGCGGCTAGGACGCAGTTGGGGGCGCGACCGGGGTTAAGGGCTAGGAGGGTGGCGGCATCGTAGGTAATGCGGGAGGAGTGGGAGGGACGGGGGCCAGGGGGTCTGGCGCTGGGCGCGGTCCAGGCACGGACGGGCGTAGACGGGCTTACCTTTGGCGCATCTTCGGCGCGAATGGGGCGCGATCGCTGCGCGTAAACGCTGCGCGCGGGAACTCCTGTCATAAATGGATGGTGGAGGGGGAGGGGCGAGGGCGCTTCAGCTGGGAGGCGGGGCGGGCTAAGGAGGACGACAACAACACCAAAATGGAGGTGGAGGGGTCAGGGCGGCAGGAGAGCTTGGGGGGGAAACGCAAGTACTGCAACAGGGTCGCGCTGGTCAACAGAATGCAAATTAGCAAAAGCGGCGATATATAAATAAATTAAATAGCAGAGTCATGCTGGCAGTAACACACTGCGAGTGGGCAGATCGGCAAATTCAGCAGATAAAATAGGCAAAGCAGCAAACAGAATGGTCAGAGCGGCAGTTCTAACATGCAATTATTTCCAGCCAAGATTTGAGCAAAAGCGCTGCACAGACGATACCTTAGCAGCAGGGGAGCGACCACTCAGCTCGGAAGCGTAGAGCGAGTCACGGCGCTTCTAGGTGTGTGAGCGCTGTTTGTTGTCTGTGGGAGGGCGCTTCAGCTGGGAGGCGGGGCGGGCTAAGGAGGACGACAACAACACCAAAATGGAGGTGGAGGGGTCAGGGCGGCAGGAGAGCTTGGGGGGGAAACGCAAGTACTGCAACAGGGTCGCGCTGGTCAACAGAATGCAAATTAGCAAAAGCGGCGATATATAAATAAATAAAATAGCAGAGTCACGCTGGCAGTAACACACTGCGAGTGGGCAGATCGGCAACTATCAGTCCCTAGTATATCATAGGGCATGGCAGTTTAGAGGGCAACAGCACTTTCTGCACTTGCACACTGCTGAAGCCTGAGCTCGGTTTAAAAGTGCCTTGTGTTGCAGGACTGCTTTTAAAAATTAAATTGTGCCCAAACTCGACTTTGATGTTTGGGGCACCTAAAAATGGTTGACCTACAATGTTTGGGTATATTAGGTACCCCCAGAGTCTCCCCTAGGTGTCCCAGGGGTGGGGGATCAGGTATTATAAGGAGGAGTCTCGTAAAATTAGTTTTATATGCCATGGGTTAAGTGAAATTGCACATCTCACTCCCCACATTGTGATAAAGTGCTGCCCAAAATTGACTTTGGTGGTAGGAGCACTATGGAGGGAGGATCTGCAATATTTTTAAATATTCAGAACCCCTCAATTCTCCCATAGGTGTTCCTGGGGTGGGGGTCCTGAAGACATATGTAAAGTACTTATAAAACATGTTTTTATGAGCAATGGTGCTGGAAAAATGGCCCAAGTAATTTTTCCCATTGCAAATCCCTTTTCACATAGGTTAAGATGGCAAGAAGTTATTACCTAATAACTCTTGATAGGAAAAGTCTAGAAAATACCATTCAAAGACTTCCTAGAATGGTATTAATAAATCCAACAATATTATATTGTTGAATTTCTACTAAAATGTACATCCAAAATGTTATATAACTTTCTTGTTTGTGAGCACAGATTCAGCCTTCCAGTGATCTGTCTTGATTGGTCAGAGTTAAGTGGATTAGCCAGGCTGCTTTGAAGAGATGATAAAGAGCCACTGGGATTGACCAGCTCTGCTGGGAGGGCAGTGTTCTGTTACACAGGAATGCCAGATCAGGGGATGGAGTCGTAAATCATGGACTTCAAGGGAATTGGAAGAAACTAGTGTCATTTACAACTCCACTCTTTTGACCCCCACCAAGATGCTGGGATTAAGGAAAGAATGAGCAGGGCAAGAGAGAGAGACTATGGAGATTAGCCATCCTAGGGGTGTGTTTAGCCAGCTCTTCTCTCACTGCTGGAAAATCAGCCATTATGAATTTGGAAGAA